>NW_024354500.1:17647988-17967606 GCF_902729225.1 Pteropus medius
TTTTTTTACCAATAAGGAAGTTTCTGATTCTATACCTTCATTAAACTAATAATTATTGAGCTCCTGCCATGTGTTAGGTACTATGATAATTGTTTTTAATGGATAATGTCGTTTAACTACTTCAGTAATCCCTTAAGTAGTCTTATTTTTATTGTGGGATAATCTGAGGCTCAAAATCACATATATATTAAGCTTCAGAGCCAGTATTCAAACCCATCAGTTTATCTGCCTCATTTGTTTTGACTAATTCAGTTTTTCCTTGTCATATGAAGTGAATGATGGGGTGCAAGTCTGCCAACTGTCATTTTTCTCTTTTTTGGGGAGATATAATTCCTTTCTCCCTGGAGTGATCTGTTGATGTATTGGATATTTAGGTAAACTTCTAATTGTATGTGAGGTGCATGCAGGCATATTGCACTGTGATTTCATCCCAGTGAAAGGTTATTGAGAAGATAATAACCTTTAGTTAATTTCCTGAATGTATTGTCCATATGGACAATATGCCTGTTAAATAAATAGGTCATTTAAACATGGTTACTAACCACAAACCCAAAATTTTGGGTTTCCTCAAAATTTCATTTAAGACCGTGAGTCAGTGGATGTTACCCATATTGCAATTTAACCTCAAGATTTATTTCTAACTAGCATTCATCAAGTACCTATAATATATTTGGTCCAGCTCATGGACTGTCTAATTATCTCCAAGTCAAATGACTGCATAGATAAAAAGTTAGTTGTAGGACTGATTGGATAATAGTTCATTCAAGTAGGTACATATGGTAGACCTGAGTGTCAGGTATTATTTTCCTAGTCTCTTAAAAACAAATCTAATAAGAGTGAAAGCCTTGGTTATTTATATTTGAAGAAGAAAATTGATTTTATTCTGGAGTTTTATGTCAATGTGAATTAACCATTTAATAGAGTACTTATGATTCTAAAAGTTTGCTATTACATACCTATTTATTTGATTAAAAATTATCAATACTTTGTCTCCTTCTGGATATTTTATTTGTTTGCTGTTTCAGAATCTAGTTAATATCTGGCTAAATGGATGCAATAACCAGGATGTTTGCCAATAAACTGCTCCTAGCTTTGCTTAGAGAAATGCTATAATTTAATGATCAAAAGCTAGTTGTGTACTTTTCATATAAAAATGGCTAACTTTTTTTTTTTAATTTCAGTAAAAGGAGCACCTCGAAACCTAAAAGTGACAGATGAGACTACAGATAGCTTTAAAATTACCTGGACTCAAGCTCCAGGGAGAGTTTTAAGGTACCGAATTATATATAGACCAGTTGCTGGTGGAGAAAGCAAAGAAGTTACTAACCCAGCCAATCAGAGGAGGAGAACACTGGAGAACCTGACTCCAGACACAAAATATGAAGTCTCTGTAATTCCTGAATATTTCTCAGGACCTGGCTCTCCGTTGACTGGAAATGCAGCCACTGAAGAAGGTAGAGGAAATGTGCTGATGATACGGTAACAGCCAAAATCTTAGACTGCAGGGCAGACTTTGGACAATTGTCCAGATGCTACAAGCGTTGAGACACTTGGTCTCAATTATCTGAGTATTTTAGACTGTAGTCGTTTTAGACTTGAATTACTCAAATTTTTGACTTACTCATGATGGCATTTATTTGTGTTAATATAACTTGAATGCTATGGTATGATCTAAATATCTTTTAAAAATAATATTATTAAATATTCTAATATAAATTTAAGGATGACTAAGAATTAAAACTCAAAATGCCATGAAACAGATTATGTATTACTTCTTCAGGAAGATTTTAAAATAGTAAAATTTTTATATTTAAAAATATGGTTAGGCTCCCAGGAGAGAGTCTGATCTTTGTGGCAAATTATTAATATTTAATGTTATTCACTGAGAAAAATTAAGGCATTCATAATTTTTATTTTATTCCTGATTTTTAAAGTTAAAAAAAGTAATAGCATATTAGCAATAATGAACAGTTATTGAGCACCTATTTGTGTCAGGTTCTGTGCAAAGGGCTCTTCATATAGTATCTCATTTAATCCCTGCATAGAATCTATGTAGTTATTATTATTATTCCACTTTTACTAAGAAATTGAGGCTTAGGAAACTACATAATAACTCAGGCACATGTTGCTACTAAATGGTGAATCTGAGTTTGTGGATTGTATTGTCTTTGCGCAGACACTCACAAGGAACATCCATTCTAGCTAAACCTGCATCGCTACTTCCCACCTGGTTTAATGTGGCTAATTAGCCTTTCCTGCACAGACACTTTCTCCTTCTACCTGTTTTCTCCCTTTGCTCTTGCCTTTGGGAAGTTACTACTTCTCTTTTTCTCTTTCTCATTGGGGATCTAGGGTTCTTGGTGTTGGACACCATAAAAAGACCCAATGACTCTTCATCTTTCCCTTTTCTGAAGCAAAAGTGGCTGGCTGTTGTGTGCCCAGCAGAGAATGTCATAGGGTTGGGTCCCTTGAGACCCTTCAGAGATGGCATGGCCACTCTACCAGAAAAGTCATGAAATGCCAAACATCACAGTTGCAAAGGAACATGCAGCCCAAGTTTTACCCAAAAGCTGGGCTTCTTTTAGGCTGTTTCCTCTCTTACATATTTTTTTCTAGGGACAGCATTATTTTTATTATTTATCATTTTTATCATATCAGCATATTTCCTGGCCATTACATTTAGATGTTTATAGCATTATGCCAATAAACCCTTTTTATCAAAGATTTCTTAGAGGAGTTAAAATTTTCATTGTGATATTAATCAAGGTATGCACATTTTATGGTGCTTTGTTCCACTTTTAGAGAAAACCTTGTAGGTTTTTACATGACACATTCTAGTATGAAAGATTTTAACTGTGTAAACACAGAAGAGGAACTGGATGCCTTTCACTTTGTTTCTTCTAACACATAAGGCCCAATTTAGAAATGCTTAAACTCTGCTGGCTAGTCAACAGTGACAAATACCATAACCTCGCCCAGGATATAAATTGATTCCGCACACACACATATGCATATAAAGCAATGAAGTGTTTTTCAAATCATTTTATTAAATAATGAGTTTTGATTTTTTTTTTTTCATGAAGTTAGAGGGAACCCAAGAGACTTAAAAGTTTCTGATCCTACGACATCAACTATGAAATTATCTTGGAGTGGAGCACCAGGAAAAGTGAAACAGTATCTTGTCACATATACACCAGTGGCAGGAGGTGAAACACAAGAGGTCACTGTGAGAGGAGATACAACCAATACTGTGCTGAGAGGATTAAATGAAGGGACACAATATACCTTGTCTGTGACAGCATTATATGCATCTGGGGCTGGAGATGCTCTTTTTGGAGAAGGAATGACACTTGAAGGTAATTACTGTCATATTTTATAGGAATCCTTGAACTTGTTTGTGATTGCATTTAGGAAGCACATTTAGCAATGTGCAATCCTTTCTCTTAAAAGAAATTTGTATTGACAAATAAGTAACCATAAAACTGCCTCTTATTCAGATATGTAGAATGCAAACAACTGAAGATTTTAACTCAGTTAGGAAAAAGTGTATGAGGGAGCTGAATGCAAAATAAGACCCTAAAAATACATCTGTAATGCCATGGGTTTGTTAAATGGAGAATAAGTGTGTGACACTCACAGTAGGAAGGAACTTTGGGAATCATCTGAGGATGGATGAAGAGGGTTTGCATTGCCCAAGGTAGCACAGCTGCTTCTATCGTCCAGGAAGACACAAGAACCCTACTTGTGACTCTCAGTTCTTTTCATTCACCATGCAAAAAATATTCATAATAGCTTGAGAAATATGAGAATCCAGGTTTCTATTTGTTTTCCAAATGACCTCCAAAATTGAGTTCCATTTTAGAAGTTCAGAGTTAATGCAGTATTTAGTAAGAACCATCAACAAGACTTTCCTTGGTTCTCTAGAGTTCATTGTCAGAGCCTTCATATCTCTTAGGATTATTTGAAATATAATGGCAGCTTAGAGTTAACTCACCACAGCTACAAAGTAAGTCATGTAAAAAAGAAAATACTAATTTAAATGAGAATAGAATATAGTGTTAAAAAGAAATATCAGTGGATGGTTACAGTGATGAGTCAATACTGTAGTTGGAGGTCTAAATGGAAAATCAAAAAAAGTTTTCCTTCTTGTTATCACCATCTTTTAGCTGACTTATTTAAGATGATTATAAGAAGAAGAAGAATCTGAAGTATCTTTTGTGATGTGTAATCACAGTGATATTAGGCAAAATATCCATCAATTTTTGTGGATGCAGGACTTTGGAGGATTATAGATGTTTTAGTTAGCAGGAACAAGGCAGTTTTGGTTAAAACTTCAAAACTTAGTCAAGAAATAAAAACAAATAAAAAAATTCTAATAAAAATTCTATCTCTAGTAGTGATCGAGAGTTCAATTCCAATAGTCCATGAAATTTACTTTGAGAAGAGGATTTAATGAAAGTTTAAGTACCTGTGTGTAAAAGACTGATAAGAGTCCTGCTTTTGCTACTTAGCCATGTGACCTTGAAATAATTCCTTAACCCCTTTGAGCCTCAGTTTACCCATCTGTAAAGAGAGGATGATCATTGTTACCCCAGATCTTCCTACTGTGGAGATCAAATGGGAGAATGTAAGTGAAACTTTTTGGGAGCTGTTAAAACCATATGTGTATAAAATTTATCAAGAGGAAATAGCATTCACTTTAGAACTGATATCTAAAAATATAGCTTTTGTAAGTATTTCAGAGATATTGATTGGCTACATAATCTACATAATAAAAGCATGAGATCTTTACACCTGGAGCAATATCCAGAATTACCGAGAAGTTTGTCCTTTTCTTTTGACCTTTTGGATCCTCTTTCTGATGTACTTTCCACAGGCTTTGAACATAGATTGTTTATAGGATTTTTAAAGGGTAAACTTTTGAGCTTTTATGTTTTACAGAATAGTTGTAGGTTATCTATATTCGTGAAAATTTCTCCCTTATAAAGAATATCTTGGAAGTAGTTTAGTAGTTTTACTTCTGCTTGTATCTTTTAATGTTCTGATATTCTTCTGCATTTTCTTACTTTAAATATATATTAATACTCAATCAAAATCCTCTTGGTTCTAAAAATTATGGAATTTTTGTTAAGAATAATATATAAACAATCTTTGGAAAACAAAATACACATTTTAAATGAACAGCAAACACATTCTGTTGGGCTGTGATTTTTCTAGGTGTACAGTTAATTTGTTTATAATTTGATAGCTTTGCACAAGTGGCATAGAAAATCTACCAACTTGCATGCATGTGTGAGGATGTACTTGCGTACATATTCGATTAGAAGTTATCTCCAAGGGAGATACGTGGGTAGTAAAATAATTTTTTTTCATTTATACCACTCTCTTTACCTTGGTGAAGGATTACATGAAATGCTGTCAGCCTGCTTTTACTAACATATTTATCCCATTGCATTATGTGTGGTAAACTTGACAAATATGTGAAAGCATAGTTGTGACTAAATTAACATAATAGAAGATTTTTGCCCCTGGTTATTCCATTTCATTTTATTGTATCAACTCAGCCAAATCCACATACCATATACAGGAATAGGATATGATGGTAAATGCAGGGAATGGAAAGCCCAGAAACGGAGCCAGGCAACTGCTTTTGAGGGCTGCTGTTTTTCTAATCTGTTTTTCTCTTGGGAGTAGAGGTGGTAAGAGCCTACCTTAAAGGAATGTTTCTTCCATCCAGAGGCATGGCTTAGTGGGCAAGAGCTTTCTGTAGGTTGAAAATTTTATAGATTGCCTGAAGTGCATTCTGTTCAATTCAAAAAGAATTTTAAAAAAATTTAGCGTGGTGTACAACCATCCCTAACTTGAATCTGTTTCCTAGCACTTTGTTGAATTGCAGCCAGCGATCAGAAAATTCCCCTGTCCCTGGAAGAGAGATTTATTAGTATTGGCATTGAGGAAGTTCATGGTTGGCTCTAGTGCTGTATGAAATAGAATCACAAAGGCAGAGTTTATTACTATTTCAGATCCAAACTTCAGAGGAATCTGAGAACAAACCATTAAGTTTGATTTACATTGTTTTTTTTTTCTTATTGTTGTTGTTGTTAAAGTGGTTTTAATGTGATTACTAAAACATTATTGTACATGTGCACTTTAAATTTTGATAGAACTTTTACTTGTCACTGTTAGTGTTTAGAGAGAGGAAAACCTGTTATAAACCTTGAAATGAATAATACTCATTTTAATTCAGAGTTTTACCACAAATGAATGAAAATTTCAGTTTGGGAATAATATGGTTCTTTTTATTTTTGAGTGTTGTTTTTTTGGCTATGGAAAAGATGACTTTTCAGAATCTCCTTTGTTTCAGTTGCTATAGTAACCTGCCAATGTTCTAGACATGAATGGCTTCCTGTACATCAAACCAAGCTAACTCAGCTGACATTTTGCTACAATGAGGTTTTTAGCACATCAGGGAATTCCGCATGATGTTGAGTAACATGGGGCCTCTCCAAGATGGACTAAACAAGGCCTCTGTGTTTCCCTAGATTTACTGCTGTCTCATAATTTAAAAAATTATACATTCTGGGTATAACAACTCTGATGTTTCCAAGGAACTTTAGCATAATCACCAAACAGTAATTCGTATTTCCTTTTCTGTGAATTTATGGCCCACTAGAGAAGAATCTAAATCCAATTGGAGAGGTAATAATTATAAAAGAAATCTGACACAGGCTTTGAGGTTAATGGATGATTTAATTGTTAAGGGGCTTTTTTTTTTTTTTTTTAAAGAATTCTTTATTGTTTAAAGTAATTAAATTAACTTATCAATAGTGAACTTTGTCCTTTTGAATGGTGGCTCTAATTTATTGGTTGTAAATCAAGTGTGTTTCCACATGAACATTATCCAGAAGCAGGTCTTCTGTATTCTGCTATGGAAAGTTGGATGACTTTTGAGTTGAGCTCTAACGGAAAAGACAAATTTATTTAGAAGAGGGTTTACATTACATTTTCAATTTAACTTCTATTTTTGAAAGTGGTATGTGAAACTCAATGAAAGCTGGCTGGAACAATCTGTAAGATGAAATACAGTTTTATTTCATAATGATTAATTTTTCAGTTATCATCATTGGCTAATTTGTATTATAATTATATTTGAATTGGATGATGATTTGCTTCTCAGAAAGCGAATGGAAAAGGGCTAAGGAAATGTAGGAAAGTTATTAAATGAGGCATTAGTTTTTTGGCCTCGTAGGTGGAAAAAAGTAGAAATCAACCCCTCGTGGATGTGCAGCTCATGAGAAATGCACCTGTCTAAATTACTTCCCACAGCAGCAGCACGGAGATGCATGCAAGCAGGCATGTGAAAAGTGCCTTTTGAACATATGCAAATACATTTTATAATCAGAGTGGAAATGCTGAGTGTCAAAGTTTCAAGAACTGATGAATTTTGTATGCCTAAATTTATGACGGAAAAGCATTGTTATTCCTTATACCTATACTGGTACTATACTGGGGAGAATAAGGTAGAAAGGAAAACTACTGAGAAGAGATCAGAGGAATATAGACGAAAGCATACCGTCAGTATAGAAGATGATTTGCTTAAAATGGCTGCCAGAGATTCTATTATCAGAGATAAAAGTAATGTAGAAAGCACTGACATATAGTCCAGAACCATGAGATTAAATATTGAAAACAATATCACTTTGGTAAAAAACCTGAACAAACTAAAACATCATAAAACATACATTTGTAAGTCTTAGGGCAGAGGGAAAGGAAGAGCTCAAGGAGGGAGGGAGCCTTTGCTAGAGCAGAAGTGGATCCAGGCTCGGGGGAAAGGTGGTGACAAAGTGGCAAAAAGTCTACTGGAGCCGTTTCTGTTCATTGCCACCGTTGCTATGCCTTCCCTTTTTGAGGAACAGTAATTCTCCCTGGAGAGGCTACTGACAGAATTCAAAGTGCAGAAATAGAACTTTACATTTCTGTACAATTTCTATGATTCAATGATTCAATGGGAAAAGGATAGAATTTTCAACTAATACTGCTAAATAATTAGAGATCCGCATGAAAAAAATTAAATTATAAATAGACTTAAATGAAAGAACTAAATCTATGTCTTCTGATATCTTTCCCTCTTATTCCTCTCTCTCACCTCTTCCCTCCCACGTACTCTAAAAAGAGACTCTCTCCCAAACCCAATCTAACCAAACCAAGCTGAATAATCTCTTCCTCGTAGACCAGCTTGTAGTTATTGATGTCTGAAATTCCTTAGATTGAGAGCAAAACCTATAATTCAATATATTAAACCAAACCAAGTGCCTGGCTGGGCAACACTTGGATTGATCCTCAGTCACAGGGAAATGTGATGAACTTTTGAATAAGAAGCACGTGTAGAGAGAACTATTTCCTTTCGAGACAGGATGCAGGGTAGTAGAGAATGGTGGACACCTTAGTTGTATTTGGGATGGAAAGAATGTGATGAGAAGGTTCGGCCAACTTTTTACGTATCTGAGGGTCAGCCTGTAGCCTATTGCACCATCTAAAGAGTGATTTGTTGTGCATGGCCATAGACCCACACAGTACATAAACCATCAAACTGTCCCACACAACATCATTGTGTCTAACAGTTTTGAACAGTTTTCCTTTCACCACACTTGTCTTTAGTTTGAAGGAACCCCATTTCAGAGTGAAAGCAAGTATGAGGTTTCCTTCCCACGATGAGCAAGCCCGCCTTCCAAATAAATGCCTCTCTAGGCCTCAGACAGAAGCAGCAGAAGGGAAAAGAAAGAAATAGAGAAAAGAATAAAGAATTGTAAAGCAATTAGGACCACAGAAGAAGTTTAAAAGATTTAGAAAGCGTCAGTTCTTAGGCATATCTCCAGATATTTCAATTTAGTTCATTTGGGCATGGCCTAGGTTTTGGCTCTCCAGGTAATTCTATGTATCCAATTAGGTTAAGTTCAGTTATTTTGCTGCTGAGGGCCCTGGGCCCCAGGAGTTGACATAGTCTGCTGGTGGCCTGCTCAGCTGGTTGCACATCTAGTTCCAAGACAAGCTTGGCCACTTGGCAGCCTATCAATTATGTCATAGGATATAATCCAATTGCTTCATTTTTATTTGGTAATCTAATATTTGGCCAAGCCAAGATTCCATTTTAAAAAACTTCAAGGATTATGGGTCTGATAAAATTTACTTGTCATGATTATATCATATTTTCAAAATTCTTTGGTCTTATTCAAAAGATGACATACCCAACCCTCCTGCTTTCTTTTGAAGAAAAAAAGTTTATCAATGTTTTTGACAACAGTATAAATTTAATATTTAGGAATATTCTTATCAAACTGACTGATTGACATCGAAGCCCATTAAAGTGGTTTATCTTTTCAATTTTGGCTATTGGATTGAAGTGTCTTTCTCCTTTCTTTGGAGTCCATATTTCTATCATTAACATGGAACATCACAATGTAAGTGCCTGCAAATAATGCCTTTGTATGACACAGGCAGAAACTATTATTTTCTGAGGCTTTATTTCTTCCTGTAGTTGGAAGCAGTGTTCACTCAACTTAGTGTTGTTATGCAATTAATTAGAACTAAGAAATATTTTTCAGTTAATATTTTATTTGTATCTTAAAAACTGCTTTTACGGGTTTTTTTCAGGATATTGATAGACATCATAAAGGTCCTTTTTGCAATTTTACTAGTATTTTGTTCTAACTTTATAGGTCTTGAAAGTGTTAAAATAGTTGATTAAAATCCATGGGAAATTTATGCTTAGTGACCTAGGCTCCTTTTGTTTGCAGCCCAGAAATGTCTTCGTGAATGTATTTTTGCTTCAAACACAATTCTCTTTCTATTATTTTCTCACAGTGAAATCATTAGCCTGTGTTTGTGAAATTGATGTCTGTTGTCATGGAAATAAACGATATCACAAATTCAATGCTGTACAAAGTAGAGAGAAAAACAAGCTGAGAAGCACAAACTTTGGGAAGATTAGGAGCTAAAATTATTGTTTGTAAATTACTCCAGTGTTAATTTGGAAGATAATACACACATTCTAGCTAATTTTATTTGTCTTATATATTTTTGGAATGTCATTAATGCAGTTATTAGCTCATTTAAATTTAGTCAGTTTTAAGTACAATTGTTTCACAATAACTGGTTCTAACTGCAATTTAAGAAATTTAGGAGAAGAGACATATGAAAAAAAGCTGTACATCAAGCAAAGGAAGCATGTGTTGTACATGTAAAACTCAGACATCAGTTGTGGGAATATCAATAATCAAAACAAAATAAAAAACAAAAAAACCCCAGCAACCAAACCAAACCAAACCAAAGAAACAGTTTGTTTATATTCTTTTAAGTAGAGAAAATATAAAGGTGTGAGACCATTTAAATAGCAAATACAAGTAGAGAAGACCTTTAGATGAGAATTAGCCTCAAATACTTAGGGAAAAAAGTTAACATGTTCTTAAAAATAAGTATTCTTGGTTACAATGAAATATGTAACTAATTTCCCTCTAGAGATGAAATGTCTTGTCAGCAGTTAAAGTTACTTATAATGGAGCTAGGATTTTCCATTTGAGCTTGGGGTCTGACAGGATGCCCAAGCATCCTAAATTCTACCGTATATAATAGGTTTTTGCTCACCCAGATTTCTTTTTTTATTTATTGCTTTCTTTACTTTTTGTGCTGAAATTTAATTATTTAATTAGAGTGTTTTTAAGATATTCATTTTTATTCTTTAAGAAAAATAACAGCTTTCAAAATTCTTGCAACAACATTATATATCATTTGTTTGAATATACAATTACTGGTAAAGTGTATGCGGTAGAAGCAGATAGTTTTATATTTATGTCATAGTGTGGCATAAACCCTAGTAAAGGTAGCCAGTATAAAGTGACCTGTATATTTAACTTACATTTAAATTATGGAAAGTGAGGGTTTTATTGAAAGACATCTGTGCCTCCTATTAAGTTGAAGTTTCCATATTTTTCCATTTGCGTTGTATTTTTTTTTTTTTTGAATGAAAGAGCCAAAATTTAGTAGCAGACATTTTCGAGCGGCTAGAACAAGTGATGTGTTTTATTTTGATGACTAATCACTTTAAGTTTTCCAGGAGAATTGGTGGCTTTTAGTTTCATTAGTGGTAAGCTGTATTGAAAATTTGCACTTCTGCTTTTTTAACTGCATGAACAAATAAGAGTTTCCACTAAAAAGTGACTGTTGGAATTAAGATTTGTAAGTGATATGAAATTCTTGAAGTTATTATAAATCATACATTGAAACTGAGCTTATTTAAATTAGATTAGAGAAGAAATGATACTGATAAAGAACTGAAGATCTTTTTGAACAATAGGCTATGTCATAATGTGGACTGAAATATGGTCATATTTTGGGATTAAGGGGCATTTTTTTCCTTTGGAACAATTTCTGTTAGGCATATGCTCCTTCACATTTGGGTGTCATCTTTGTCCTAAAGGACCATATAGTCTGACCGAACATACGGGGGGCAGGGCGATGGGTAGGAATCGGATATAGTTCCACAGTTTATTTCATCAGTCTGTTCCACTGACAACAGGACAGACAGCTCAGAAAGAAGAAATGAGCCACTTTAGACAAACTGAGTTTGAGTCCAGCAAGTTAGGATGTCTCCCAGGATGAAGGAATATTTACATATCTAATATGTTTAAAAATGATTCCCCTTTAATTTCTATTCTAGAACGTGGTTCACCTCGTGATTTAATTACTAAAGATATCACTAACACATCAATTGGGGCTTATTGGACATCTGCTCCGGGAATGGTTCGTGGTTACAGGGTCTCATGGAAATCGCTTTATGATGATATTGAGGCTGGAGAGAAGAGTCTTCCTGGAGAAGCAATTCATACTGTGATAGAAAATCTGCAGCCGGAGACCAAATACAAACTTTCGGTATTTGCAGTTTACAGCACTGGAGAAGGAGAACCTTTGAATGGAGAAGCCACAACTGAATGTAGGTAACATCACACGTATGTTTGAGTGTGCATTGGTGCTACCTCATAGCTATCAGCTCAAGTGACATGAAGCCGAGCCTCTTGTATTTTTCTATTTATATGATCATTGAAGACTAAAAAATTAGGACCTTTAAAGAATGTGGTGTAAATTCAGGTTTATTTAGTATATAAAATTTATATCAAATTTTGAAATGTTGACTTCCTTCCAACTACCTATTTCTCTCTCCCTCTCTCCCTCTCTCGGAATGATCAACTATATAAGAAATTCAACTACATAGAAAAACTAGTTGAAAGATCAGGACCTATGTAGACAAAGAATTTGGCACATTTATAGCTATATGACCTTCGGCAAGTTACTTAATCTTTTTTGAGCTTCAGTTTTCTAATCTGTAGAATGCCATCTCTTAGAGCCGTCTGAGGGTTAAGTGAAATGACAATGTGCAGAGCACCAAGTATAGTGCCTAGCCACTTACAGATGATTGATAAATGATAGTGGCTATTGAAACTATGATTATTATATACCCAAGACTAATCCTAGATTCTTTACTTTCTTCCTACCATAGATGGGAAGATTAAATCGAAAGCCTACTCAATTTTCCGGTGGCAACAATTTACCTTAATCTCATTAATTTTCTTTCTTGTGAATAATTTTGAATGACATACCATCAGTTATTATCAGCTGGCTGATGAAATATGTGTCAATATTTCTTAATTCTTTTTCCTGAAAAGTCATTTACTAATCATGTACATTTCTCAAAAGTTATAAGAAGGAAATTTATTCTTTTCATATGGGGAAATTTTTAGGAAAAGAGGAGAAAATGGGAGAATTCTTGCATTTCCTTTTATTAGAAAGTAGTGGAGGAATTGGGTAATTTTTTTTCTGGCACAATGCAATTTGAATTAAGTCCTATATCTTGATATTAAGTTACTTTTAAATTAAAATCTTTTGCTCTGAGTTGTTTGAAGAATCCATCTTTTTTGTTTTTTAAATCACTGGCAAACTCAGTTGTCTATGTCTAAGCTTAAATTTGTGTCAAAATTAACAGTATTTAAAAAAATCAAACTCAGGAAATTTAAATACATGGAAAGTCATATGACTTAGATAGTCACATGACTGGTTTACATAAGTAGTAAATGAAATCTTGTGTCTGAATATATTGGCGGATGTTGTTTAAGAACCTGGAAAAAATTCATTTGTGTAAAGAGAAACCATATTGTAAACTTAGGCCAGATATGACACATATAGCTAAATTTATTTGTAGGAGTAAAGGTATAATTCATGTGGCTGAGAAATAGAAAAGAATATGTATTTAGAATAGAGGGGAGCTTTGAAATAAACTCACCTCCATCATGTCTTCTTCTAAAAAGACTGAATCTACAGATTTTTATTTAGAATGGAAAAATCTTTACAAGAGATATGTTTTAGCCAAAAGTAAGTATGTTAGCAGAAATCCTAAATAATTTTCCATCTCTAAGAAGCTGAGTATCTCAGAAATTTTCAGTGTTTCTTGGCTAATTGATTGATTTAAAGGTGAGTGAACAGAAAGGCTTCTTTTGAACTAGGAGCAGACTAGGCAGGAATGAAACATACATACATGCATATATTCATGCATACATACATATATATATATATTAGAGCATGTGCAAACTGCTTAGACATCTAAGCAAATATGAGAGAAAGCGGGAACTTTTCTTTGTTCTACTACAATTTTGTTGCTGTGTTTTACTTTGCTCTCTTTGTGGAAAGTAAAGCAGTTTAGACAGTACTTTGAGAAATCTGAGTCAGTTGTGGTATTTAAGTGGCGGATGAATCCTCAAATGTGGATAACTGGGCAGAGTCACAAGGTCATGCTCTTAGAGTTTCTTATAAACTTCCAAGGGGACGTTTTGGAAATATTTTCAGGATTGCTTTCAACTCAGAGACATGGTATGCACACTGTTGATAGAATGAAAACCATGAATTGTGGCTAGAAAGCCAACAGTTGAGAAACTTTCTATTGGCCTTTCAATTTATGGCTGCTGGTGTTGGAAAGCATTTTGTGAGAGTTCCTGAAACATGGAAAGAACTTAGAATGTGAGTGTTACAGCATTTTATATCATGTGGCATACCTATCAATGAAGTAAAAAATCTTGCTTTTTACTTATGGGGAGCCAATAAAGCTTTTAAAAATTTTTCTCTAAAATCCCAAATTTTCCATTAAAACTAGGATGAGGTATGCTGTACCTTATTTAACTTAAATTCCTTTATCTTAAAGGATTAACTAAAAGGCAGGAATTAATTGAGGTCTTTGAAGCATTTCAAGGTATGAAGAACATTTGACTATTATCAACATATTTAGTTTGAGAGAATATTTTAAAGTTTGGGATATGTATGTTGCATTGCGTGTTCACCACCCAAAATCAAATTTGTATATTGCATTGAGTGTTCAGCACCCAAAATCAAATTTCCTTCTGTCACCATATATTTGACCCCCTTTTTCCCTTATCTACCTCCCCTCTCCCCCTTTCTCTCTGATAACCACTAAACTGTTGTCTGCGTCTCTTCGTCTTGTTTGTTTGTTGCCTTCAGTTTTATATCCCACATATGAGTGAAATCATATGGTTCCCAACTTTATCTGTCTGATTTATTTCACTTAGCATGATAATCTCAAGATCCATCCATGTTGTTGCAGATGGCAGTATTTCATCTTTTCTTATTCTTTAATATTCCATTGTATATATGGACCACATCTTTTTTATCCAATCATCTATCAAATGGCACTTCGATTTTTTCATATCTTGCCCACTGTGAATAATGCTGCAGTGAACATCGAGGTGTATATATCTTTATGAATAAAAGTTTTCAAATTTTTTGGGTAGCTAATCAGAAGAGGGATTGCTGGGTAATATGATAATCTATTCTTAATTTTTTGAGGAACCTCCATACTGTTTTTCATAGTGGCTGTATCAATTTACATTCCCACTAGCAGTGTATGAGAGTTCCTTTGACATATTATTGAATTTTACACTTGAAACCTATATAATTTTATTAATCAGTCACCCCAATAAATTTAATAAAAAAATAAAAAGTATTCAGGTATAAATCTATGAAAAATATGGAGGAATCTTGAAAGTACATACTAAGTGAAAGAAGTCAGTCTATATAAGTATACAAAAAAAAGAGAAGTTTGGGATCCCATTCTTTTGGAAACAGGTTTCTTTTCAGACCAACACTTGTAAGATATAAATATCCATTTTCCTCAATTCTGAGTTGTGTGAAATTTGAGAATTTTGTGTAAGAAATGTCTTGTTCCACTGAATTATCTAAAAATTTAAGATAGAAACAAAAGATCAGAAAACATTTTAGCACCACCCTTTCTAGAAATGTGTTAGACACACACAACTATTCAATATTTGTGAAAATTTGTAATGATAACTCAAATAAATTGTTCTATATGCCGTTCTTTTCCATGCTATTTTCAAAACTCTACATAAGGTCTTTACATTTTTTTTTTTGTTTGAAAATATACATTTTTTAAAATACTTCACTTACCTAGAGAATAGTAATAGAGAATTAAGGGTTAATCTGAATAAATTTTAATATTTCCAGAAAGTAATAGATTTGGCTGAGTTAGTTTTTTTTAAACCCTAAAATAAAAAATTGCAACCAATTTACTCTTAGTTGAAATTATACTTTTGCATCTCTCAGAAACATAACTCATAACCATATATTGAATTACTTTATTATTCTTATCTTTGTCCTCTATACATAATGTATCTTTTGTTTATATGGATGCTTTCAAGATTTTCTTTTTATCACTGATTTTAAGCAATCAGTGATTTATGATGTGCCTTCGTGTAGTTTTCATGTTTCCTGTGCCTAGGGTTCATTGAACTTCTTGGATTCGTATAAAATTTGAAAATATTTAGGCCATTATTTTTAAAAATATTTTATTTATCACACCCCCACTCTCTTCAGGTACTCCAATTGTACATGCATTAGTCAGCCTGAAGTTATCACACAGCTCACTGTTGTGTTGTCCTGTTTTTAAATCTTTTTTGTGTGTGTTTCATTTTGGATAGTTTCTATTATAGTGTCATCAAGTTCACTAATCTTGTTTCTGCAATTTCTAATCTGCAATTTCTAATCCTGTACATTTTTCAGCTATAGAAGTTTTGTTAGAGTCTCTTTTATATGTTCTTTGTCTTTACTTAAAATGCTTAATATTTCTTTTATCATCAACATGAAATATAGTTATAATATCTGTTTTAATATCTCTTTTGAATAATTCAGTCATATATGTTATTTCCAGTTGTTTCTATTGATTGATTTTTATACTTATGAGTTTTCTTAGCTCCAGCTCCTATAACAAAATATCATAGACTGTTGACTTAAACATCAGAAACTAATTTTCTCACAGTTCTGGAAGCTGGAAGTCCAAGATCAAAGTTCTGTCAGAATTTGGTTTCTAGTGATAGCTCTCTTCCTGGTTTGCGGATGACCATCTTTTTGCTATGTCATCTCATGGCCTTTTCTTGGTCTATGCATGCAGGGTGGGAGGGAAAGTAGGAAAGAGAGCGCAGGGAGGAGAGGGGGAACACATGAGGGCCAGCTCTCTGGTGTCTCCTCTTCCTCTTACTTTGGTTAAGGGGAACATTTCTGGTCTTGCAGGAATTGCTTCCTCTGCTCCTTTTGGGTGGCTCTTTCCCTGGCTTTGAGTAGTTTCCTCATACATACATACGGATTAGAACTTGGTTGAAGACTCAAGGAGGACCTTTTGCAGATTTTTGGAACTTTTTCTCTGTAATACCATCACTTCTATAGTACTCTGCTCTGCAAGTTCTAGGTGTCTTGGGCTCTCCAGACTCACAAAACTATCTTCTCAAATGAGGAGGACCACCAGGCTCCATCTGGATTCCCCTTTCCTGTAGTGAGGCTAGAAAGTCTCTCCAAGCAATAAGCCCGGGCAATCATAAAGTGAACTTTTATTTGTTTCCTATCTCTCAAGGATCATTGTCTTATGCTGCCTGATGTCCAATGCCTGAAAAACATTTTTCTCTATATATACGCATTTTATTTTATTATTTTTTGAATTTATTTTTAATTTATTATTTTTTAAAGGTTTTTAGTTGCTTCAAGTGGTCCTTGCCCATTTGAAAACAAATTTCTCTTAGAATCAAGAAAGATTCTTTGCAGTTTTTTCTTTAGCTTAGTTTCTTTCTGTAAAAAATGCTTACGGCTTTTGAATGTTAAGGTTATTGAACTAAATGAAATGATCCTGCTTATAAACTCTAATTAGGTATAAGAAAAAGGATGTGTTGGCTATTTTTGGATGTTTTGTGATCTGTTTGTGATATAATTTTAATAATTGAAATTTTAGTAATAGAAAATTTAATAAATAATATTGATTATATTTTAATCAAACACTTTACATACAGTGTTTACCAACACATTCACTGTTTGCCAATTTATCTTCAGAGCCCTTGAGATATTTCCTGTTGCTCTATGTTCATAGTCTTACATGTTTGTGGCACTCACAAAGAATAGTGTCCACTGTAGTTACTCTGGCTAGTAGTCATTTACGGATTGTATTTTTTCTGAAAAGACCTAAATAATACTTCTGAGTTGGCATTCATGATTTTTAGTATTTCCTACAGCATGATCACAGGAATTCTTTACAGATGGAAATATAATAAATGTCTTACAATCTTACCTCCAGAAATGGATGTTTTCTTCACTAAGGTCTCTAGAATGCAAATAGGAAATCCGTCCAATATGAACTTCTAATTTTTATTTATTAGCCGGTAAAAGAAAAAATAACTTACTGTGATCTTACTGAGATTAGGCTCACATGCCATCATGAATTTATGAGCGATAAGGATACTAAGCAAGAGTACAGTGTACATATTTAAGATACCACAGAGGTTTTTTTCACATAAATGGGGAGGTGGACATTTATATTTTCTTTCAACATGGTATACATTTTAATCTTCCTTTTATCTCACAGTATCCCAAGATTCGAAAGCCTTGAAAGTGGATGAAGAAACAGAAAACACAATGAGAGTTACCTGGAAACAAGCACCTGGGAAAGTCATCAACTACCGTGTTGTATATCGGCCCCGTGGGGGAGGAAGACAAATGGTTGCTAAAGTGTCACCTACAGTCACCTCAACAGTGTTAAAACGACTGAAACCCCAGACTACATATGACATCACAGTTCTTCCAATTTACAAGATAGGAGAAGGAAAGCTTAGGCAAGGATCAGGAACAACAGGTACAAAACAATAATTTTGGAGGGAAAGTGTGTCATGTTTTAAAAGAGGACTTTAATACATTTACTTTATAAATGTCTAAAATTAATTCTGTAATAAATTAGAATAATTAGATAAGATGCTTAATTAGCATATTATTTTTACCAGTCTAGTTTCTAGTAAAATGATTCTACATATTAATATTCTAATGCGAATCTAATCTTCTTAATTGTGAGAATTATTTATACTTCCACTTGGGTAGTACTCTGTTAATCAAGATTTTAATTGGGTATTATATCCTGTGATACCAGCTTAACCTTGTTATAAATATATATTTTGAAGTGTTATGTTTGTGATGATTCTCATGTATGTGACTTAGATATTTCTAATTTGATTTATTATTGTAGAGCTAATAAAAAACCCCAAAGCTTAGTCTTATGGATAATATTTAAAAATCTTTTTATTTTTACAGCCTCTCGATTTAAGTCTCCCAGAAACCTCAAAACATCTGACTCAACCATGTCAAGCTTCCGAGTAACTTGGGAGCCTGCCCCTGGGGAAGTGAAAGGTTATAAAGTCACATTCCACCCTACAGGGGATGACAGAAGACTGGGGGAGTTAGTGGTTGGACCATATGACAACACAGTTGTTTTGGAGGAACTTAGGTAGGAATGAACTATATTTGGTTGTGTTTTAAGATTGAATAACTTATGTAAATTAGTAGGTCTTATGCAGATAATCACTTATGTGTCTGTTTGCCAGCTGGATATTTAAGATTAGTTGAGGTTGCTTTTTTATTCTTGGTACTGATGAAGTTGATATAGTATTCAGAGGCAAGCAACAGAATTTAGGTCTGAGAAGATTTTTTTTTGTAATATTTTAATGATTTTTATTATTACATGATCAGGAATGGCATTTTTTTCAATAACACCCAGCTTTTAAAGAATTAACATCTATATTACACGATTTTACCAAAAGCAGCTCGTCTCTAGCCAGCTCTGTGGAAATGTGGGGTTTCCTGTGCCTTCTAGCAAGGCTCAGGTGACTCATGCTGAGATTCCAAGAGTGAATCTTCTTCCAGGGTGGGCCATGGGAGAGAGAAGTCAGGACTTTGTGCTTGGTGCCAGCTGGCAGGATCGGGGAAGGGTGGGCTGATTAAAAGTCTTGCTTCAGGCTGTGCGGTGGAAAACAAGGAAGTTGGAGTATGAACAGCACCCTGCATTCATTAGAGTAAAAAGAATGGACTACTGTGCAATGTCTTTTGAAAAGTTTGTTTGTTTCAACTATTCATTCAAAAATATTGAAATCTATGTAAATGCTTGCTATTTACTTTTATCAGAATAGGGAGAATGAAATTTATTGAGCCTACCATGTACCAGGTATTGTGCTAGGTGCTTTGTGTTACTTTGCAAGGTACAACATTTAAATTATTTTCTTAAAGCCTGTTGCTCAGAAGCAGTAAGAATAAACAGCCTGATCCTTCCCTGACATGCTTGGTGGCACGGTGGGGATTCTACATCTGATAGAAAGTCAAGACGGAAACTGGTGCTGTAAAGCCCTAGTATTCTCTAGAATGCTTGCTGGCTAGTTTTCCTTGAAACCCTCACATTGTAAGCTTAAACTAGAATGAAATGGAAGTTATTTTTCTTCTCTTGCAATGTGATGCATTTTAACTTCCTTTGAGTAAACATTCGCAAATTAAGATGAATGTCTTTAATGAGGGAAAAAATGCTGCCATTTGAGCCAATTATACATACAGACTATGTATTTTAACATTTCAGGGCAGGTACCACCTATAAAGTAAATGTTTTTGGAATGTTTGATGGAGGAGAAAGTTCACCACTTGTTGGACAAGAAATGACAACCCTTTCTGATACAACTGTAATGCCAATTTTATCCTCTGGTAAGAAATTGAGTTACATTTCCCTAGGATGCCTTGATATTATGAAACAATTTCAAATATGAGCTGTTAAATTAATCATACAATGAAACGTGACTATAAAACTTTCACACTAAAATTTAATCAAATATTTTATATACTGAAAAAAATTCTTTAAACATCCAGCTGAGCATACTTTTGACATTATATTTTTAAGGCTTTTCTTGTCAGCATTGCATTAGTTACATAGTACTGTATTATTTAAAGATGAGTTTTTGCACTAGGTAGATGATGTACATTTTTTTCTCTTTTTAATGACTAAAATGCAGTTTTATTTGTTAAAGTAATGGTAGAAATGATTCATTTGAGCTGAGCAAGCAGAGTTGGCTTACATAAATAGGTGGGCAGCCACAATTTGGGAAGCAAAATTGTAACATAAGCCCTTTAGATATTTTTACTCCTGCCACAATTGCAGCTTTGATGTACATGAAGCTAATTTTGAATATTTTTACAGGTTTGAATGGGAGATAGAATTTACTTCTAAATGTTTTCCATTACTTGCTAAAAAAAAAAAAAAGAAGAAGAAAAAGAGTAGATGTAGGCAGAACAGGAGCAGGCTTGGAAAGGCTTAGGTACTTGGAGCAGCATTTGGTAACCTCGGTCCTGAGTTAGTGTCTAATATATGAATGGTGCCTTTGTAGTGTAATGAGCATCACTTAATTTTTCTCCAGGAGGTTTTTTTTTGTAATATAAAGATCAGATACTAATATGGCAAGAGCTTAGAAAATTCATAGCTGGTAACATAAGCTCCTGGAAAAGAGAGCATTTGAAAATATGGATGTGGATAAAATAAATGAAAGTGTCAGATCTTGCTGTTTGCATTAATGTTCTTGTATTTCTCCTGTGATGATATTAACTGACTTATATTTTTATTTTGTAGCCTGTGCACTGAGGATATTGGAATTATTCTCTCTTTCCAAAGCCCTAGCTTTGTATCAATGTTTGTGCTTGCTGTCTCTACAGCTCTCAATTTGTATATTTGTTTGCATACTTTTTCTAAATTGTCGTCCTTCTCTCTTGATTTTTTAAATGTGCGGACTTCACTATCTGTATTTACCTGATTGTTTTACATAGGAGATGATTAAGTAGTTAATAACTAAGTAATATGATAGCTATCAGGTTTTAAAACATATATTTTTACTTCAAAAAGGTTCTAATTTTATTAATATATACAATAGTTGCCTAACTTTATTAATATATACAATAGTTGCCTGGGAGCTTAATTACTTTACAAGATATTTTTGGCTTACTAAAACCTTTTTTAGGTTACACATTTTATCAGTTCATCTCATACTTGTCTGCTAATGACCACTGAATATTACAGAAAAATGCAAATCTAATCTTTAGATCGCATTAAAATTCTATTAAAATTATTAATGCCTTATAGTTAGATAGCTGTACATTCCCACTTATTTATTTGTGAGCTCATTCAAATTTATAATGATGGTTTAATTTAAGTCTCCAGGGTCTATGACTGTGGCCAGGAAATATGGTGAAAGATGAAGGAAAGATTTGCCATTGAAATCATTGGAGGAATTGATGATCCTTATGACTCTTCTTTGAGGTTAATAAATCATATGGACATATTTCAGTCTCAAATCCCAATGCTGTAGAACTGAAATAGTTAGACAGCACTGAGCATCCAGGGATTGGCAAAGGTGTGGCTAGGAAATAACATTGCTAAGAATTTGTTCCTTACTCTGCCCTGTCTCATAATTGCCATGTCAGGGATGGAGTGTCTCACCAGAGCTGAAGCAGACATTGTGTTGTTGGTGGACGGATCATGGAGCATCGGCCGGGCAAATTTTAGAACTGTCAGGAGCTTCATTTCTCGTATTGTAGAAGTCTTTGAGATTGGCCCCAAAAGAGTACAAATTGGTAGGTCTGACAACATTGAAATCATTCAGACATTTTCATTATGCTCTTTTATATATGCTAATGTCAATGGTGTTGTTTTAGCCCTTGCTCAGTATAGTGGGGACCCCAGAACAGAGTGGCAGTTAAATGCTCACAAAGACAAGAAGAGCTTGTTGCAAGCTGTGACAAACTTACCATACAAAGGAGGCAATACTCTCACAGGTGAGTAAGGATGGTCTGGTGTTATTGAACCTCCTGCTTTTTGGTCAGAGCTTATGGCTGAATAATGATGTGATTGAATCTTTTTAAAAAATCCCACTAGGCATGGCTTTGAATTTCATTCGCCAACAGAGCTTCAGAACCCAGGCTGGCATGAGGCCTAGAGCTCGGAAAATTGGTGTTCTTATCACTGATGGAAAGTCACAAGACGATGTTGAGGCACCTTCAAAGAAACTCAAGGATGAAGGTGTAGAGCTGTTTGCTGTTGGTAAGGACTGAAAAAGCTAGCAATGCTCCTGGAGTTAATAAAAGCTGAGGATATTTTTGTAGTTAAAAATAAAAATATAAAAGCATGAAAAAAACACGTTTTCTCTATCACATAATTTATCAAAATAATGTGTCAGGAAGTTAATTCATTTTTTTTTTTTCTCTTTGTAATGAGACAGAATTACACATCTTCTTGGAAGAATGTAATGGGTCAAGAAGACAAATGTATTATTAATAGAATTCAGGCAAATTCTTGTTTGGTTTTCCATGGCACCATGTTTATTTTTGATATCCATTATTTCACTTTCCAGAAAAAACACCGAAGAGACACTTTTTCGTGGGAAATTGGTGCTAGAAGCATTTAGAAGAAGTTAATTCAGAATAGCTGTCAGTTTATATTATTTTATTTGTTTCCAGTTTATAATTATAGATAGGTAATCATTTTATTATTGAGAAAAATAATATTTTTGTTCTAGTTAACATTGACTGTATAAGGGTAGCCTGTAAAATATTTGCTTCCATTATTTTTTTTCTGAGAAGTGCTTTCACTTTGCATATATCTTTATTTTTGAGGTATTAAAAATGCTGATGAAGTTGAATTAAAGATGATAGCAACAGATCCTGATGACATCCACGCATACAACGTGGCAGATTTTGAATCACTCTCCAGGATCGTGGATGATCTCACCATTAACTTGTGTAACAGTGTCAAAGGCCCAGGTAAGGTTAGCCCAGGGTTTCCACCCTCAGCAGTGATAATATTTTGGGGGAGGGGACTCTTGTGCATTGTGAGATGTTTAGTGGCATTCCTGGGCTCTGCCCACTGGATGCCACTAGCACCCCCTAATTTGTGATAACTAAAAATATCTTTAGAATAATCCAAATGTCTGCTGAAGAGAATACTGCCCTCCATGAGAATCATTGGTTTAGTCCCTGATTTTTTTTTTTTATTTGTTTCTGACAACATCAAACTAGAAATGACTTCTATCTTATTCGAGGATACTTTTAGTTTATATGTGCCTGTACACTGATTACACACACAGACACAGACACACAGACACAGACACACGCAGACATAGACATACACACACACACACATAAATGGGGGTTGGGGAAGAGAGGGAAAGAGAGATACTTTCTTTTCTAGTGTATATATATATATATATATTTTTTTTTTTGTAAAGCATCTTTATAATTACTAAGTTTCTATTAAATGATCGTTTCTAGATTTTTGTTTTTTAAAATTTGGTAAGTTCTCTTTTTTTTTTTTTTGATTAGGAATGAAAGAGGGGTCTTATATCTGATTTGCTTTGCCTCAACTATAGATGGTCAGGTTTGATACTTTGCACTTGTATCCCTTAAATATACAGAGAAATTACAATTTTAGAGTTTGGACTTTTAGAAATGACAGATGCCTTTTCATGTGAAGAAACTGAGATTTAGAGGAATTAAATTATTTATTCAAATGGTCAAAGATGTTTTTAGAGATTTTTGAATAAAAGTAGGTATTGATAAGAAATTACAATTTGGAAATAAATTTGTGGAACTGAACCTGTAGTGACAAAGAGTAGTGCAAAATGATTACTATCTGTATAAATCACAGGACAAAATGCAAAATTGAAGGCTTTTGGAAAATTAATGACAAAAATTGTGGTCTTTATTATATGATAAAAGTTTCTTTTTAAATACATGTAGATTATGGTAAAGATTGTCTTTTATTAATTTATTTTAGTTTTGGAAAAGTTGGAATGAATTTAACAAATAATGTGGTAGAAATAGTTCACATGCTTTAGGTACTGGGGATTCATTTATTTGACTGTTCCTTCTTGAATTTCTCCAAACTTTTACAGATTTTCTTTTTGGATTTTGAACAACAGACTGACCTTTTCCCTGGAGAAATGGACCAGCCAGGAAGCCAGAATTTGTATGCTTCTGGCTCTGGATTAGCTGAGAGAGTTGTAGTTTTATTTAGTTGGAGAGAACTTTGAGTAGGGATGAAAACATCTTTTATCTATTTTCCTTTATTATTTTTTTTTTGTCGACTCTGTAATAGTTGCATTCATTCTAGTTTCCCAGACAGTAAAATTGCTTGATAATTTTGTAGGCTTGATTATGACCCAAATACAATAAAGGTTAGGATACTAAGAATGGAAATGCTTTCTCCAGCTTTGGCTTACAAGGAAAGTAGAAAGAATTTATATGAGAATGATTTGCCGTGCTCATAGAGTCATTGGATTAATTCTCTTTAAATTTTTAACATTTTTCTAGTGGTCATACTGAACTTAATATTTTTATTTTTATTGATATTTATTCCAGATCTTGTTCTGTGTTAGTCATTTCACCTATATCTACCCACAGAGAGACCACAATCACAGATAGTATTATATTGCCAAATTTTTAAAAAGTTGATTGTTTTTCTCCTCCCTTGAGTAAAAAAGTGATTAGCTTCTCTTACCACTGAACTAGATCTTATAGGGGAAATAAACATGATAATGAGCTATTTCTGTTAAAGAGATAAGACATGAATATAAATAATCAAATGATAGTGAGGACAGTGAACTTGGGTACTAATTGTAATAGAGTCAATGGAATTGTCAGGTCTCAAATCCTTATTTATTATTAAATAGGATTTATATTGATTATAAATCATTAAATTTATTAGATTATAAATTGATTATAAGACAAGATAAGAGAACAAGTATCCAAAAGATTGTACAGAGGTTTTGAATCTGAGTGACTAGTAAACTGGTGGTGCCATCAGAAGAGTGGGATCAAGTTTTAATGAAATACAATGAGCTCAGGTTTGAATTTTCTGAGGCTGAGAACCCTTTGGCTGCCCATTCAGAGAGATCTTATGGGCAATGGGCCTCTGTACTGATTTACTCTAGCTACTTAGTATGTGAAAGGATGTGCGTACAAGCTTAATATAGAAACTAATACCATTTCAATTTAATTTCAGATTTCATCACCTTGATATAATAATAAGAGAGTGTATGTACTTTATTTCCATGTGTAGGTGACTTGGAAGCACCTTCTAACCTAGTTATTTCTGAGAGAACCCATCGTTCTTTTAGAGTGAGCTGGACACCTCCTGCTGACAGCGTGGATAGATATAAGGTGGAATACTACCCAGTTTCTGGAGGGAAACGCCAAGAAGTGAGTAGACAACACCTACAATCTGCTCCTTCCTGATGCTGAGATTGGGCCCTCCTCATTCAGACTCTGAGAAAAATGTTGGGTGAAGAGCAAAAGAGATGTAGAATGGTGCAGAACTGAGTCAACAATGGTGCTTCCTATTTTTTGCTAGTCAAGCACTGCCATTTGGGCTTAATTAAAGGGAAAGCGCTTTGCTTAAATTCTTATGGCTTCTAAGAATTGAAGCATACAATAAGATTTTTAATTAAAAGTTAATTAGAGGATGCTTGATTTGTTTGTGAGTTTATACTGGAATCATAGAGATTGAAGGAAACATTAAACATGATCTAGTTTTACCCACTCATTTTATTAATAAGAAAATAACATATGGGAAAATAAATGGTATGGATTGTCTAAAATATTATAATCTGGTAGTTTCCAAAAACAAAAGACAATGGCCTCATTGAAATATGATTTCTAAGCTCACTGTAGTTAATTACTTCGTAATTATAGTAGAAAAGGGAGAAGCAATTATAACATAAGTTGTTATTATTTTTAAAATTTCCCCTCTAGTTTTATGTGAGCCGACTGGAAAGTAGCACAGTACTGAAAGATCTGAAGCCTGAAACTGAGTATGTTGTGAATGTGTATTCCGTGGTTGAAGATGAATATAGTGAGCCTCTGAAGGGCACAGAAAAAACCTGTAAGTCAGATTAAAAAAGTAAATCTTCTTTTTGTTTTGTTTTTTTAAGATAAAGAGGTAATAGCCCATGTGGGATTTTGTCAGTCTTCCAAATCATTTCTTTATTCAACATCCATTCAATAGATATTTACCAAGTGCCTTCTTCATGCAGGTGCTCAATAAATACTCAGTGGTTTTCTGCTCTCATTGGCTGCTCCTGCCACCTTGGGACCCCACTAGTGGAATGGGTAATCATAGTCACAGATAACTTAGAGAGAAAACTACTTTGCATAGTTATTCACTTCTTAAGGAAGGATACCATGCAGAGAACGGGACTAACATTAGGAAGAATTGCTGTGCGGAGATGAACTATTTCAGTTGTGTTGATGGCCAGATCTTTCTCCTGGCAGTGATATCTCTCTATTTTCTTTTTGCCTTTTGGCCTCTAGCCTTTACCAGAGAAGTTATAATGGCTTTGAGTTTGAATAGAGCTTTTAGGAGAGATGTTCCTTGTTCTTATTCCTGTTAGGATTTGTCAGGTCATATGAAAATACGCTCCTTTCCCATTTTCTTGGCTGGGCTCCAGCGGGGAAAGGAGGCCACTTAGAAAAGGCAAGAATTTACTCTACTTACTGCTCAGTTCCTTAGATCTTTAAGTCTTCTCTTATTTCCCTTCATGTTAGACCGCAGGAGATGGGAGAAAATGTGTTTTGTAATAGGCAAAATTAATCTGATAATTCCTTAAAACTTTAAACTCAATCTTTGGGCAAAAAATAGAAAGCTATATCTTTGGGCAAAAAATAGAAAGCTATGTTAAGTGAAGAGGAGACTGTAAACCTTTTACTCTGCCTCATGGGCTTGACTTCAAAAAGCCTGTAAATCCCCTAAGTTCCGGTTATTAATGTATAGTACTCTCAGTTAAATGTTTTTTAAAGAAAGGTGAAATAAAATACTCTGTTGATTACTTAACTATGAAATTCTATGATTGAAGAATGAATAGTCAACTTAGAGATGTTCCAGAAAAAGAGACTGAAATCTCAGGAAATTGGTGTTTATTTTGGCTTCCATATGGGCTTACTGGAATGCCATTTGAAATTTTAAATTTTTCTTCTCATAACATAGTTGTAACATGTAGTCCTGAGTATGGGGTAGCAAGAGCAATGAGATTGGTTTTTTTGGGGGGCATGGGTAGGAAAGGATTGTATTACTCTCATTGATTTCTCACAGCAGCCTATTCTCTATTTAGCACATAAGTAAGAAACAATAATTAAAAAATGAGTAGAATAACAAGAATTAGACTGATGTCTGCTTTTATATTCCAATAGTGCCTGTCCCTGTAGTCAGCCTCAATATTTATGACGTTGGCCCTACCACTATGCATGTGCAGTGGCAACCAGTTGGGGGGGCTACTGGTTACACTTTGTCATATGAACCCATCAATGCCACAGAACCGACAAAACCCAAAGAGGTGAGAGACATTTGTTTCTTTATTGTTGGGTCTTCCTAAGACTTTACAGATTTAGAGTACTCATTAGACTGTAATTATTATGAACATATTTATACCTTTAGACACAAAAAGAGAAAAATAGAAAATTAGATTTTTGGCCTTTGATAGAAAACATTGGCATGAAAAAAGATATGGAGTTCAGAGAAATAAAAAATAAAAGTTGTATTATAATCTAGTGGTTACAAATGGGCTGTACTTGGTTATCCCCAGTAAGTGGAAATGTTTGATTTAAATGTCTTATTTCTCTTGGAATGTCCATATGCAGATGCGTGTGGGGCCCACAGTGAATGAAGTGCAGCTGACTGACCTCTTTCCCAACACAGAGTATGCAGTGACAGTCCAGGCTGCCCTGCACGACCTCACTAGCGAACCTGTCACTGCTCGGGAAGTCACCTGTAAGACATTGCTAGTTTTCCTTCTTTCCTTATTGTTGTAAATATGTTCATTAGGATTTTTCTTTTACCCAGTGATGCTAACCATAATTTCATAATTGTGTATAGTGTCAGGGTTATTATTTATGGCAATCAAATTTGAGAATTAAGGTGAATTTTAAACTTATGGCAGTATCTTAAATTGATACTGGGATTTACATTTTTTTCACATTTAGCATGGCTGATATTGAGACGTATCTTACAATCAATATTGTCTTAACAAATTGTTCTTGGCCAGATGTCAGTCAGGGCATAGAACATAAAATAATGGTACATCTTACAATTGATGTTTTTGTAAATCCATGAAATATGATATATAGCACTGGTGAGAAGGGAATGTTGGGTGAGTGTAGTTTTTGAGGATGATATTAAGTTTAAGATCGAGAATGTTCCCTGTTCTTATTGAAGTAGAAACTCGATGGCATGCATGAGTAAGTCTGTTTCAATTAAGTGAATTAAAAAATATACTCAATCCAAAAATATATTGATCTATTACACTCCAGTCACTGTGCTAGGTGTTGGGAATGTACCAACGAATAATACAAAGCACGGTAGAGTGCATGGATTCCTTCATAGTTTTCACTTCAGCTGTGTGTGTTGATTAATCCCTTTTGTGTTCCCTGTTTGTTTCACTAGCATTTAGGTGCTTTTTCTTGAAAAGTGACCATGATTGCACTTAGGACCTTTGTCTTATCTAGCTGGTAGTTCAGTTTCATGTTGTTGAGGAGGGCATACTGGGATAGATGACTTGGCTTAAATTTTGTGAGTTTCGGGTTAAATTTTGTGAGTTTCAGCTCACATTTCTAAGGAAATGAAGTTAGAAGGAAACTTCAAGGGGGAAAGACAATTGAGACAGAAGCATGATAGGGCAGAAAAGAAAAAACTGCCCCACAGGGCAGAGCAGAATGAATTTGTGAACAACAAATAATCATCTTGTATATCTTAGACCCTGCCTGGAGCTGGCGGTTTTATGGAAATGGGTTAGTGGCAGATGGAAGGAGTGAGGAGCCAGCCAGGGATGGAGACATGTGTTCTGAGAGTACTGGGAGAGAAGACCCATAGTGGGATGAAAGACAAATGTGGTCATGGATTTGGATATGGGGTTGGACTGCAACAGTGTAGGTAGGGAGCACAGAGAGATGCAGAGAGATGAAAACATTGAAGGGATGAGGGTGGAGAGAGATTCAGGAAGAGAGATGTATAGAGTTGAAATGAGAGACAAAAGAAATTGGTCAAATGAGAAGCTAGAAAGAGTGAAATGTGTCTCATATAACCAAAGAAAACATCTTCATCAGTTATCCTCCCTATTCTTTTTATGGTAAAGTGTTGTTTGACTTGGTAAAAAGTTATCATTTTTATTTTCTTCTAACCATTTAGGCTTCCGTGGATTGTATTATAAGTTTATTGGATATTAATTTTTGCCCATCTTTATTCTTTACTCTTGTAACTGTTGGTTTTTCTATCACATTCTTAGCGGAACTTAACTGTTGATTTTGTTTTCTATCTTAACCAATTGAAATGTGTGGTAAGGAAACATGAGTGATACATTCATGGTTAATTATGATTTATTATTGCCGAGCGTCAAGTAAGAGCTTATCTAAACAGAGTAGAAAAAATTGACATATAAATGGGCACTAGAGTTGTCATAAAAATTTAAATTTATCCTATTTTTAACAAGCCTTCTTAAGAATAATTCAGCTCTACCTGGTGGAATCATAGTACTTTTATCACAGTAACCATTTTTTTTAGTTATTTTGCTATACACCTTTAAGTTTTCTCGAAACAACTTCTTGAAAACTTGTATGGACTCTTTAGAGTTTTGTGGTTGAGAATCACATCTGGACCTAATTTCTCATGCATCTCCAGTGCCTTTACCCAAACCTCGAGATCTGAAACTCAGAGATGTGACCCACAGCACCATGAATGTCCTCTGGGAACCTGCGCCTGGTAAAGTGCGTAAATATATTGTGCGCTATAAAACACCGGAAGAAGATGTCAAGGAGGTAGGTTGGGGATTAAAACAGATTTGGAATTATTTGTTTTCCTAGTACATTTAACAAAGAACCTAAACAAGTATAGTCGAGAGCATGTTTTGAATATTATCACTTTATTAATACAATGTTGAAAACTTGTTATATTAATAAAGCACTCCTTAAGTATTGATAAAATATTGGATTGTCTTCTATTTAGTTTAGAAATGTTTTGCTGTATGATAGCAATCTCAAAAAATCGTCCTTTAGATAGTTATAGAATTAAGTGGTGTTTCCTTTCCACAGATGCCTTATATGGTGCTCTGCATTTTATGAATTACTAAAAAATGTTAATAATATTTCTAAAAATAAAAGCTAGCAAGGGGATGTGGGAGAGTTTGTCAGATAATAGGACAATATGATAGTTGAAAAGGATGAGAGAAAGGATGAATATCTTGTTAGAGGAGTGTCCCTTTGACAGTGACCATTTTTGAGGTGATGTTGAGTGGAAAGCTATTTCCATGACAATCCGAATCAAAGTGGGAGCAAATTGAGGGACTTCACCAGAGAATGAGTTTAAACTGTGTGTGCTTGGGAGATATTCATCTTAGAATCGCAGGGGCATTTTTGGAATATAGAAATAGTTTCTCTAAGCACCCAGTTACTGATGGTGCCAGTCATTTGGATTACATAAAAGCTAATTTTTATGTGAATGCATATTCATTTCATCCTGGGTTTCAATTTCAAAAGAGGTACAATGACCAGTGGGTCTCACAGGCTTCTTATGCATAGCAAATGAGATAATGCACAGAACGTTACTGAAAAAAAAAAAAATAAGGCAGTGGTATAAAGGGAAACGGGTGAAAAATGATTAGGTTGTTTGAATCCATTTATGTACGACTCTAGTACATAAATTATTTTCCACTTCAGAAATATATAAACTGTCTCCAGTTCTTGATCTCTTATGCAAGTTGGACAACATTGCTATTCTTTTGCTCTTGCACTGAGAGGTGTAGTAAACAACAGTCAGATGTCACAACCTAACACTTTGTAAAAAATAGTCCTCTGTTCTCTTATAGGTAGAAGTGGACAGATCAGAGACCAGCACCCCTCTCAAAGACCTTGTCTCACAAACTCTGTACACAGTTAGCGTTTCTGCCGTGTATGATGAGGGAGAGTCTCCGCCAGTGACTGCTCAAGAAACTACTCGTGAGTTGTGATCACACTTCATTGATAATTGGGAAACAACACTACATTCATGTGTAACTGAACTTACTGAGTCATTTTGTTTTTTAATGCTATTTTTGCCAATATTTAATAATGTTTGGATTGATAGATTGTTTTGCACTTATTTTCTTCTCTTTTACCTTTAGGTCCATTTCTTTTATGATAATTTCTATTCTACTATTATTCTATTGGTTACTGTCACCAATTCATCTTCTGGATATTTAACTGATGTGTGTGTTGGGAGAGGGTTGGGGGAAGAAAGAATTCTTGATATATGTTGGACATTTTCTTTGGAAAAGCTGCATTAGTTATCAAATATTTTTTGACATTTTACTATATGTAAAAAGCTATCAGGGGTAACACAATATAAGCATTTTTGCCCTCAATAGTTCATGATTTGATTTCATTATGCAGATAAGAAAATTAATTAACAATACATGGGGTCATGTAAGGAAGGTGAGGTATGCAGCACTCAGATTGTATGCTGTCAGATTTCAGAAGAGGGGGAGGCTTCCACAGGAGAAAGGTAGGCAGATACAGAGCAACCTGCCTTGCCCCTCCTTCCCTACTCCATTCTGTTGCCTCTCCAAGGGACCTCAGTTGCTCCCCTTCCCTTGGTACTTCCATAGCATTTAACTCAATTATTATTGCCTTTAAAAAAATCTTTTCTGCTTTCCGCTTGCTCTCTCCTAATGAAGGAAGAGACTTATTTATTTTGTTCAACTTTGTATCTCCAGTGCCTTGCACAGGGCTCAGCTCATAATTTCCTAATTCAAATAGTAGTTAAGAAATTGAAGTCTAGAGCCAGCAGTGTTCTGAAAAAATGTAATGGGAGCTGCATATGTAATTCTCAATTTTTTAGTAGCCACATTAAAAAAGGTAAAAAGGGACAGCTAAAATTAATTTTAATAATGTGTTTTTAACCCAGTATGTTCAAAATATTATTTCAACATATATGAGTATAATAATTATAAATGAGACATTTCACATTTTTTTCCATCAAAATTCTTTGAAATCTAATGTGTGTTAATTTTACACTTAGAGCATATCTCAAGCTGGACTAGCCACATTTCAGGTACATGTGGCTAGTGGCTCCCATAGTAGACAGGTCTAGAGAATTAATGACTTGCTTCACCTCATCTAATAAGCTAGTGGCGGGATCAGTGCTATAGCCTGGAACTTTTACTTCTTATCCAGTAACTCCCTCACCAGAGGCTCAAAAGCTTCTCCTTTTTCAGCTGTCTGTACATGATCAGGGCATCTTGTCAAATGTCATAGCCTGCTCCTTAACATCAGCCGGTATCTACTTCTGCGATTTTCTTACCATGTGACATCTCTTAGTAATTTCAGTTGCCTTCTTGACATCAATTCTTACCTGGTAGTAAAGGTAGCGGTTAGAGATGAAAATTTATACATATGAGTAGACTGACAGCTTTACATAAATATAACATGTGTAGTAAAGAGAAAAAGTCAGGAAAAAATGGCTAGTGAAGCAGATAATTTAGTATACTAAATTAATACCTGCAATGTATGTTTTTAATCCTTAAGATTTTCTAATAACTTTTAGTTGTACCCAAGGTGCATCCTTAATAGATGATTGGATGACAATTGTGCTTGTGAAAGTGGTACTGCTCTCTTTATCTCAGTGTGCTTTTTCATTGTAATTATTAGAAACAAATTTTTGGTGGCTCTGGGTTTTCTGTAGTTGGCTTTGATTACCGGGAGATAGAGAAATAATTGACACTGGAAGCTCAGGACTGGTGGCAGACATTCCAAACTGCTCATGCTACAAACTAACTAGAGTGCCTGGTTAATAAAGGGGCTTTTAAATTGGGACTTCAGCTGTCATCAATGCTCCAGGGTTGACCCTCTCTCTGGATAGAGTCAGTACAGCCTGCTTCACATCGTGTCTAAGGTTAGTGACTACGGGAGAAGCTTATGCATGAGTTACTTGGTCATAACATTTCATGGACCATGAAGGTTCATGTACTCTCTGATGTTATATGCCAAAGTTTGTGCTTATGTGTTCTGCTGTGTGAAAGAGTCCATGGTTTTTATTAGATTTTCAAAAAGTTTGAGATGCAAAATGATTAGGAACCTCTGAGCTAGAAGAGTATTACTAAATGCTACCTTTGGAAAAAATCACCATTTTAATAGAATATAAAAAATCACCTATTATGGCCATGTTATGTTTCCAGTTTTCAGAGCTCTCTCTTATTTCAAGTGAACTGAATTGGTGAGATTTTTGGTTCTGAGAACGTTTTCAGCCAGTTTTTCTAAGTCCATTAAAATAAAAGAAGGCAGTTTTATTATATTAAATTTGTAGATCATATTAAAAAGTTTATTCCTACCTTTTCTCACGATAGGCACGGTGCCAGCCCCAACAAACCTAAAGATTACAGAAGTAACACCAGAGAGTTTCAGAGGAACTTGGGATCATGGAGCTTCAGATGTGTCTCTCTACAGAATAACCTGGGCACCTTTTGGAAGCTCAGATAAGATGGAGGTAGTGTTAACTCTCTCTTTTTTCCTTTTCAAAAAATGTTCCATTTAATTATAGGAATTCATATTTGAAATATGTATTTACCTCTGTTGCCAGAAAAGCATCTTTTTCTACTAGTGAGTGACATTTGAGCTATACCATGGATCAAAGCAGGAGGAATATCTGATGGGATAATGTCAACAAACTGCCAATGAGTGTATGGTATATATGGTGACTTAATATTGCGTGGATTTGTTTTTCTTCCTCTTTCCCTAAGACCATCTTAAATGGAGATGAAAATACTTTGGTGTTTGAAAACCTGAATCCAAACACTCTCTATGAGGTTTCTGTTACTGCCATCTATCCTGATGAGTCAGAGAGCGATGACCTGATTGGCAGTGAGCGCACACGTAGGTGTTCAGCCTTCAGGGCATTGTTATTTTAAAATTAATTTAAAAAACAGAGCTATAGCTATATTAGTAATATTGTCCCAAATTCTTTTTTCTTTCAGCGCGTTTGATACCCTTAACAACACAAGGTAAGAATTTATTTCGTTGAATTGTGTGAATGGCCAGATAATGAATGAGTGAATGAATGAATGAATGAATGAATGAAAAATACCACAAAATTCATTGCAGATAGGCCTGCTTTTAAACTGTAATGTGTTGATCGGGACCTCTTTTAAACAGGCTTTTCTTGGGAAACTTTGCTTTGCTACTATTTGTTAAGGAGTCATCTAAGCTTCAATGACTACGATTTATCATGGGGTCAAATTTAGTTCTGAACCTAGAAGTATACAGCTCTACTGATTTCTTTGGGAACAGTGGATATTTTGGGGGGAGGCATTGTTCTCTGTGCTTGCTCTGTTTCTCAACAATTTTCTTTCAGCTCCAAAAAGTGGCCCACGGAACCTTCAGGTGTACAATGCAACATCCAACAGCTTGACCGTTAAGTGGGATCCCGCTAGTGGTCGTGTGCAGAAATACAGAATCACTTATCAGCCTTCAACGGGCGAAGGCAATGAACAAACGGTAATTTGTTTCGTAAAAACTATTACTTGAACAAATTCTACCCTTCCTTTTTAAACTCCTTTACTGCAATATTTACTCTTTTGAGAGATTCAAGATTTACTGTATTAGGTGGAATTATTTGATGTCATCCCTGATGGAAACTCAGTGGATGTCCTCATGAGAGACAAGAGCTATTCTTCATGGTTGCTGAACAGTTTCAGACTGGTGCCTCAGTGAATCTGCATTTTCCTTAAAAAACTATTATGGTTGGATTATCTATGAAGATATCTAGATTTTTGAGTCTATTTAGATTTTTTAAAATCTATATCTCTCTAGCTTAATCAAGTGCCGAACATTTCCCAAACTCCCATTTTCCTGTTTTTGTATGATATAAGGTATCTCCTAGATCTGGCATTTCCAGATCTGGATCCTGTTCACCTAATTCATACTATTTATTATTTTTATATTTATCCCAGTGGATGTTTCTGAGAAAGACAATAGGACTATAACCTCAACCTTCATCTAATTTATCTTCCTAGTCTTCCCTTTTTTAACAGAGCTCTTGTCCATATACCTTGCTTACTTTAGTTGTCCGTCTTTGAACTTCCTCCAACTTTGTTTTTATGAAATGTGTGACTAGAACTGCACATATTAACTTAGCTCAGGAAGCACCATGATTTTTATATAGATGGGGTGATGCTTTCTGATTTATTTCAAATATCTCTTTTGGTGAGGTTCAGTATTTTGTTGACTTTTGGGGGGGCCTATAGTATTTCCTCACATAGCCTTAGAAATGTGATATTAATCTTTAATCATCTGATTAGCCGAGCTCCAGCAAATGAGTTATGCATCTTACCAGTTTAGATGTGTTAGCGGAAGTAGATGTTGGCAATGGTTAAGGTGTATGGTTAAAGGTCTCTGATAGTACATGGTAAGCGGATTTAGCTGAACTAGAAACACTCCCATCCCCAGCATGACTTTTGAGTTGGTCTTTTGAGGTTTTCATAGAACTAGACTTTGGTAGTTTGATATAAATGGATTGAGAATGTGTCTATTTTAGTTAAATAGCTTATCAAAATTAAATACTAACTGTATTTAATTTTATATAATTTTATATAAAATTTTTAATTTTATATAAAAACCAACTGGCTTTTATATAAAATAAGATAAGATACATTAGATGGGCTGATATTTTAAAGTCATAAACAGATCTTTTTGTCTGTGCCAGGCCAGATTTAGGTAAAGCTTTAAAGTAAGCTAAATTTCACTTTAACATTTCTTTTCTTAGTGTTAATGACCCTCCAGCTGCTGTTCTGAATCTCTCTTACTGTCTCTTAGTTATCCATTATAATTAGATGGAGTCTCATAAACTTATCTTCTGGAAGGTATAGCTGATAATCCTTTTAAGTTTCTTATTCTTAGGGATCTTTCCATTTCAATGCTAATCCATGAAATAAAGTAATGAATCACTGATGCTCGAATTATCTTGGAGGGTTGGACAGGAGTAGGCAGATCCCTCTCTGCCTACTCATAAGGCTAGTTCTTCTAAGTGGATGCTTTCAGATTTGTTACTGATATTGATACTTTTCTCTCATACCCTCAAATATTAAATTTATTAAAACTAGCCACTGTAGTTCAGTTCTCTCGTTTTGAGGATGACTACAGTGATTCACTGAGGTTTCCTCTGGAACTCAGACTACTCTAGGGAACGGGTGTGAAGTCAGAAACATCTGGACTGTGCTAGTGCATCCAGCCATCCACATGTGCTCTCGTTGTGGGCAGCATGCCATTTTCATGAGCTTTTAATTAGTATGGCATAAACATCTGAATTCGGTAAACTGTTAACAATTCATACAAATTTTCTTTCAACAAGATAGCTAGATGGCCTTAAGCCATTAGTAAAATACTTAAAACTCTGTAATGGGAGGAAATTTAAAAAGTGTCATACCACAAGGTAGTATCGTGAAGACAATTGAGAACCCCTACCTGAGTGTGTCCTGGCAAACGTTCTGGACACGTAGTTTACACAGCTAATGCTGTTAGAGTGGTAGTGTTTTGGGGGAACACCAAAAGATTTAGAGCTTTTGCTGAATCATTTTAATATTTTTCTAAAGCAAATAAAAAACATCTGTAAAAAAGTAAGAATAATACTGAATGGTGCTGAGCCTCTAACATGATGCAAGTCTTTGGTATCTTAAAGTTCCTTTGTAGCTCACTTATGATTAATGCCTTTTTGGGAGGAGATCGCAGTGCTGGCGGTGAGCAAGTTGAAATATTTTGAGGTCATCCATTTAAGGCTTAGAGTCCTTTTTGTGATTTAAGGTACATAGTTTACATTTTAAATTATACCATAAAATATCTTTTAAACCTTCATTATGGTACATGTTTCCAGATATTGGCAAGGGTCTCACACCTCCCCTGTAGAAAGGGCTTTTTCTAACAGACTGGTGAGATAGAGAGCACAAAGTTAACACTATGTGTGTTTTACTCAAGACCACGATAGGAGGACGACAAAACAGTGTGGTCCTGCAGAAACTGAAGCCTGACACCCCTTACACGATCACTGTATCCTCCCTGTATATTGACGGTGAAGGAGGTCGGATGACGGGAAGAGGCAAGACCAGTAAGTGAACCCAGACTCCTGTAGCTTCTTTGACAATTACCATTGGAACAGAATCACAACTTTATTTGGAAACACTAGGGTGGCACAGAGTTTTGCTAATACCTTAAAATGAATTTTAAAAATGATAATGTTTTTAACATCCTTGCTTAGAGTTAACGGTCTCTTTGTGGAGAAAGACATATATTACTTTTTAGGATAAAAAAAATATCTGGGGCCAAAATATTTTGTGGAGAGATGAGACGTGTACTAGATTTTCGCAGACATTCTTCCATTTATTCACTATTTCAATGAATATTTGTGGGGTGCCCACTGTGGGGGTGCCTGTTATATTTTAGGTCTCCTGGGAGATACCAGTGCACCTGTGTTTTGTGTGTGCTTGGTTAGGATCATACTATGATGTGATTTCTCTGTGTTCCAGAACCTCTAAATACTGTGAAGAACCTAAGAGTATATGACCCTTCTACCAGTACCTTGAATGTTCGCTGGGACCATGCAGAGGGTAATCCTCGTCAGTACAAGCTCTTCTATGCACCATCAGCAGGTGGTCCAGAGGAGCTGGTAATTATTTCCTGTAGTGAAAAATGCATGTTTGTTTAAACTAAATGATTTAAAAACTGGAGTGGAAGAGTTAACTGATTTATTTTAGTACTGAAGAAATTCATATTTATTTGATAGAACTTATAGAGGATAATAGATTGGAGCTTTAGTGCCTGGGTGATAAGGGAATTGAGGAGCATTGGAGCTGGGGGAAGTAAGCATTCTAGGAAGTTCTAAAGAGAGAGCCTAGGGTGAGTTAGAGGTCTAGAGAAGTCTTTATAACCTCTGTAACAGTTCATATGGGGGCACATTATTATATACCAATATTACAGAGCTTGCTTCTTGACTTGGTCCTGACTTAGTATTTTGAGTATTATATTGTTTGAAGTATTATTTTTTTTTATAAGTTTTTCAAATCAAGTGCTTTATATTTTATTGAAATCTTTAGGTTCCAATCCCTGGGAATACCAATTATGCCATTCTTAGGAATCTGCAGCCGGATACACCATACACTGTTACAGTAGTTCCTGTTTATACTGAAGGTGATGGAGGACGCACATCAGATACTGGAAGGACATGTAAGGAAGAAGGCAGAGAAATCTAGCCTTTTCATTATAAATTTAGCTTTTCATGATAAAGGTCATATAGGCCCATTAAAGTAAATTAAAAAAATTCAGAATGATAGAACGAAGACATAAAAATTAAATATAATTCACCTCCTAAACACCACCAACTGTTACTATTTTAGTGTAGGAAATAAAAAATTTATAATGACATTTATCTTCTGGAATGATAATTTCAAGATTTATAAATGTGTATATAATCATTAATATGCCATTTCAGTTATTCTCTCTCACTGACAAAAATTCATTGAGCTTTGCTTTGTGCTTTATAAATTTGTGTGAAGCAGTGTTTTGTAGTTGGCTTTCATAGTGCGAATTGTTGAAATTTGTTTATCACATTACTTGATTGCATATTTCTCTGGTTTGCTGAAGAAGGGCTTTTTGGCATTAAAAATCCGTATGCTTTCATTTGTCATTACCAGTTTATAGTGTTTTTACTGTTCTTTGTACTATTGCTTAAAGGCTTTTGTGTATGCTTATGAACATTTCTTTGGCTTTAGAAATATACTTGCTGATGGATAAAAAGAAGCAACTATGGATGGTTTCTTTTGGAAAAAGATTAATGTCTAGAAATATGATGTTATTGGCTAAACTAGAGTTTGGGGTTAATATGTGGATTTAATTTTTTTTTTAAAGTCTTTATTGGGCAGTTAATTGAGAACTGAGAATCTTATTTCTCTCTTCTTTTGTCTTTTTTAATTGGAGAAGACATTCAGTAGTTATTTGTTGAATGAAGGAGGAATGAATAAAGAATAAATGATTGAAACTGGCTGACTGAAATAGTTGGGCTCATAGCTGTTGTTAGTTTTTACTTAGAAGGTAGAGACTATAAAATTCCTCCTGTCTCTCCATTACATGTGTTGTAAAACTGAAGCTTCTTTTCCAGTTTTTCATCCCTTAATCCTTTGTGGCCAATTGTACTACTACTTTTACTAGTTTGTTTTTATTGGCAACAACTTTGCTTCCATATATACAAAGGCCATAATTGGCTAACAGTGGGTAAATTTGGATTTGGAGACTTTACATCTGCTTTTGTATGTAGATAATTAGAAGTTTAAGGAGGATAGTATTTTATCCTTTTACAGAGTGTAAGTTCTGGAAAAGTGATAACAAAAGCTCTGCATGTATAAACAGACTTAAGAAAAGTGTGTTGGCTTTCCTTCCTCAGTGGTGAGAGGATTGGCAAGAAACGTCCAAGTGTACAATCCTACACCAAACAGCCTAGATGTTCGCTGGGATCCTGCCCCTGGGCCTGTGCAGCAGTATCGCATTGTGTATTCTCCTGTGGCTGGCACGAGACCCTCAGAATCTGTAAGTAATTTTGTCATCTTGGAGCTCAGCAAATGAATTTTATAGATTCTACTGCACCTCCTGCCATGGCTGCTGTCCCAGAATTATAAACCAGTTGTTAGTATGGCACCGAGTCTCAGAGAAACTCCACTTCCTGATGAATGTAGACTTTTGTTTATGTCATGTTAGGTAGCCTGTGAGAATGCAAACCACAAACATGCCAGAGTATAATGATTAAATGATAGGTTTTGATGAATTAAGGCAGGTGTATCAACTATAAGATTAGTTAGCAAAAGTAAATTTTGGGAAAATGCAAATTAACTATGTGAGTTAAAAACTCCAGTAATAAATAGAAATCATTGCTCAATCTTGTCAACATGGGCTTTTATTGTAAAGTACAAATACCTTTATTGTTAAACTATCTTATAGTGTGTACTTCACTGGCTTGTACAAATTGCCCAATCTATCTTCAATTCATAATACTATTCAGCTTTGTAAGTAGAGTAATAATTTGGAAATCAGAAATTATTGATTTGAATAAGGACAGAATCAGAACACTTAAGGAAAAGTAAATTTATATACTAACTTTATTTACAGGTCTTTATAAAAATAAACAGTGATGATGAACAAAGATAAACAAATGATGAGCAATACATGTGTTCTGTAAGAATATTGATTTGCATGTCCCTGTGTATGTTAGGATATATTCAGACAAATTTGCCTGTATTCATTGCATAAAGTTGCTCTTTATTTTAATATAAAAATCTCTCCCCCATCAATGTAGATAGAAGTATCTTCTTTTATGTGTACTAACATTCAGGATGTTCTTTAGGTAATTATCATAAACCCAGTATGTTATATTTGAGAATCTTTACAATAAACATAAATGCAAGATAATTGAAGCAACTAAGGTCAAGTGTGAATTAACCTTTTTTTTGCGGGGGGGAATTTCTGAGGATAAATTGCATTTAATGGCGTGGGCTGGGCAGATCTCATGAGGAAACAGTAGTTGGCTTTTGACATGTCTGGGCTCAGCCTTTTATTATCAAAGTTCTTATGCTGACTAATAAAAGACTTGGTAAGAATCTGGGTTGTCATCAGGCAGAATTTGGCATTTTCTCCCCTCCAGATTGTGGTGCCAGGAAATACCCGCACGGTGCAGCTGGAGCGGCTGATTCCAGACACACCCTATTCCGTGAACATCGTGGCTCTCTACTCTGATGGAGAGGGGAATCCCAGCCCCGCCCAGGGCCGAACACGTGAGGCAGAAATCCTTTTTCCACCCATTCCCTTGTAACTCAATTGGCAAGGCTTATCTGAGTGAGTGAGGAGTGGAAGGTGGGTGGTGGGTGGTGCGTGAGAGGTGGTGAGAGCTTTCTCCACCTTAGTGCAAGTGAAGGTATACCTGGGCGTGTGGTTCCGCCTGAGCTCCCCCTCATTCACACTCCAGGCTAAAGCTTTGGGTCCCTGACTGCTGAGTGAACTTTATTTGGTCATATTCTCAACAGGGACCTAAGTTAAGGAGGGATTTCTTCCCCTTTTCTGTCCTTCAGTGGGTGTTCTCATCAAATGGGTACTTTGCAAACGTAGAGGGCTTGGCCTCTATTTTTCATTAAACACATTAACCGTTATAATGTGTTTAACCACATTATAGTGGTTAAAATAATGCCTTTCTTTCCCAGTCTGTACATTTAGGTTCAAATCTAGTTCTGTGCTCCTGAAGTTCAGCATGTAACCATAGCTTTGAAATATAGCACTTTTTACTATTTATGTTTTCACATTAAAACCGTAGAAAACTGTTTTATCATAGGGAGTAAACAACCTAGTTAATGGTGAAATATCTGCAAGTAACTTTCTTAATTCGACTTGAGTAAAAGAAGTTTTCTTTTATACCCCTCCCTCCACCCCCATGTCTGTCATGCTCACAGGCAGGTAAATAACTCTATTGTATTTTATTTATTTAGTACCACGAAGTGGACCAAGAAATCTGAGAGTCTTTGGGGAGACAACCAACAGCTTGTCTGTGGCCTGGGATCATGCTGATGGGCCAGTTCAGCAATACAGGATCATTTATTCTCCTACCATTGGTGATCCAATTGATGAATATGTGAGTCTGATTCTCATTTACATTTGAGCATTTTATAATTTCTGACCTAGTTGGAGGGTGAAATTAAGTTTTATTTTTTAGGAGTGTGATGGGATTGCAGTTGAGTCCTTGACTCTTGTGTGATGGTCACATTCTATATGACTTTCTCTGACATGATTTTGGAACCACCTGAATGTGCCTAGTATGGCCTTCCACACTATAGAGAATCAATGCCTTTAGAGCTCATTTCTATTCTAAAGACAGATTGAAAAACTGTCTTATTTCTTGAAATGCATATTTCTAATCACCTAATTAAACTTTAGGAATTAAGTCTAGTAAAACATGATGCCAGTTATTCTGAATCTAGTAAAACATGATGCCAATTATTCCTAAATCAATATTCGAATGCTGTGACTTTTCAAATCTTACCCTTTCTTTAAATCTAATTTCTTTACAAGATCTATCTTAAATACTTCAGCGCTAATTGATCTCTCTTTTCTCTAAGTTTAACATTTTTTAGTACACATTGGTTTTGGATATTAATGTAATATTAATGTAATATTAATTAGCATCAGACTTTTTGAGTGTCATATTTTATCTCTCCAGAACCAGATTCAAGTTTTCTTGTAGCTTCTTCATAGCCCTCGCTATGCATAACCATTTGTTATGAATGGAAAAACTCAGCACTTTCTTTAAAATTTAGTAGTTAATTGATGTGATAGTTTAGTGGAAGATTACACAAAATGTTGATACATCCTCTTGATCATTCCATTATTCCTATGTTATAAAATATTTTATCTACTTGAACTTGATATAGTAAGCTTTAATTCGAACATCTGTTTTATTAATCAGAAACACATGTAACTGCCATTTAGTATTTTCTATCAAAATTATACAAGCAGTATTGCCACACTTAGTTTGCCAAAGCAAAGAAATTCATGCTTTAGTGTTTGTTCAGCCTTCTCATGTATAAATATGCATTTTCTCTTCACTTTCTGAAAAGAGTAAAAATATAATTTCTCCCCCCAGTTCACCATTTGTAATCAAGGGACTCTACTCTGGGAATCACTGGCATAAGTGATTCACATTGTTTATAGAAGTAAAGTTTAGGATTGAAAGAGAGATTGAGAGATCTTTCTGATCATTTCCTCTTCGTGGAAGTAGTTAAATGTATTTTCCATTTATTTGTTTTCATCTTCTTACCTAATTAGTATCAGCCAAACTGATACTCTTGAGGGCAGAAACCCTCACCAAGGGATTCCTAGTAGCTAGTACCAATACCTGGCTCACAGTGGGTACTTGTTACATGTTTGTCAAAGGACTACATGAAAATGTAACATGTAAGAATGAGAGACGAGGGAAACAAAGGTGCTACTGAGCGCTGAAGTACTCAGTAATGGGTATTGAAGCATTGCATCTGTAATTGCCCACTATTTCCATCAGGGATGTTAAGTCTCGAGGCTGGTAAATGGCTAATATAGGATTTGAGCCCAAATCTGTCTGACTCTAAAACCATTCTCCCATGCTGCACACAGGCAGTGTAGACCATTTGCCTTGCTATGAGCATTGTGCAACAAAGAGAACATATGAAGAAAATGTACTGTTTTGGGAATACATAAAACAATATTGTCTTTTGATCTGGAAGTCCTCTAGCTGATAATAAATTTATAATTTAACTTCCCCTACAGACCACAGTCCCAGGCAGAAGAAACAATGTAATACTGCAGCCCCTGCAATCTGATACTCCATATAAAATTACTGTAATTGCTGTTTATGATGACGGAGATGGTGGCCATCTGATAGGAAATGGAAGGACTGGTAAATGTCTTATACCTTTTATAACCTTTAAATTTTACCTTTACAAATGCATCTCAAATTAACACCTGAATCCTGAAATATTACACCTACATTAACACCAGGTTAATATTTATATTAGACATTGAATTTTGTCAAAATAATATAAAACCAGAATTTGTCTTTTAACTGTTGAAAGGTCCATTAAAAGAAGAAAAAGGATCCAAAAAATCTGCATATTTTGCTTTTCTTGAGGTAGTTTATTTCTCTTTTGGAAAATCATTGCTTATTCTCTGAATAATGTTTTAGTTTATGTGATATCAGTTAAAGTTGTAGCTATTAACTCAGTCAACTTAATATCAGCGAAAAACACTTTGCTATGATAGAATCTTAAGTCATAAATAAATGAGATAATTAACATTTATCTTTTATCTTTACAAATGTAACTTAAAAAAAAATATATATTTTTCTATTGTACCAAGTAATTTATGAACAATTACCAGTATTCAAGCTCCTTATCTAGCCTATACTGTTAGCAATTTCTTATGGTTTAGAGCGGTTTCTTTAGTTTGGTTGCTCATTAGAATCACCTGAGAAGCTTTAAAAATTGCTATGCCTGGGTGCCATCCCCAGATATACTGATGTAACTGGTCTGAGGTGTGGCCTGGACCTGCTGATGTTGAAAGCCACTGCTTTAGTATAAAGATGTGTTAGGCTATAGACCTGATTTCTGGCACTGGTAAATATTGGCATTCCCTTTTCCCACTTTATTCAGCAAAAATTCACTTATGTAACATAATTTCAGGATCTTTACTACACTCAGTTGCTCAGACTCTTTTTGGGCTTAAATTACCTTGACAACATTACAGAATTTGCTCTTAAGAGAAAAGCAGAACTAGAGTTGTTTGAGCTCAGTCTCTGAAGGCTGGGAATTTATATATTTATTGATACCCATTGTCTTTAGGACTGAGTCAATGGATACTTAGTTTAGGGATTTTAATTTAAAATCAAGATGATTTTAATTTAAAATCAAGATGATTTTAATTAACAGCTTCCTATTTTTTACTTTCTCTTAGGTTTTAGAATATATTTTGATACTTTTCTGGGGGAAATAGCATATTTCATAATTTTGTGCATATCAAAATATATTAAAATATCTTTCATAGTTATTGAATTTTCTGGAAGGCCCAAAGCCATTTCTAGTTTCTCTTGTGAAAAAGTCTTTCAGGTCGAAATTCTTATTTGTGTAATGCTATGAATAATAACTCAGCAACTACTTAACATACTGCCTAATAGCACTGATTTTCAGAGTTGGAGGTAGTATCTCTGAAGGCTTGAGAATTTACTCTGGGTTATGTTGGTGGAGAATAGAGTGGTATTGGGAAAGAACATTATTTTTATAGTAGTTTTATAAAACTATTAAGCTCTCTGTTGAACATTTTAATACCTTTAATTTTCTGGATAAGGAAATTTTGGAATATTATTAAATTTCTTTCATGGGGCTACACTATCAATACTCATCAAGTTGTATGCTTTCTCTATGTGTCAATGAAAGGTCAGTAATGTGTGCCAATATTTGTTTTAGTGGGACTACTTCCACCTCAGAACATACACATCTCTGATGAATGGTATACAAGATTCAGGGTATCCTGGGATCCTTCACCTTCTCCAGTTCTTGGATATAAAATTGTGTACAAGCCAGTGGGTAAGGAAGCACCTTTATTATTATAGAAAGACATTGAAGAGTTTATGATCTAAAAGTATCATTGTTACTGTGGGTGTAAATGAAATTCTTATTAATTTGCATGACTAAAAGTTTGACCCAGACCATAAAATCACATAAATACAACATGTTTGTGTTCAGACATCCTATGTGTTATTATGATTATGAAATAAGACATATTTAATCAATATAAATTTCTGTATTTTTCCCATTACGTCAAGATGTTATTTCACTTTGGGCATATGCATTTTAGTCTATTCATGATATGCTTGCTTTCAACTTCCCATCAATATATTCACCTAAATGAATATCATCTTGATTAAATTATTTGCTATCTTTGTTTCTATATTCTGTCTACATGCTTAGAAAAATATTCTTTGTACAAAATTAGTTAAGGCATCTTCCATGCACTCCGGAAGAGTGCGAACTTCTTGAAATTTCCCAGAAACTTTTCCTAGAAAAAAATAAAGGAGAGAAGACACAAGAAAGGAAAGATGAGCCTGTGTAAGGAATGGAGAGAGAACTTGTAGGGGGAGGAGGTGTTGGTAACTGAGGACCTTGAGTCACTAAATTTATGGAATGAGGTCCAAGGTAGATGTTCTTAAATCATATCTATGACACACTGAAAAGTATACATTGAGCACCTGCTATGTGCAGAGCACTATGCTGGCAAAGTAGGACTTAGAGAATAAGCTTGAGAGTGTAGAGTAGTTGATTGTGTGATTAATAAATGAAAGAAAAATTGATCAAACACCTGCTATGTTTTAGGGACTGTGCTATGCTTTGAGAATCAGAAGATAAAGAATCCAGTCTGCTTACAATTTGGTATTCACCATATAATGCGAATGTGCTATAGCGAACAAATGCATAAAGGATTATGAAATTAATGGTGTTTGTACTCTTATTTGACTGTAAGTTCAGGCATTTGATTTTAAGAAAAATTTGAGACTAGTGTTAGCATATTTCGTTGTATTTTTGTGATTGTTATTAAAGGTTCCAATGAGCCTATGGAAGTCTTTGTTGGAGAAGTGACATCATACACGTTACACAATCTCAATCCCAGCACCACCTATGACGTGAATGTTTATGCTCAGTATGATTCTGGACTCAGCGTCCCCTTGACGGATCAAGGCACTACATGTGAGTTACGAATCTTTGAATAGTTGTAAGAAACAGTGTAGTACAAAGTACCAGGTCAGCTTGTTTTAATTTTATCTCTTCTAAAAATATGCATACTTCCTCAGCATTAAGTAGTTGGCTCTTTCGTGTCCAGCTAAACAAATACATAAGTAATACAATTGAGTATACAAATATGTATATAATGAGATGTGTTTAGTTTACATAAAATATTATATTTTGAATTTCGAAAGATAAAAATAACAGAAATTATAATTTCATTCATAAATGATTTGGCATGCTATGTAGTTTTTTTTTTTTTTAAACAAATCCACTTTTATTTATTTACTTTTCAATAAGTTTATATCCTTGAGGAGTACAGCATTACATGGATTCTGTGTCCCATGGCCTTAGCAGGAAGGTTGCTTTGGAATTTGCCATGAACCATGTCACTGTTACCTTTCCCCAGATGACTCTGGTTTTATTTGATTTGCCACCAAGAATCACTTGTGTTGTTCTTTGCCTTGTACACATAAGCACATCTCTTGCCTAGGTAGAATTCAGTTTCATCTCGAGCATAAACACCTTCAGGTTTAAGAAGAGCTGTGTGCTCCCTCTGGTTCTGGAGACCCCACTTAAAGCCTGAAAAGATGGCCTTGGACCATGGCATTCCAGACATATTTGTCTTTTTAGAAGTCCTGTTTCTAGTGGGCCACCACAGGATCCAAGACGGAGGAAAGAGGATGACCGTTATATAGTTTTTCTTAACATTTGATGTTAAAATATATATTACCTAAATACATTGATTTAATTGAAAGTCTTCATGGGGATGCCATGATTACTAATTCAGCCCAGATAGAGTTTGTTTTCATCAGTGCTTTAATAATAATTTAAGGACTTAGCAGATAGCCTTTCAGAAAAATTTCTTATTATCGTCCATCAAATGTCTTTGACATTTGTAGTGTTGAGAAGGACTATGTGGATTTTTTTTCTCTCTTGAAAATCAGTGACAGAAAGGTAGATCTATTTTGACTATGTGCATTTTCATGTATATTTCATATATGTTTCTTATAAACAGTAAGATTTTAGACATTTATATTTTTCAGCCATAGTGGATGCTTTAAAATTGTGTTATGCTTTTTTTTTTTGCCTTTATTTACAAAACAAATCTATATCTTTCTTTATTTTGTAGTGTATTTAAATGTGACAGATCTGAAAACTTACCAGGTTGGGTGGGATACGTTCTGTGTTAAATGGTCACCTCACCGGGCAGCTACCTCCTACAGGCTAAAACTAAGCCCTGCAGATGGTACGTGTGAAAAAAACAAAAAACAAAAACAAAAAAACTGGAGTACTTAATAGCAACATTTTAAACTTCAGTAAAGAAGATACCATTTTGTTTAAAAAATTATGTATAAAAATATCTTTAAATATAATTGAAGTTTTATCTTCCTTTGTTGTCATAATCAGGAACTAGAGGACAAGAAATTACAGTGCGTGGGTCAGAAACCAGTCACTGCTTCACTGGCCTTTCACCAGACACTGATTATGGAGTCACTGTTTTTGTGCAGACACCAAACCTCGAAGGACCAGGCGTCCCTGTCAAAGAACACACCAGTAAGTTTTTGAGTAATCTGGAAAGTCTCCGTAAGGCTTCAAAATAGAATGCTCTGGGTGTGGGAGGTTTAAGCGACTCCTGTGTTGGCACTTCTCTCTAGGGGCAACAGTAGTGATGTAATGATGGCTTGTTCTTGCAGGTAGAGCCTATGGCCAGTTCAGGACCTTTATCTGCAGCAAGTTCATGTTGCCTCTGTCATAGAGTTGGTGTTATTTTAAGGAAAGGGCTCTAGGAGGGAGATGTGGCTCTAGTTGACAGTGAGAAAGTGATAGACTTCTATATTAGTGACTTTTACTCATTTGATCCTATCTGCAGCCCTTATAATTACCCTTTGAATCTTGGCTTTGCTTTATGCAGCTGTGTAGTCAATGTTGAATCACTACCAATGATACCAAATTTGGATAAAACAGAATTCCCAGTATGTCCCTGCCAATGAGACTTGATTCATTATCAAGGATTTAAATTACTCTTAACATTTACTTTCTGTGATATGAAATGTGCACATGTTGTGTTTTTCTAATTATTATTTTTTAATTCTAGCCGTAAAACCAACAGAAGCCCCTACAGAGCCACCCACACCTCCTCCCCCTCCCACAATTCCACCCGCCCGGGAAGGTAAGTACAGCTACTTGGCAATACATTCATTTGAGAGGGATTTATAGCCTCTTACTTATGCAGCCTGTACTTACTTTATTTACAGTTGGTATAGAACATTTCTGATTTATTATTCTTCCTGAAGAGTTTTTAGATTAAAAGAAAAGATTATCAGTAATTTCTTCCTCTCTCCCTCCAAGCACATTTTAGTGTGAATAAAATGTCTTAAACTACTCTAGCTCTTTAGTTGGAGCTCTGTTTCCTCAATTTTGCAGATTAACATCAAGTGATACTTTACATGGTCCCTGGTGGGCATTTCTTTCTGTGGACTGCTGGCATCCATAGGCACTGTGAACCTTTTTGGCTGTATCTGTAAACTAGCCCCTGGCCTTTGGCTTTGGAATTCCTGGTTTCTGACCTAAAGGGTACCCAGATTATACAAAGCTAAAATGTTTCTATTTACTGAAGTCTGAGACATAATTGTCACTTGTAGTGAACTGGTAAAAAGACATACTGAGCTATTAAGACTAGTCTGTCACTAATTTGGGGCAATTCTTTGTGCTTTATGAAATTAAGTTCAAACTAATTATTTACTGCTTTATTCTTTGCCCACATTGTTTCCAGTGTTTAACTGAAGGCATTTCAGATTTTAAAAGTATTTTTCTTCAATATAGAAAGCTCTAGAAAAATTAAAAGTGTATTGTTATAGGGTGACATAATGATGAGTTTTTAAAAATTAAACTTGAAAGAAACTCAGTAAATAATCTTGGCTTAAAAACACATTGAATTTTTTTAAAAATAGGCTTTATTTTTTAGAGCAGTTTTAAATCCATAGAAAAATTGAGCGAAAATTACATAATGTTCCCACGTATACCCTGCACCCTCACATGCACAGCCTCCCCCAGTATCAGCATCCCCCAGTACCACCAGAGTGGTACATTTGTTACAATCTGTGAGCCTATATTGATGCATCATTATCACCCCAAGTCCATATTCCGGTTTACTCTTGGTGTTGTACATTCTACACGCTAAGTTTTTAAACACAAAAATGTTGTTAAATTTTACTTTCAGAATTTTATTTTTAGTCTCCAAGTCTGAAGATTCAAATTAAAGATATTTATTTTATTCCTTCCCTTCTTTCCTTCCATAAGATTCTAGTGGCCTACTTTAAAATTAAAAGACCACTTATTTGCACCAAATCTTTGATAATTATGTACAAAATCTCCAGATCCACTGATGGGTATTCTTAAATTCTGAACATCATTGCTTTTCATTTGATTTCCTCCTCATTTATTATTTGAAGCCACTTGAATCATTCCATGAGGAAAGAATGCATACTTGCATCATGGATCTAAACAGAGGAAGTAATTCCAGAGCAAAAACTGAGGGCCAGTTAGACTGGTGCCTCTCACTGTATCGGTCATAGGAATCATCTGGGCCTTTTCTTATGTGGTTCAGGAACTCTGGGGTAGGGCCCAGGGTTCTGTGTTTCTAACCTTCCCAGGCGACGCTAGTGCTGCTTACCTACACTTTGAGTAGTGAGGTGTTAGACTGTATTTCTCAGTTATATAATTTTACTTGAATGAAAGAATTCATGAGATTTGGGGCTTCCTCTTTTTTATTTTCTCAGTATGCAAAGGGGCCAAAGCAGATATTGTATTCTTGACTGATGCTTCCTGGAGTATTGGGGATGATAATTTTAACAAAGTTGTAAAGTTCATCTTCAACACTGTGGGAGCCTTTGATGAAATCAGTCCTGCTGGAATTCAGGTGGGTGCTGTTTCATAGGTGGCTATTCATTTGTAATGTGTTGCTATCTCCTTTAAACTTCTCCTTTTAAGTAGAAAGACTTTTCAGTACAAATTCCATTTTGAGTTTTATTATTTGCCATTTTCATTACACATGTATTTTTGGGAATGGGTTGGCTGTAAATGATAAACAAAAAAATAAATATTCCCTTTGGTATTCTCTTTGGCTAGATAATATTCCTGTCAGAGAATTTAGGGGATTCTGACTCTAACTTCCTGCTTAAAACTCTGACAATGATACATTTCTATAAAAGGTCATCTCATGTTCTGGAAATTAATGCACTGTGATTGTCACACTCTGTTAAGTCAGAGGAGTCAGTGATGAATAGTGACAGAAATGGGTGTGTAGAGCCCTGCTGCCCTCTCTGTCTTGGCATTGCAGATATTACCTTGACCAGAAGAATAGCCATTATTGACTGTAAGGGTGTATTATTTGTTTTCCCAAAATAACTACCAATTATTTTGTTGTAGAATTAGTCCAAAAGTATTTGTTTTACTAGAGTAGGAACTTAGAGAAGTTTATCTTTCCGTGAAAGTATGAGGGGCCTCGAAAAGTAATTCATCATTTAGCAGTAACTTACCTGTAAATCTAAGAATCTCTTCCACTAATCTCGATATACACATAAACTGAACACTCAGAGCCAGTGACTCTAAACTTTTTTGGGGGATCTTCCCAGACCTCTCTGAGAATATGTTTAAAGTTATTATTAGCTACTTCTTGGATTCTGCAATCTTGAAGACCTGCTTCAAATTCCACTCTTTCTGGAGAGGCTTCCTTGATGGCTTTTGACATTCCTTGCTCCTGAAGGATTTGTCTATATTACTATTATAGCAAGTATCACTTTATATTGTCATTATTTGTATGCCTCTCTTTTGTCTAAATCACTGACTCCTTAAAGCAAAAGACTGTATTGTATTATTATTCTTTCGAATTCTCTTCTTTCCTTCCTCATTCCTCTTGATGAGTTTTCTCCTTTATTTTGGCACTTTTACTGTTTCATTGTGGCATATTAGAAGCATTATGAAAATAAGAGATTTTGACATAAACCACAAACAAATCATGTCTTCTTATATGGAAGAGTACTTTATGGAATATACTAAATTTCAAATCCCCAGATAACCCTGTGGATGTTGTTCTAACCCAAAAGAGTAAAGAGTAGAGTCAGGCTAGTTATATTCTCAATTAATATGTCAACAACTAAGTCACTTTTCATCCTTTTAGAAATTTAAGATATCTAATAAAAACTAAAAAATAACTATCATATTTTATTGACTTCTATGTGCCAGATACTTTGTATACATGATTACTAGTCCTTAAAACAAGCATAGAAAGTAAGTATAATTATCTCCATTTTACTGATGAGGAAGTCCAAACCTGGAGATGTTGGAAACTTGCCCAATGTCACATAGCTGTTAATTGGCAGAGCTAGGATTGTAGTCCTATGTCCTGACTACAAAGTCTGTACTCTTTCCACTAAATCACACTGCCACTAAATTTGCGATGAGTGCTGATTACTGTCACATGTGTGACACTTTTATATTGCCATGAAGAATGGGTGTAGTCAGAAAGGGCAGTTGACTGAGAACCTGTTGTCTAGTCAGAGTTTGAGTTCTAGATGGTGTGTTCTCATTTCTAATTCTGGAACCTCACTGCTCCCCAGTTTTACCCATCCCTTCCTGTCCTAGAGAAAGGTACTACATGAATACAGTATATTTACATTTCAATATCAATTATTAATTTTAATGAAGATTAGAAATTAGAGAATTTAATGAGATAACAGTAGTCGGTGTTATTACTAGCTATAAAAAACTTATAATTTTGTTGGATCTGAAACACTTCTTTTTCCCATTCTGCAGCTAGAGGAATCACTGGAAAATTAAAATATAAAAAGGGATTACATACCCTCATTACCAAATTACATTTTTTTTAGGTGTCATTTGTGCAGTACAGTGATGAGGTCAAGTCTGAGTTCAAGCTGAACACGTACAACGACAAAGCCCTAGCTCTTGGGGCCCTCCAGAATATTAGGTACAGAGGAGGAAACACAAGAACAGGTACAATTAATAGACCTTCACTCTTCTAAGCATTTGGAGTGGTAGAACTGAGTATACAATTTCACTCTAATATTCAAATTCTTATCATTTGGGTGTGACAAATGGCATTTGAATAGTTTGCACTGAGGTGATACTAAAATGTTCCATGACACACTCTATAGGTAAGGCTCTCACGTTTATCAAGGAAAAGGTCTTGACCTGGGAGAGTGGCATGAGGAAGAATGTCCCCAAGGTGCTGGTTGTGGTCACAGATGGTCGGTCACAGGACGAGGTCAAGAAGGCAGCTTTGATCATCCAGCAGTCAGGTAAGCCCAGGAAAGAGTTTGATGTGTAGTAATTGCACTCAGCATTTTAATGGTTTTAAATGTTCAGGAATTAGTGCAAAACCCCCCAAATTGCTGATTTTACTTCATTGTTACTGTTTAATCTGTACTTCATACTCTAAATTATATTTAATTGTGGAATGGTTTGGTAATTGCTCAGAAATAACATGGTGTAGTTTTTGTATAAGATGTGACTCAGGGGCTGTCAAAGAGCAAACCAGATTTCCCTGCGGTGGCCGGGCGGCTATGAAATGCAATGATGAGATGATCCTAGAAGTGAGTCTTGACGCTGCTTCCTGTGCAAGGGGAGACACAGGGAAGCCTTTACTTGAGTACAGCCTTGAAGATGCAGGCCCAAAGCAGAATGCTAAAAGGTATACTGCAGATGAGGAGCAGCCAGACCTTAGTGACATGTCTTTGGGGCAGATATGGGCAACCAAGCATCCTGACAGCCTCCTGGCAGCACTGCCCTTATTTGGGATTAGCAGAAGTGAAACTAGGTCTTTTCAGTACTTGCATTAACCCCTACCCCCACCCCTAGCCAGGGTCCGAGGTGGATATATTTTAGAGATAATTCTATGCTATGTATTATCTACTGTAGTATTGCAAAGTACTTTGTTACAGGGAATTAGATTCATCTTTTCATAAATCATTGCTCTTATGTAATGTACTTTGAGCAGATTTCAGCATATTTTGTGCTTCCTAGCTGATTTAAATTGGGATTATGAATGCTTACTCCTCAAGTTACCTTATTTAGATATACCTAATTCCTTATATAGTTTATTTTTTGTAGTCAAATTAAGCTTTTGGAGTGAAAACTTTGTTTATTTGTATTAACCTAAATAAATGAAAGTTTATTGTCAGTGGGAATTGTAGATTCCATTTTAAAAGTGACTAAAATGCTGTCTTTGACCCTGAGTTTGTTGAGAAAATCAGTTTCGAGAATCAAATTTTAAAATGAGCCCATTCTTTCTTTCTGAGTCAGGCTGGCTTAAAATGTTAATGATGCCTAAGAATGCTGCAGAATTCATGGATATGTTAGGACTGTGGATCCATGGAAGGGAATACACATCATGTTGTCTTGCTACTATTAAAGTGTTTGTCTTTTAATTGTTAGCCTTTTATTCTAGGAAATCCAATTTTATAAGCTAGAAGATAGGAAGACCTGGCATAAGTACATATTCATGAAAGAAAGTTTATGTTAATGAAAAGGATCTGCTGCATACACTGAGAAAATACAGCATTGTTTCGAGTTGTTTAAACAGTAAAGGACTAAAAACGGGCTATGTAATTCACTCTATAAACACTACTCTGCAGGGTTCAGCGTCTTTGTAGTTGGTGTGGCTGATGTTGAGTACAATGAGCTTGCCAATATAGCCAGCAAACCAAGTGAACGGCACGTATTCATTGTGGATGACTTCGAATCTTTTGAGAAGATAGAGGACAACCTCATTACATTTGTCTGTGAAACTGCCACTTCAAGTAAGTCCTGGTCCACATGGATCTATAGTCTCGTTTGTTTTGAAAAATGACTACTTAGCAGGCTATTCCCTACCCTATATGGGATTAAGTCTGTGCAGAAATAGATCCTGGGAAATCACTTGAGAACCTGATGAATCATTGATCCTATTGAGATCATGCTAAATATGTGCTTGTCAAAGTCCATTTTTAGCTTTGAAGATGTAATATACTCCTTGTATGGAAATAAAGGGTTTTAGTATATCGCTTTCCCACCATCCCAATGCTTGTGACATTCAAGTAAATTAGTCTTCAGTTTAGGAACGCATTTATAGAAACATTTCTGTGAGACGAAGGTTTTCCCTGTTAGTAATCAATTGGTATTTGTTCTGTTGACATTTGTGCTTCAAGAGAGCAATGAAAAAACTGTCTTGTGCATGTGTGCTCCATAGAAATTCGTGTGGTTCCCATTTGTTTTTTTGGGTGTAGATTTTTCTCGTTATACCAAGATCTCATGTTCAACTTTTAAAATACAGTGGACAAAAGATTGATTATTTGTCAATTATCCTCCCTATCCATAAGCACTGGTTCTTGGGGTATTAGATTATGGAGTCAGTTATGTGGCTCATCTAGACTCCTGATCCTAAGCAGGGCTATGCTTTACGAGTGTTATATTTTCACCTATTAAACTTTATATTAAAAACTCAGAAGTTTGATGAGGTGGCAGTAGTAGAAAAATGTCAGTAATTTACTATGAAAACTGACCTGGAAGCTCAGAAGGAAGGCGCACTGGTGAAAGTGAGTAGGGATCTGCAGTTGTCTCCTGTGCACTCTTGGTGGTCCTGACAACCCCTTTCTGATATCCCTGGCTTTGTGGGTCCCAGGGCGAAAACTACTGCCCACTGTCACTGTTCCATGGTGCTTGGTAGACAGCATGAGGCGTGGGGGCTTGGCAGAGAAGAGGGTTGGATAGGGACAAACTTCTCCTGCCTTTATACAAATCTGAAATTCCCTGGGTGAAAAATTCTTTAATCTATTGAAAAACATCTGACATTTTTCCCTTTAATTCTATTTTACTGTTCTTAAGAACTTTGTAAAATTCCAAGGGGACCAGAGCAATATAGGTCAATAATATAATTTCTCCTATGCACAGTTTTTATAAACGCATGAACAATTTCATTACTTTATATATATACAACATTGCTTTCTGTACATATACAATGTTTGCATATTGTGTTGGTGAAATGTACTTAAAGAACGCTGTACATTTCAGGTTGTCCTCTCATATATTTGGATGGCTACACCTCACCAGGTAAGCATTTATACTCTTGGGTTAATTTATTTCAGGTTTTAAGCAATAAAATAATTTAAATGACCTCACTTCAATATTTTCTTTCCTGATGCAAAGGTTTCAAGATGCTTGAAGCATACAACCTGACAGAAAAGAATTTTGCTTCTGTACAAGGAGTCTCTTTGGAGTCGGGGTCTTTTCCCAGCCACTCCTCTTACAGGCTTCAGAAGAATGCCTTTGTAAATCAGCCTACAGTGTAAGTGTGGCAATAGGAGGTTCTTTTTCTTTTAATGGGCCAGAAGCTTTTTTGAGGCTCTGGAGATCCTTGCTGACTTCTCAGAATCTTGGAATTTTAGAATTGTCAAAAGACTCTTTATGGATGACCTAGCTTAATTTCCACTTCAGGAAATTTGGGTTACAGTTGGGTTAAGTTTCTTCCATCAGGTCACACAGGAGACTAGGACTTGCTCTTAGACCTGAGAACCTCATCCTGTTCCTGCAGTTTGAGATTACTGACCCTTTTGAATTTAAGGCTAGGATCGTACTTTTGCTTTTTTAAGGGAGGTTGTTTAAACAGGAAGGCAACTTATTATTTTGAACATTTCCGCCTGTGGTGCAGAGGCACTGGATGGAATAAGTGCAGAACGAGAGCAGCGTTCTTTCCAGAGTTTCAGACCTCCAGAAGATGAAAGACCGCAGAAGTTTGGCTTGTCCGTGTTCAGAAAGGCAGCAGTTAGTTTTTATTGGCTGATGCTCTGGCAATCTGTTGGGTAGCTCTAGATGTTGTTGTTTTACTTCATGAAAGTTTACACCTGGGTACGATAACCAAAATATGTATTTCTTGTTCATTAGAATAAAAACATTTTAATCTTGAGAAATATGTGTTTGGCAACTTATGGAGAGAAAAGAACAAGAAGAAATAAAGCTTTCAGTAACATAAGACAGGGTCAGAAAATGCTATCTGAAATTTGAAATGCTTTGGGAAAGCTGATGGAAAATTCAGACTAAAAGCAAAACTAATTTATCTTAAGAAAGCAGAGATCATATTGTTGTAGTTTGACTACGCTGTAAGTTCCTAACTCTTTTTCGGTCAACCAACATGGATTCATGGTTTTAGTTTTTCGGTGAACCTTAATACCCCGTGTTTAATGCTCAGTCACCTCAAGGTATGATACCTACATTTTAACTAACGACAGCCTGTGTTCTCTCAGGAGTCAGAACTAGTGACTGAAAGCATAAACGCAATTCAATTATTTTTGTCATAATCATACATTAACTGAGAAAGGAGAAAAATGGATAAAGTTCGACATGAATTAATTTGGAGAAGATATTATTTTTAACATGGGATATTACGAAGATAGTAGATTTTTAACATGCAAAAGATATTATGTTGGCTTACCCAGAACATATGTTTTAAGAAGCAGGGCAGCATTACATTCCATAAGTACCACTGGTATGGAACATGAAACCTCAAGAGACATTCTGTGTCCTCTGTCAAAATTAATGGAGGAATGGCTTTTAAGAGCTGATTATCAAGGCCTTTTACTTACTTTCAGAAATAGTGTTATTAAGTGGTCTCAGACAGAAAACCATCAATTTTCCTTCAGAGGTTCCACTTGAATACTGACTGACTCACTCTGGAAGGAAATATGGAAGCACATTTTTTGTCTAATAGCCTTAGAGCCAAGAAACATTTCTTTTTAATTGAATCGCATCCTTTTGTCACCATTAAACATTTGCACATGTACATGTCCTTAACACTTATTACTGGCTTTATTTTTGGGAACCTGTGAGCTTCTGGAGATTATTTGATTTATTTCAAGGAAGGAATTTGGAAGTGTAAAAACTACTAGAGATAGGGAGAAATTAAAACCTTAAGTCATCTTACTTATGATCTCATTCCCCTGACATTGGAAATTAAGTATATTTGGTCAGGTTCATTGTCTTTGAATTAGATCCATAGATATAATGTTTATCAGTCTAAAATTATATAGTTTTATAATCGTTTATGTATCTAGAAAAAATTTGTTATTAACAGTAAGATAAAAAACCGTTTGGCAATTTCCCAATCTTTTGTGACTTTATCAGATCATAAAATTCTATTACTACTTACGTAATAAACCTTTAGTGTTTGTTCTTTTGATGTCTTTCCTAAAATTTCCCTCTTCTAATATGTAGCTGGATTATTATAAATGACTTTTAATACTGCCCATAATGAAATTTTGGTCCAAAGATTTAAAATATTCTCTATTTCTGATGAAAAATATCAATTAATTAATTTTGTTTTATACAACAGAGATCTACACCCAAATGGACTCCCTCCTTCATACACAATTATATTATTGTTCAGACTTCTCCCAGAAACTCCTAGTGACCCCTTTGCAATTTGGCAGATCACAGACAGAGACTACAAACCACAAGTTGGAGTAATTGCAGATCGTAAGGATTTTTATCTTATTTTAAGGCACATCTATACATAGTTTTTATTGTTTTCTCTCCTCTTTTCTCTTTAAGAACCTTCTGAATATATGTATATATTTACTTGATATATGCTTTTATGTTTAATGCTTTAAAAATATAACATATAAGTAAATATTCGAATTACATTTTATGTCAACCAAAATTACTGTTTTTTTTAGAAACCTCTCCAACAAGAATTATTTATTAATACTTTTAATATAAAGTATACCATGCATGGGTTAATAACAATTGTATGTTGATTACAGCTTCGAGCAAGACATTATCATTCTTTAACAAGGATACAAGAGGTGAGGTGCAGACTGTTACATTTGACACAGAAGAAGTGAAGACATTATTTTATGGAAGTTTTCATAAGGTAAAAAGATTATCTGGTTACTTATAGAAAAAAGAATATGACTTAAAAATTTAAAATAACATTATTTATTAAAATGTCATGGTAAATTTGTAGAAAAATGGCTATGTCTTTTAAAAATAAAATCTTTACATCTTCATGACTCTTTGTAACACAGGGAATATACTCAAGGATATTATGATAACTACGTATGGTGTCAAGAGGATAATAGAGTTATTGAGGGGATCACTTCGTGGAGTTATATAAATGTCCAACCACTATGCCATACACCTGATACTAATACAATATTGAATGTCAACTGTAATTGAAAAATAAAAAAATAAAAAAATAAACATCAAATAATATAGAAAAATAAATAAAAACAAAATCTTATTTTGGAGAATTAGATTAACTCAAAGAAGAAAATTTAAAATAATACAAAATTTCTACTCATCAAAAGGGATAACTGTTATTAACATTTTGACATATTTTTAATGCTAATATCTTCTCAAAACTGGAATCACATAGTATACAAAATATTGTATGTCTATTTTTTCTACCTATCATTTTATTGTGAATCTTTAGGTCATTTTGTTTCAAAAGCTTAATTTTTATGGATTATATTTTAATTGATAGAATTACTATTTTATAGAGACCAGTAAGTTGCTTCTGCTTGCTTGTTTATTGTAAATTTACAAACATACTAGTCTAAAAGTTATCATTATCTACCAAAATAATTAAGAAAAGTGTTTTTGAGATTAACTTTTACATGAACGCACTTATGACTTCTCTAAAAAAAAATCTTTTTAACATTCTAAGGTACATTCTTAGGAGATTGTCTATTTTTATTGATCTAAATTTTTTGTCTGTCAACATCCAAGAATAATAGAGACTTTCTATTAGGTTTTTAAAGGATGATTAATTGACAAAGAGAATATTGAAGTTTGGAACATTAGAAATGAAGAGAACAATGTAGGTTAGGAATGGACTTTTTAATGGTTTTTCTTCATCTTTAGGTTAAGTTAACAGAAGGAATACTACTTGTTGCACAAGTGGTCCAAAAGTTTTCCAGAGTGGCACTCAGAAAGTTAGTCTCCATACATAGAAGACAAATATTTCCAGTTCAATCTGCTTCTCAAGTGAAAATTGAAGAAGTTTTATGTATTTGAGTAGATTTAGCTGCATTTCTTACTGATTTTATTCCTGAGAATTTTGGTTTCTTTTCAGAATGTATTTCTTATTCATGAATTAGATTCTTGGTAAAGACAGTAAGGGACTCTTCTCATGGGCTCAGAGAGGCTGCAATGCGCACATTAGTGAGAGACAAAGAAACAATGAAGGAAAAACGAAAATCTTTGAGTATAATAGCATATCCACTTAACAGTTTACAGACTTTTAAGGTGAAACTCAGTAAAATAAATGCCTCACTGGGAAAGCACATTCTGGTTTGACAAATATTATTAACTTCAACTGCTCTTTATCTAATAATAGAATCTGGCAAAGTTCTTATGAATTTTTTTGGCTCATTGATACACCTATTAAACTTATGTTTGACTAACTTGCTAAAAAAGGATTATTTTATTTTTCCTTTCATATCCACTGTAGATACTAGAAATTTAGCCATACAGTAGCTGACCTACTGTTAACCATTTAGGGACTATTATTTTTTAATTTTAAACTTTCAATGAATGCTTTATTTTACTTGAACAAAAAAAGACGATACTTTGCAGAGGTCTATAGTGACAGTCATTAATTAAGCAATCAAGTTAATTATTTTTTGACATTTCCTTCTTTATTTGCTTTTATAGAGAAGCATTATATTCCTAGATTTTGCATAATGCCTCTTCTTTCTCCTCACAAGCTCTGTTTTCTCCTCAAGTTCTTTACCTTTTTTTCCCATTATGTGTTACTTTTATTAGTTTCTCCTATACTCTTCACTATAGTCTTTTCTCTCCTCCATTCCCCCACCCCATTCTTTTAACCTACTGTCACGTATCCCATCAATTCAAGTACTAAGTTCAATCACTATTAGCAATTTATATTCTTTACTGATTCAAGGCTTCAGACACTCTTATTTTCCATCTAATATGGGAACTGAAGTCCTTCAATCCTTGGGGTAATGAGTAATACTCTGATAGCAGGAAATTAGTGAAAATGACATGGCAGGGAGCTCAGGGGAAATAGGGGATAGGCTGGCTAAAAGATTAAGTAGGGAATGGAAGACAGCTGTTGCTTGAGAATTCTCTTGAAAAGTATTTTGTGTCTCCATTCTATTGTAAAAGATGACATAGATCCAAATGAGAAAAAGTTAAATAGATGAAAAATGAAGTTTTAGGGAATGGCAGAGCTTGGGACAGTAGATGAGTTGGCAAGAGTCTTCCTACTTCTTTTTCTGGTCTATGACCAACATGTTTTGCAGTTGGGAAATAGTCTTTAAATACTTGAGACAATGATCTACAGATGAAGAGTTCACTCTGAAATATAAGTATGCATGTGCAATATGCATGTATGTGTAATAAAACATATAGATGAGATTGTAGCAAAATGTTTTTAGCATGTGCTTTTTTATGGTTGGCATTAAATAACCAGTGTTATTTGGAATAATTTTGTTACAAATTAAAAATTTTGATTTGGATATTATGCTTTTTCAGGTACTTGGTAATATTTGCCTCTGAGATTGTTCATACAAGAGCCAGCAAATAAGTTTTCATTCTTATCGAATAATACATATCTTGAGAATGCTTGTATGGTGGTCTTCTTGAATTCAATATTAAATGACTGCTGGGGGCATTTAAAGTTTATTTATTTTTAGTTAAGTATATATTACTCTTCTATAAATACAATAACTAATTAATATTTACCATTATAGATGCGCTAAATTATTATTTTGGGGGTGATTCTCTGTGGAAAAATATTTACTGTTCGAAAAAATCTCTAGGGATTATTCTTATGCTTATTGGCTCAAAGAATTTAAGGGAATTTCTGTCCCTTTTAACTTGGAGCCAAACTTTTCAAAATAATCAAGTGCTTACTTGAATATTTGTGCTGTGATAAATGGGAACTATCAGCATAACTACAAACTAAAGATTGCCCGTAACCATTTTTTTACATTGTTGAAATATAAATGTTTTATTAATTATCTGTACTAATAGATTTCTTAAGATTCTGAATGTCCTCTATATGAGACAAAAATAAATTGACAAAGAGTCTTTACTTCTAAAGAAATTGAATCTTGAATCTACTGATTTTCAGAGCTGAATCTCTATAGAAGACACATGCTGGTTTTCACTATGTTAGGTATCTATATGGTACGCAAATTCTTTTGATTGATATTAGAAAATAAATTAAAAATTGAATTTAGCAAAATCAGTAGAAGACATTTGAAGTTCCTTTGTACTGAATCTAATAATGTATTAATGATTTATTAACTTATACTTGAATAGTTCTTTGTAGTTTACAGAGTCATTTCATTTACCACATTATCTCTGGTCATCTCAGTAAGAATACATACTAGGAAAATAAGAAATTATGCATGTATATGTGGATGAAGGAAACTGAGACCCAGAGAGATTAAGTGGGTCATTTGATTGGATGTTGTTAATAAATGACATTGACATTACAACTTGGTTTTGGATTTTAGTCTAAGACTCTTTTTTTGGGATGAGAATAACATAAAGAACATATTTTTAAACCTGTGATCTGAAATATACAGAAGTCAGCTAATATTTCGGCGGTAGAAAATTTATAATGGAAACATATGATCTTTTTAGGTTCATATTGTAGTGACCTCAAAAAGTGTAAAGATTTACATTGACTGCTACGAAATTATAGAAAAAGACATCAAGGAAGCCGGAAATATCACAACAGATGGTTATGAAATTCTTGGAAAACTACTTAAAGGGGAGAGGAAATCAGCCACAGTAAGAAACACATATTTATTTATTTTTGGTAACTTGTATTAAGATTGGAATGGCATTTTTAAGTAATCGGCGAGTTTTTTATTTTCTTAGTGAGTTTTAAATTGTTAAATTTCTTGGACAGATTGAAACATTAGTAAAGTTACATTCAGAAAATATGCTACTGTCAGAATATAATAATGTGCTTTATTGCTAAAAATAAAATAAGATGTCAAGGCAACAGAGAATATCATGTAGTCATCTTGAAATGATTGAATTGGAGAGTCCAGCATAAATTATTGCCAGGAAATCTAAAATAATTCATTTTTTATTCTTCAAAGATAGTAATTGTTAGTATAAATTTATGCAGTCAAGACATTAAGCATGTGTGGACACTGGCTGTGACCATCACTAGAGTCCACATTCTCTCACAGAGAAGTCATCATGTGTGTCTGTCTCGGAAGATCAGTGTAGAAGGGCGGCCAACTGACCGCATTACTCACAAGTTTCACTGGATTATGTTTGAGGCAGGAGCATGCCAACCCTAGTTACGATGCTATCTAGTAAAATTTTAAGCTAAAGGTTTTCAGTGTACCAGGCTAATTAAATTCATATTAAATGTCAGTCAATAATTATATTGCTCTAAAAGCAAGTCTACCATCTTTGGCTTCTATTTTTTTAAAAAATTACATTTACTTAATTTAGCTTTCTTCCACAGACAGAATTTTCTTCTCCTAGATTCAAAAGTAAAATTTTTATTCCACAATATAAAAATAGTAAGTGTAAATTTAATATAATTATGATTAAAATCCAGACTTTTAAATTGAATATTGGATTTGATATTTAAATAGAATAACTACATCAGTTATAAAAAAATGGCTATATTTAAATAATCTTTTCCTTTTTATCAAAAGAGTTTTATTTTTAAAAAGTAAGAAGAGAATATATACAACTGGCCTTCCTTATCTGTGGATTTTGCATCCATGGATTCAATCAACCATGGATTGAAAATAATAATTAAAAAAATTCCAGAAAATTGATCCCTACACAATACAGCATACCAACTATTTACATAGCATTTACATTGTAGTATTAGGTATTATAAGTAATCAAGAGATGATTTAAAGTATACGAGAAGATGTGCATAGTTTATATGCAAATACTATGTCGTTTTATATGAGAGACTTGAACAACTGTGGATTTTGGTATCTGCTGAGGGTCCTGGAACCAATCTCCTGTGGATACCAAGGGACGATTATATTATATTGAAATTGTTAAGCTGAGGGTAATCATAAAAATTATTAGCTAGCTCCTAGGTAAGAATTTATGAAAAGAAGAGCATCAATTATAAAATAAGTGAGGAATGGTTTTTTTAATGTTACTTTTCTATAGGGTAGATTCTTAAAAGTTAATTTAAATGTGTATAGTCTTCAAATTCTTAATGAAATAAATTCTTAATGAAATAAAGACATTAATGTTCTCTTAAAAAAAACAAAACTCAATCAAACATTTCATTTTAGCCAAGAAAGTGAATCAGAAGTGGGAATTTCATGTATGCATTTGCTTTACTGTCTTTTTCTCTTAGGCATAGGTTTTTATGTTCTTTCCTTATGAAGTGAGGATCACATTGCTCTCTAGGGCTTGCACCTTTGAGACAGTCTATGTGAGAAGTTGGCAAAGGATAAAATGCAGAAACGTTAATTTAAATGTTTCTCATGCATCTTTAGCTGATGTTGCTGTTGGTTGTTTGCAGTTCCAAATCCAGAATTTTGATATCGTCTGCAGTCCGGTGTGGACCAGTAGAGACAGATGCTGTGATATTCCCTCTAGGGTAAGTAAAATGAAATGGAATCCTGTCTGAGTTTTAATAGCCCCCTAGGCTAAGGGATGCAGATGCAGATGGTCTGGGAGAGGAAGTAGCACTCAATAACTGAGTCTCTAGGATGCACATTCATTACGTGTAAGCTCATCAGCTACCAAGCTAAGGCCAGCAATCCCTTCCCTGGAAGCTAGGAATGCACAAGACACATCTGAAAATTCTCCCTAATAGCCAGGGTGGTTTTGCATTGTCAGAAAAGTTCTGTTGAGTCAACATGTTTGGTAAACCCACTGATTGCAAATCCATCTTATTGTTTGAAAAATTTCAGCATTTTACAGAGTAAGTCATCATTCACCTCTCTGGATATCTAAGGTTTATGGAGCTATAACCATATTTCTTTTTGAGATGATGGATCTCCCTCATAGTATCCATGTAAGTGGTAATAGTTACAAAGTTGAATGCTGATGATGGATATGAAGCTTTTGGCAAGCAGTGAACTACATAAATGCACAGAATGAGTATACAATATTTATTCAACAAATATTTATTGAGACCTATTATAAGCCAGTTACTATTTTATGTGCTAACATTAGCACAGTGAAAAATGAATATTCTAGTGAAAAGCTAGGGGAGAGAAAGAATTAACAAGCAGATATAGACTATGTTATAGAGTGAAAAGTCTTAGAATAAAAAACAAATCAAGGTAAAGGGATAGATAGCCAGGTGAATATCATCAGCCCTCAGTGGTAAGGTGAAATTTAAGCAGAGACCTGAGGGAACTGGAGCGAGGGAATAAACAGTGTGGATAATGGAGAAAGAGCATTCCAGCCACAGGGAACTGCAAATGCAAAAGCCTTAAGGCCACAATGTGTCCTGAACCTCTGAGAAACATTTACAAGATCAGTGAGGCAGGAGCAGAGTTCATGGCAGAGGGAAAGTGGCAGGCAATAAGATGACCAAGGTAATGGGGTACTGGTTTGCAGAGCGTGTAAAGCCTTGTAGGCCATGGGAAGGATTTTAGGTTTTATTCTAAATGAAATGGGTGTTGATATCTGAGATACTCAGCATTTCTCTAACACTGGATTAGAGTAAATTGGATTAAATTACCAGTGGTCCGAGTAGTAGTTTTATAAATATTTATGTGAATTTTCCTAAAGTAAAACATAAAGACAAAGGATCAAAGCAATATTCAACATGAGACTATTTTTACTGATAACTAAAAGTTATTTCTGCAAGTTGGGAAACAGATTTTCTTGTGTAGATAAGATAAATGGGAGTGGGGGTGGGAAGTTGTTTTTACCCTCAATTTATGGCGGAATATTCTTCTCATAATTGCAGAGAGATGAAGCAAAATGTCCCGCTCTTCCAAATGCTTGCACGTGTACACAGGACAGTGTTGGACCTCCAGGACCACCAGGCCCTGCAGTAAGGAAACTGAAATAGTCCTAGTTTTTCCTGTTAAATCTTTGGAGTAATCATCTGTTTTCATAACACTTCTAGCCATTGTGTTTTTTAGGACAGAGCAAGCCAAATTGCAGATCATTTTTGTGGTATGTTTTGAGATCTGGAGTAAATCAAGAAGAAAATATGAACACATTTGAGCACTTCCTCTAGCCACACAGGAATGAATGACATTGGCTTAGTATTCAAGAGCTTTCCTCTTAAAGATATGGATCTGGATTTCCATCTGTAGTCACATGATTTTGAAAATTCCTTACATCTCCTGAAAGCTTCTTGTATATATATTATGGAGCCACGATTGAGAGGCTGACCCAAGAACAGCTTGTTTAGAACCTAGGACATGTGTACCTTTTGTAGCAGCCATATCAGGAGAATAACATATAAAGAGGATAATTTACATATGTGATATCGTAAACGCTGGGTGAAAGTATTGAGGTTCGGAATAACTTGAGCGATAAGACTATGACTAGGTCTGCTCATGGGGGTAGGGGAGGCTTAGTAATTGTGAAGCAAAACATTGAATATTATGGTGATACATCACATTAATCAACGTGGAACCCTTCGATTTAGTTAATCCAACATCTGACCTGGGTTGGTTTTGCGGAAGGGATGTGATACCTCTAAGGCTTATTGGCTTCTTTTAAGAAAATGGTTAATTAACTTAGGAAAACTCGGAGATTCTCAAAACACCAAATTTTACTATACTTGCATCATAGCAAATTATATAAATTGATTTTAGATTAGTTACAAACCAGCTCCTCATATATAGAATCGAAATGTCACTGGATTTATGGTACTTTTTTAAAATAGTGATTTACCTGAATTATATTTGTAGTCACAAAATTACATCCTGAAAGTGACTTAGATATTTTTGAGTAGAGATTTTTTTTTTCTCTAATTATAAGATAACATTACTGGATGTCACTATCATATTTATTTTCTCTTTGTTCAGTGGTCTTTGAATTTTTGTTACTAAACTACATTTTCTGAGATTCTAAGAGATTCAAGACACTCTCTTTTGCAGATTATTTTTTCTGAAGAATGCATTCATATAATTCCCAAATGGATTTTTCTCTACTATATTTAAGTAATGGTTGCTTTTTCTAATAAACCTCAAATTTTCAAATAAACTTCGAATTTGGTAACAAGAAAAGCTCAGAATGTAAAAATGAGACAGAATATACAGAGTTTTGAAATTCTTTCCCCACATATTTGTATAATATGAAATATTTACTTCAATATTTTATAATCGTAGAAGTATTGATTGTATGGAGAAGTATTTATTGTATGGGAAATTCTTGAAGAAATTTTTATATATCAATTTGTTCCTATTTTTTTTACATTCACCCTAAAATGTGCTCTTACTATGTATTTTAGGGAGGTCCTGGCGCCAAAGGTCCCAGAGGTGAACGAGGTATCAGTGGAGCAATTGTAAGTATATTTTAGAGTGCATTTAAATGTCATTTATACAATGAAGTTTGATTGTTCAAATTATGTGACCTTAAGTAAGTTAGTCCAAGTTTAGTGTGCCTTAGGCAATATAATTACCTCTGTCTTGTCTCTGAATGTCAAAATGATGGATCAAAGAAAGAAATGTACAGGGCATCTCACTGCTGAAGGAATTGCACATGGGAAATCTGCAGAAGAACCTAATGGCTCTGCTGCAACTTGAGGAAGCAGAGAGGGTGACCTGGCCATCAATTGGAAGACCCCACAGGGAGCAGAGTCCTGACAGAGAGCTGGAGAGGGTTGAGAACAGTTCTGTTGCTGTTTTTCACCTGTCTCAGAGAAAGAGCTGTGGCCACATATGCATTTCCTGGGGGTCACTGGCCTCTTCTACCAGTTACACACTGATCTTCCATAAAACAAGCTTCTTATGAGGAATATATTATAAAGATAATGTGTAGATTTTGTCATAATATCACTAATGATAAGCTAACCCAGTTAGGAAAGGGCGAGGCTGGGATGCTAACCAAGATCTGTCTGAATCCAAGTTTGTGCCTTTTCCACCTCTGTACATTGCAAAGAAGCTCCAGCCTAGAGTATCTACTCAGTGGATATCTGTTCTTTCCTTGCTTGATTTCTGTATATGTTGGTTCCAGAAATAAGCCCAAGTCTGAGGGAAATCAGGACTAGTTTAAAATAAATTAAATCCAATGAAATTTGAGATTTGATCTCATGAATATATGAATATAAATATATGAATATATTATACTCAATGTGTTTTACTTCTTTAAGAAATTTACTTCTAATAGGACTTTTGAAAATTAATTGTTATTGTGAATTTATTGCACTTTCCAATTGCTCTTTTTAATAAGTTGTAAAAGGAAGAAAGGAATGGCATGAATGAATACCTTTATAGATGTATAGGCTTCTAAAATGTTTGCAAAGATATGATTAGTGTCTTCAGAGTTATGAAGACAAGTTCTGACTGGATGTTAGTGCTGGCTAAGCATTACATGACTTTATGGTTGTTTCTCTCTTGTGTATTTTAGGGGCCCCCTGGCCCTCGTGGAGATACAGGTCCTCCAGGCCCACAGGGTCCTCCAGGCCCCCAGGGACCCAATGGACTCTCTATTCCGGGAGAACAAGTAAGCACAAAGGCTTTCTGTACTAAATGAGGATAGTGGATTAACACTGAGTTTAACTGGAACATTTTTTACTATATTTTGCCAAACAAATGTTTTCTCAGAGAACTCAACAAGGTTAGTCACTGAGATGACTTCCCATGATGACTATAATTCCAGATATGTAAATAATATATGTAATATGTAACTGTGTAGAGAATATTATTGTTACTTATTTGACCTTTAAAAATTTTTTTTATAAGTAATACATATATCCTTCAACATCCTGGAAGCTTTCAAACTGCTTTCAATCTGTAGCAGCCCTGGAATACTTTTCTAATGCTTATGACCTCAAGGCAAGCTTGCAAGTATTTATCTAGGTCATTACTTCTTTTAAAAAATTTTAAATAAAATGTTTACCTTTTGATCCAAATGCTAATCTGAAATTATCAGGTTTGTTTTACCTTAAGGCTTATATTTTATTTAACTAACTTTTTTTTATATACCGCAAGATAAACAAATACAGTATTGGATAAGAATATAATAACTGCATAGTTCTTAAATTTAATTCTAAATTCGTTTTTAAGAAGCCGTAATAGAGGACAGATATATATTTTTTGGCAGTTAAAAGAAAAAAATGCATATCTGATATAGCTAGAAATAAATGAGACATTAAGGAAAAAGGCTTTCTTTCGAAAGGGTTGAATGCATCTACTTTTAGCTTCTTATGTACAAAAGAAAACTTTTAGAGGCTTAACCTTTTTTTTACTACTACTGATAGTAAATTAAGTTTTTCGGTTTTAATTAATTCAGCTTGCCTTTGTAATAAGCTTCTTCAAGCATGTAGTTATAAAGACCAAAATTATGTTATTTTCTTAGAACATTTCATTGGATATCTATTAAAATTAGCACCAAATTAAATATATTAAATAAAAAATAGCTTTTTCCCATCAAATTTTATTTCTATGAAAATGTCTTATGTTAAAGGATATTCTTTTAAAGTAGGTATATTATCCCATAATTATATAAAATTATCCCATAACATTACAAGTGGAAATTATAACGACATTTGTAGTTTAAAAAGTGAGCATCAATATAAAAAATGAGTTATTCATCTCCCTTCAAAAATACTCTTCCATTGGATTTATGAAGTGATGGAGATTTCAGAAATGACTCATGTCTTCCTTTTTCACTTAATCTCTGTGAAACGCCTGGGAACTATTTTCCCATTGCTTTCTCCAGGGTCGCCAAGGGATGAAAGGTGATGCTGGAGAGCCAGGACTTCCAGGCCGGGCAGTGAGTTGTTCTTGAAGTTGCCTTTTCTTTCACTTGTCAAGTGTTATTTGAAAGTTACCTTTGAGGTGCCTTAAAAGATGAACCAAGGTTAAGCAGCAAAGCAAAAGATTAGCTATGTGCTTCACATTATTTCTATTTCATACTCTGGTCTTAGTCATCAAGTTTGTGCTTGTTGGGTCAGGTATCTGCTTGTTGACTGAGCATCTAAAACATGGCTGGCACTGTGCTTGGTTCTGGTTTTCCATTTCTTTTCAGAGCTCCCTTAACTACCTTTCTACCTTCCTTCCTTCCTTTCACCATTCCTTCTTCTTCCTTCCTTCCTTCCTTCCTTCCTTCCTTCAGCCCTTCCTCCCTCCTCCCTCCTCCTCCCTCCCTCCTCCTCCCTCCCTCTTGCTTCCTTTCTTTCTTTCTTTCTTTCTTTCTTTCTTTCTCTTTCTTTCTTTCTTTCTTTCTTTCTTTCTTTCTTTCTTTCTTTCTTTTCTTTCTTCTGCTTTTCTTTCTTTTCTTCTTCTTTCTCTCTCTCTTTCTCTCTCTCTCTCTCTCTCTCTCTCTTTCTTTCTTTCTTTCATCTTTACTTACTAACATTTTGGAGCATAAACAAGTATCTTTTCCCACACAAGAAGTATATTAGTGTTTCACTTGTTTGTTTCTTTTAATGTAGGGAACCCCAGGCCTACCTGGCCCACCAGGACCAATGGGACCTCCTGGAGATAGAGTAAGTTTTCTTGGGCAAGCTATAATTATGTTGAAAATGATATTGCACTGCTGCCAATTAATTAAGCACCCTTGACAATTTGTTTGCATGGTTGGGAAGCAGAGTTTACATATCTTTTGGAAGGCTGAAAAACTATCAGATCAATCACAAGTTCTAGGAAACGAAATGGCGAGACTTTAGGAGAGTCCTTGAAATTTTAATTTTGGGAAAACTTTTTATTTTATCAGATTTAGAAATAGTCCATAAAAGGAATTTAACCTGATTAGAAAGAGATTTAAGAAGCTTAGCAGATTGTTTTAGATCATAAAATTAACATCTTTGTTATGAGACAGCTTTTATGTAACTCTGAGAGTAGTCTTTATTTCCAGGGCATTGTCCACAAAGTCAGGCCATCCTCCTTACACCTTCAGAACTCAGATACCACCTCTAGGCCTTGATGATGAGATAGACAGCTGGTACTTAGCAGGGGGAAAAATGCCTTAAAAGGTAAAAGCTTTCAGGTTTGCTCTTGACTTATGAAACCAGTGCAGGAAATCCATGAATACTTTGATAAGAGATTTTAGAACCAAGGAACTAATGACTTTTCAGTATCTTATGATTCAGAAAACGGTCTGAGAGTAGTCTGTATTCTCACTAATCAAAAGTTAACATCTATGACTAACAGCAGAATCTGAGAGGGCCAGTGCTGTAATAGCTGTCATTAAAAACATTGACTTATTTACCTTCATACCTCTAAGACACTGCTGGGCGGAACAGGAAGGTCATTCAGATGGACCAAAAATTTGCCCAGATAATACCAAGCAATGGATGATATGCCAATGAGTTTTATCTGCTCCTATGCCTACTTGTGAGTTTGAGAGAGAGAGAGGTCAAAGAGAAGACTGTATTCTCTGGGAGTCTGGGACCTAGAGACGATACACACACACACACACACACGCACGCACTCTCTCTCTCTCTCTCTCTCTCTCTCTCTCTCTCACATACACACATGTTAATATGATGCCTTTGAGATTGACACTGTTTTTTTGAATTCTTATTTCACAATAAAAGACAAAAATGAAGATTGCAAGGGTGACAAGTCAGTCTATTCAATAGAAAACAAAACCAAAAATGCCACAACCAACAGGTATTGATGGGCTGACTCATTTGCTGCTGTTACTACTGAAGCCTGTTGGCTCATCACACTCTCCCTGCATGGGCTTCATGCAGACATGGTGGGTTTCCAGTGCAGGTCCCACCTACATGCTCTTTTTGAGTTGGCAGTTCAGGCAGCCATCACCATCATCACTGCTTCTCTTAAAAATGAGTGAGTGGGAAGGACTATGCCTTTTCTACTCTCAAATTCTAATCTGAGAATCTAACTTCGTGACGAAGCTACCCAGGTCCCTCGGATTGTGAGCAAGGAGACTTTTCAGGAAATAGTTCTAATCTTTCCCTCACAGCCTTGTACACCTACCCACCACTTAGTTTCCTACCACTAATGCTGAAAGTAGGGTGCACAGCTGATGGAATTTAAGTTTGGAAAGTTAGGTAGACTTTGGGTATGGACATCTTAGCTGAAAGAAAGAAAGAAAGGAAGAAACCTTAACCTTGTGGGGGAATAGAAGAGAAGAAAATTCAAGAGAGCAAGCCCAAAGACTATGGTGGGGAAGAAGATTGTTACCAAGGTGGAGCTGGTAGGGACAGGATGCATGGGCTGTCTTCAACATAGATAATGTTCAAATTGAGACACAGCTTTGTGGAGTGTTAGGAAGTAACAAAATAATTGCAAGTACAGGTATCAGATACATGTGTATCTGTGAAGACAACCATAGGTCTTCTGAGCCACCCTCCCATTGGGAGAAAGCAGCAATAATTGCTGCAGCTTTGAAAATAGAGAATAAAATTATGGCACAAAGTTCTGCAGATGAATCATAGCCCTTCTAGGTCATCAGACTAAAATCCTACTCACCCCAAATTAGATATATGTTTCTCCTAAAAGAAAATGGTTGATCAGACCTAAGTTTCCATTGATGGATGAATGGATAAAGAAAATGTGAGATTATATATATATAGTACTATATATAGTTATATATATATTTTTTCCTCCACAAGAGAGCTTTTATTTCTTTACAACTGTCATATAACATATATATTACTATATATAGTACTATATTACTATGGATATTGCTCTATATAGTTATATATATAATATTACTATATATAATATTACTATATGTAATATAGTACTATATATCAGAATGCAATACTATTCAGCCTTAAAAAAGAAGGAAAACCTATAATTTGCAACAACATGAATGAACCTGGAGGACATTATGCTAAGTGAAATAAGCTAAGTACAAAAAGACAAATACCGAATGATCTCACTTATGTATGGAATTTTTAAAAAGTTGAACTCATGAAAGTGGAGAGTAGAATGGTGATTGCCAGGGGTAGAGGGACAGGGACAATGGGGAGATATTGGTCAAGGGTACAAAGTTTCAATAATACAGGATAATGCAGGATCAATAAGTTCTGGAGATCTAATATATAGCATAGTGACTATAGTCGATAATACTATTGTATAGTTGAAATTTGTTAGTAGAGTAGATCTTAAATGTTCTCAATATACTCAAAAATGATAACTATGTGAGGTGATAGGTATGATTATGATTATGGTGATTACCTTGTAGTGCTAATTATTTTACAATGAATACATGTATCAAAACATTGTCTTCTATACCATAAGTATCAATTATACATCAATAAAATTGGCAAAAAATGGTCTTAGGTTGACTGAAGGAGGATTATTCAGAAATATGATAGTTATCTAAAAAAAAAAAAAAAAGAGTGTCCTATATAGCAGTTGGAGAAATCTATATGGAAGAAATGCCATTCATACTGTCCAAACAATACTACCAATACATTTTTGCTTCTTAAGTGGCTCTCAGAAGCAATGTTGATGTTATATCAAATGAACTTGAAGCCCGTTTTTTTTTGTTAAGCAGGCTTAGATCTTCCAGAACACAGTCTGAAATTCTTATCTCTAAGTTTCAGAGAAAAAAAAAATTTTTGGCAGGGAGGGTAGAGTACTTTTAACAATTTTAAGGAAATAATTTAAACTTCCTGTTGTAAAATCAATGGCAGTGTGGATACTTAAGCAGGCAGTGATCCAAATGTTCTTGATTTTTGCTGGAATCCAAGAATATGGATGAAATTATCTCTTATTCTCTGCAGAAAATTAGACAAAAATCTCCTTTGACAGAGGAATGCAACAACCATAAAAAATGATCTGACTCAGAAATCCTAGGCTGGATTTCAGAGACCTGCTTTTGGGATGAATGTTAACTGGTAGCATAGTGACTCATTCCAGGCAGAGGTCATTTGGCACTGTGTGGAGATGGGGCACTGGAGCCAAAGAGCCAGCCTGTGCGAGGTTGTTCTGTGCCCTGGGGACAGAGCTCTTCTTCCCAGTCAGCCCGGCACTGACGAGGGTCAGGTCTGTCCTGTGAGATGAGGAGAGGAGAGATGGGCCACTAAAAAATTAGCTGAAGACTGAGGATTTTCTTTGCTTTGACTGGGGAGAGTGGTTAAGACAGCATTGCTTCTTTTTTTGGGCGGGGAGGAGAGAAATTCATGAGGAGTAGAGACATCAGTAGTCCTGCCCTGGCTGTCTGGCTGTTGCTTACAGAATGAGGGAATGAGGGAGTTTTCTAATCAGGTGGCTGGCCTTTCTTTCATCTTTTATGAGATCACATGTTTGTCTCAGCAACATTTCTTTTATCCCACTTTGATCCTTCCAGGGCCAGTTTGTAGACATTGACTTTTTAGTAGAAAGGGTTAGTCTTCCATTAGACTTCCTCACACTCTTACAAAAGCAAAAGCTGGCATTTTCATTGAAAGAAATCCTTTCTTTGGAGAAGATTTGTTTGAGCTTTCAAATAGTTATATTTATAACTATCTAATGAATGAGTATAGAAATTAATTATTCAATAAAAGGTATAAGTTAAATTGGAAAGCATTTTTTTCTATATCTGTCTTTATATTGAAAAGTTATCGGCAAACAACAAATTGGATTCAATCCTTCACCGTTCACACTTAGCAACCAGTTTAGTGTCACTTCTTTTCACTTGGTAATTATCTCACTAATCCATAATTAATTTTATTTTTATAATAGGGCTTTACTGGAAAAGATGGTGCAATGGGACCCAGGGGTCCACCTGGACCACCGGTAAGAAGGGAATGGGTTGTCCCCCTATCTCAATATTGCTGGAGAAGAGCCTGTAAACCTGGCTTTTGAGGTGCATTCCATCTATGCTGTAGGGTATGCCATTGAGGTTGCTGTTTGTTTTTATTTTCCTAAATTAAAAAGGGGTAAGGAAAAAGGTGTTTTAAAATACGATCTTTCTTTTTAATCAAGTTATATTTGAAAAATATGAAGACGTCCCTAACGAATTCAGTCTGTAGTTAGTACCTCAGTCTTTCCATCCCCACATTGAGTAGTGAAATGTTATGATTTCACCAGTTACTTCGTAATCCACAATTTTAACAATCTGTCGTCTCTGATATTTGAATTTTAAGAACACTTGTTACTGAATAGCTATCAGTTATTCTGAGGAAGTAAGTTTTACTCAAGTTAATTTTCTAATTAAGATCTTTGGGGCAAATACTGCAGTCAATGATTTTGAAAGTGGCATCTGTATACCTGCATCCAGGTGAGATCACAAATTCTTTGAGGTGATGAATGCTCTTTGTCTTATGGCATGATATGAAGATTCAAGAGCGTATGTTAAAACAATCATTATTTATGTTTATATGTTCTCAGGTAAAGGTGAGTTTAAATGTATAGTAAACTTTCACTCAAGTATTTATTATTGTGCTTAACATTTGCATAATTGATGAAGTAAAGGATTGTTTTAGTAATTTTGGTGATTCCATTTTAGGAAAATTTTAGGTTTTAGAACATAATGTATTGGTTAGTAGATATTATATTCTACAGAAAATATGGCTCAAATGTCTTGAAGCTGTGTTAAAAGAAACAAAGAGAAATTCTTATGGTTTTGATGGGGTGAAGGGTGCTGATATGACAGAAGAAAGTGGAAATATGGAGAATGTACCAAACAAAAGGAAATTTCTAGGCTGAAAGTGCAATTTCCATCAGACAAGGAAAGACTTTGCCACAGTGGTGCTCAAAAACTGGCTACCTTCTTAATTTCTTCCCCAGCCAAAGTTTTCATTCTTGTCTTTTGATGAGTTGTCTGGTTATATAATGGAAATAAACTAAAAAACATCGATTGCTCTCTGCAGATTCACTTTGTAATAAATTTACTGGGACTACAGTCTGTGAATTGTGAAACCGATTATATATATATATGTACATATTTTTCAAATGGTTTCAAAATATATTTTAGAATTATACAGTCCTTAAAGATTGAATGGGAATTTTCAAGAGTTTTTTCTTTCATGTTAACTTAAAATTTGGTTTTACTCTTCCTTAATATGTGATTATGTGCCGTTTCATTTAAAAGCTAAGAAGCTGGCTATCCTTTGTTAGTTTACTTTAGATGGGATTTTTCTTTCATCATGACATTCCCTTTCCTGACCTGTGTGTTATAGGGAAGCCCAGGCTCTCCAGGAGTCACGGGACCAAGTGGGAAACCAGGAAAGCCAGGAGATCATGGCAGACCAGTAAGTGGACAGCTTGCATGTCTAGAGTCATTTTGCTTTTGGCCACCGGTAGAGAGGAGACTGCTTTGGCATATTTACGTTATCTCTGTTGTAATGTGTTTGAAGCATTTGTTGAAACTATGCTAAACCCATGGATTTAACTTGGTACTAGTTCTAAAGGTTTTCTCTCTGAGTTAGAATATTCTGGGATGAAAACTGTGGTCATAGGGGTTGTGAGCCAAGGCACATATTTTTGCACTGTATAAACACTCAAAGCTGGGTCAGCAGAATGATTCTTTTTATTTAGGAGTGGCGTGCTGCTTAACATAGAAAAATACATGATGATGGTGCATGGTGCTTCTATATGCAGTGTGCAGATATTAACTCTTTGGCAGTATCATGCAGCCAAGCCACTTGGTCTTTTCTCTTTCCTTGAGGCTACTAAGAACATAGTCTCAGAATGAAAAGCCTTGATCTAATCTGTTTTTTTACTTTTTTATACAGCCCTGCTCATGTTTACATCCAGTTTAACTTTCTTTTACTCAGATATTTTGGTTAAAATAATAGTTGAGATATCTGGTATTTTCAAATTAGTATTTCTAAAACTGAGTGTGAAGTTCCTAAAATACCCAGAAGTATTTACAATAACTCTTGGGCTTCGTATTCTTTACAGATTATTCCTTATTTGTATGTTCAAAGCACAAATTTATTTTAAGCAGTATTTTTTGTTGTTGTTGTCTGAATAGAATTCTGAAATATAAAAATTTATCTTAAAGACAATTAGGTCCAACTATTAGCAGTGACACAAACCTCTCAGCACTGTCCTCTGGACTGAACTTCTCTTTTCTTAGGTATTGTCCAAGTTACATGAACCCAAGTTTTAAAAAAAATTAATGTCAATCAAACTTAGGGTAGAATCTTTATGTGTCATGGCTTCCCTTCTATGTTTACATAAAATTAAGCAAGCAGCATAAAGATTAAAAGACTCCTGATATACTTTATAATCTCTGTGTACCCTAGCACATGACTTTATTACTCTCTTTTGCTTAATGAATCATGGCAGAAACTTCATAAGAGCAGTTAAAAGTACTTGGAACTTTTCTACCTATTCAGAATTCTATTTCATTTTACTATGGCCAAAATAAGGGTCTATGTAAGAATGTTACTGATGAAATTGATGGTTATAGCCAGAAACTTGAAAGAAACTTCTACTTTCTTGACTTGAAATGTGATCTTTAGATACTGGCAATAAAGATAATTTCTACAAACCATATTATATAGAACAATCTCAGAGTTGCAGTAAATTAAAACGAAAACACCCTAAGAACAATCTTGAAGTAGCAGTAAATGTGAAAAAAAAAAAATTCTCTGAAATTTACAAAAGGCTCCCAATCAATAATAACAGTGTTTCTATAAGAATCCAGTACTTTTGGCAAATGGAGAGCCAAACTCCAGTTTTTCCTATGATTATAATTTGGTAAAATTTATTTGGACTTTATCGACATCCTTTTCTTGCTTTATCTTTCTTGTTTTTCTAAAGTGGCAAATTGCCTCTCCTTTTCTTCTCTATTCTATCTTTAATTTCTAAAATCCAGACTAGTAGATGAGTGTATAAAGGTCTCAGCAGAGAGCTTGGCTTACTTGTGGTTAGCTTATGACATTAGCTATTATAACTGATTGATACCTTGTACTTACAACACCTGATGTTGTCTAGTAGATGTTTTCAAGAACTGCTTGTGGAATATTTTTATTCATTTACTCAACACCTGTTTGTTTAGTGCCTAAATGTGCTAGTCAGTGTTTTAGGGTCTGGGGATACAACAGTAAACAAGACAAAGTCTTCCTGTCCTGGAGATTCTAGTGGGTTACGGACCAAAAACATGTAAATAAATAATATAGTTTCTGGTGATGATGAATGACATGAAGAAAAAAGAAACAGACTAAGAGGTTAGAGAGTAATTGTGGTGGTGGGGAGATGGCTATTTTAGATACAGTAGTCAGAGCCTGTCTGAGGTGGTGACATTGGAATGAAGTGAAGGAGCAAGCTGTTTGAAGAGTTGTGGGAAGAGGGTTCCAGGCAGTGGGAACAACATGAATAAAAGCCCTGAGTGAAGAATGAGTCTGGCATGTGAAAGAAACAGCAGAGAGGCCCGGGGTACCCAAAGTCAAGGGAATGAAGACAAGGTCAGATAACTGGGCTGATGATCATGTGGACCACCTAGGCAATGATAAGGAATTCTTCTTCTAAGTGTCATGGGAGTCCCTTGGAGCCCAAAGAGTGTCATGATCTAATTTTCCTTTAAAAAAAAAAATCACTCTGGCTTCTGTGTGGAGAATATACACTAAAAAGGCAAAACAGGAAGGAGGAAGACCAGCTAGGAGGATACTGGAGTAGTTTAGGCAAAAGTTTTGGAGACTGTAAGACCTGTTTTGGTTTGGGATATTATCTGAACACTAGATTTGTCAATGTTCTTTCTGTGATAGCAGTTGGCAGTCTGTAAATACATTACTAAAAGACAAAAACTTCTTGCACTATAAGAAAAACTTTTCCAAGATCCTCTCATGATCAGCGAGAGGCCTGATAAAGTAGGAATAAACATTCTGCACTTGTATTTAGATGTGGGACCACCATTTGGATTGAATTATTTAATAAAGGAGACATATGGTTCCTTTTATATCCAATGCACACACACACACTCAAAAATCATTGGAAGAAGAGATATATGTTTAATTAGGGAATTGACAGAAAGCCCGATGGTTCTTACTAGAATTGAACCAAGATTAACCTCCTGGACAATCTACAATAACCAGCTGAATTACCCAGCCAGGGCAATGTAAAAGAAAGTGTCATGTTACTAAGGGCAATTTTTACCTGTAGTTCAGTTCCAAGCCTATATTGTGAATGCTATCATAAAATGTATGCATAGTATATAACTTCTAAATTATGATCATAAAATTCACATCTCAGTACTCTTTTGGAGGACATGTGCTTCAGAGAGAGGGTGGTGGGAGAGGGAATTAGATTCCTTTTTACAGACAAGCAAAATGTAATATTGCTCTCTTTTGTCATCATGTCAATCATGAATCATTTTAGACCATGTTTATCAGTTTCTGATATATGAAATTCCTATATTTCAGGGTCAATCTGGATTGAAAGGAGAGAAAGGCGATAGAGTATGTATTCCTTAAAACTTGACTTACATTTATTTTGTGTGTTAAACATTCAAGTGTGAAACTGTAGCAATAATGTGCTAATGATTCTTAATGATTTAATTAACAAGGGAGACATCGCTTCCCAGAACATGATGCGGGCAGTTGCAAGACAAGTCTGTGAACAATTGATAAGTGGTAAAATTTCTTTTCTTTTTAAACGTGCGAATGGTTTTTGATTAATTGCAGGAAAATGCAGAGTTTGAGTCATATAGTTTCTAAGATATATGTTTCTATTTCATTTTTGATGATCTCTTATTTTTATGTTATCAGTTTTATAACTGGTAGATAAGGCTAGTGATATTTTAATGATTGTCATTAAGATAAAATAATTACTCAAGATAAAATAAAGCCTGTTATATTTGGTCTGATACAAAATCACATTTTAAAAAGACTTTTCAGTGTAGAATTTTTAGTGATCTTCGTCTGGGTATATATGGAAGCAGCAAACATTGGATCTTTTAAGTTACGAACTTTAAGTTATCCCATGACTTTCGGGAAGGAGGCCCGCCAAGATTAACTTGATCATAGAAAGTCTCTTTTGGTGGGGACATTTTATTGCCTCCTTGTGTTTCACAAACTCTTCTCAGTTCATGAGGCCCGTTGCACAACAAAGCTCAGTGCTTCCAAACCAAGTGTGGCCTTGAACTCAGATTTCCCTCTTCCAGAAGTCTTAATCAGTGTTTCCTGAAATGTGGTCCTAGGAACACCTGCATTAAAATCACGTGTGTTGCTTGTTAGATATGAGGGCTCCTGGGCCATAGTCTAAATCTGGTGAATCATTGTCCTTGGAAACGAGGCCCAGAAATCTGTATTTTTCAACATATCCCACAGGCTATTCCAATTTACATTGATTATCATCGTCTTAGGTGCACACAAGAATGGTATCATTTCTTAATTATAAAAAGGTTCTCTTTTGAGGAACATCATCTGGCAAACCTCAGGGCTTTCTATTAGAGCCGTATTAAACTTGTACAACTCTTTTATGTTTATAGCAATGCTTGTGGCTTACTTGGTCAGTATTTTGTGCAGACAGTTATTTATTAGGGATCATTTTGTCCTTGGTGACTGCAGTGTTTTGTTTTATTTTTTAGGGTTATAATTAGAATGTTTCCTGGAGGGAGAGGAATAGGGATAGATTTCACTAGACACTGAGAGAAACTAGTTTCACCTTCCCTTTTTGTGTTTCTTACTAACAAGTCTTATTTCTATCTGTAGGTCAGATGAACAGATTCAATCAGATGCTGAATCAGATTCCAAATGATTACCACTCCAATCGCAACCAGCCAGGCCCACCAGGCCCTCCAGGCCCCCCAGGTAGTGCGGGAACCAGAGGAGAACCAGGACCTGGGGGGCGACCAGGCTTCCCTGGCACACCAGGGATGCAGGGACCCCCAGGGGAACGAGGTAGGCGTTTCTGGCTGCTGCATAAAGGATGGAATCTGCAAGTGTAAGAGCTGGGGAAGGTTGAAAAGCATGTGGAAGACTGAACTTGGCAAACTAACTAGTCTCATCTGGGCAGCCCCAGAAGAGTCGTGTGTCCACGAACTGGTCTTCTTCAGGTGGCCACAAACCATAGAGCCATAGCTTAGAAAACAAAGATTTTGTTAGGAGATTTCAGTAAAAAAAATGCTATTTTCTGGCTGTTGTTGTTAATGGGAAAAACTGTGTCTTGGCAAATTCAAGTCGGGCACTAAAACGTATTAATTGTTGTGACTAACAAGAGTTGGGCAGCAACTGAATGTACTTAAGCAGCCCTACGGTTTTAGATTCACAATATTTTGGTCCTTTTATTCAGGGCCTGGCACTGGTCTTATGGGTTTCTTTGGCTTTAATTTTATGGTAGATAAGTGTAATTGAAGGAAAAAAAGAAAAATAGAATTATCTGATTCCAGATGTTTCAGGACTCTGGGTATTTGGCTTCTGTCAAAGTAGTAGTTAACATTCGGAGAAAATTTAAGATATTTCTCTAATTCTGATAGTGTGGATGCTGCACTAATAAGGCTACTAAAGATAAGAAACCTTTAAAATGTTTTTCAGTGCATTGTAACTATTTGTTCAAGATTTCTGTTCTTAATAACTGTTTCTAAAAAATATATTAGACATGTTTGTTTTCTTCAAACAATTTTTTTTTCCCCTGACTTGTAGCCAGATTTGTTTCTTGGCCATGAATCTGGAATTACACAAATGTCTAGAAAGAATTTGGCTTAAAGAGTGAACTTCTGTGAAAAATTACATTCTGCTTTCACTAAGGGAAATGAATTACTTGAATCAAGTATTATCAGTTAAAATGAAAACTACATGTTTCCAGATAACTTACCCCTGTGCTTTATCTTTTTTGTCCTTCCTTAGGTTTGCCAGGAGAGAAAGGCGAAAGGGGTATTGGGTCTCCAGGAGCAAGAGGGCCGCCTGGTCCCCCAGGTAGGTCTACTAGTATATCACATAATAAATGGTGTTAACTATAAAGAGAGCACACAAACCCCCAAGAGATCTAAAACTTCCTTCTCTTAGCTTCAGGCATGCCTACCATCATGGAATATATTTTAGCAAGAAGTTCAACTTGTATGACCTCCTCATTTCTATGTTCTCTTTGCTCAAAAAATGTTTGAATGTGTTCAATTAAGCATTCACTGTAACTTTAATTTACGAGGGTATGAGTTTCAGTGACACAGAGAGTTACTCTTTTCTTTCTTATGAAATTCCTGTTTGTTATGTTTGGCCTCACAGCCTTTAAGAATGGTGTCATTTCTAATTTCTTCCAGTATTCTTCAAGATGTTGCTAGTAGACTGAAAAAAAAGTATTCTCACTAAAAAGCCTGACATATTGTAAGATTTCACTTACAGTCTCTTTATTGATGTTTTGGAAAGAAAAAGTAGTTACCGAGTTATATATTTCTTTCACTAGACTGAAGTGATATAAAAATTTTTTTTCATTATAATGTCCATGAGATCCTTGCAACCAAGGTCGGCCTTAGTGGTTACTTGTTTACATTTATATTAACCATAGTATCACTTGATTCAGAAATAACATTGCTTACATAGTCTAGAGGTGTAGAGCAGGCAGGCACTTACTTGTTTTCTGGGCAGTCCAATGTGGCCATTATAGCCATTTCCTTCAGGTAGTCTTATCTCCGTGAGAGTGGAAGCAGATCAGAGAACTCATTGATATCTTTGGTTTGGCTTAATTCTTGCTAAGTCAATTTTCTTTGAATGGAATCATGAAAATAGTTGGATTTCTGGCATTTACTTTTGATGAATCACTGGTAAGAAAGTTCCAAACTTTGGTTTATATTGGTGATTTCTTAAGGAAATATTTTCTTACTATACGCTAGTGAATTGTCTAGTCTGGAGGCAGTGGAAATTCCAAAGTGTTGTTGATTGCCTCAGAAGATGTCTTTAACAAGAGGGGAAATATTTGTTTTAATGCCATACTAGGTCCACAAGGAGAATCCAGAACGGGTCCACCAGGGTCCACAGGTTCAAGAGGTCCTCCTGGTCCCCCAGGTCGTCCTGGAAACTCAGGTATCCGAGGACCCCCAGGTCCTCCTGGATACTGTGACTCGTCCCAGTGTGCCAGCATCCCATACAACGGGCAAGGCTATCCAGGTATGTTGTTGCCATTGTAGGAATTAAAGAATCTTTATAGAAACGAAGTTCCCTAGCATTGAAGGAAGGTTGATTTGAGGATTTTTTGAAGATATCAACTCTTGCAGTTGTGTGTTTTGATTAGTAATATTGTTCTCTCTCAAAACATAAAACTATTTCACTGTTTGGAGTTGAATAATTATTTTCTCTCCCTTCCAATATTTCTGCATTTACCAAATCACATCATAAAACTCTCCTTATTTTTCTTGAAAGTTCAAAGAATGCTACCAGTTGACTTTTATTTTATTTTACATTTTTTGCCTAACCTAAAATTTGAGAACAGGGATTTGTTGCATCACTTGTACAATAATAAGAATATATATTTTAAAAAATTGTATTGGGAATCTAATGTGTAGGCAAATTATTTGATAACATGGTGCAGACAATCGAAATAATTCACTATCTTGCTTTGTCCATAGAATTAATATTTATAAAATCTGAGACCTAATTTTTTAAAAGAGTAGTAAAATTCTAGTGTTTTGAATTTTCTTATGTCTGATTTTGGGGAAGGTGGGGACAGGGGAAATATGCTGATCTGGAAATAAGAAAAGAAAGTCATGCTGTGGTCAGCGGTGACCTTTTCATCAGCGCACCCTCAAGCATCTTGCAAGTTTAAAAATGATACTGCTGTTTGATATGGTTGGCTACTAGCATATAGTGCATGAGTAGTTGAATATCTAAATATCTATATATCTATATATTTATGTGACTACTTACATATGACCAAAAGTAATAATGAATCTTAATGTAAATTTCTCATGCAACCCATTCACAAAATTAAAATTTAATGCTTTATAAAATAAATTTAAATTACTTCTGCCTTATGATATGTGTGAATAACTGGAAATATATGGATATATATATATATACTTTAACCATTACATACTTAGATGGATGTGTATATATATTTTTTGCATAGTAATTCAACTTTTAAAAACTATCATCTTTGACCTGTTTCAGGTTCCGGCTAACAAATTTTCTAAGTCGCCAGTGCTGCTTACAGTTTGAATACATGAAAATCCTGTTTCTGAGATGTTTGCGCACATGCTTATTAGGAAATGAGTCTGTATGGAAATCTCACCACAAATATGGTTAACGAACCGGGTCAACATCATAAAGGAGGGTGGAGACTCTTTATACTAACCTGAATGAGACAAAAGCAGTGGTGTTAGTTTTTAAGCCTGATGCATTTCAATAATAATGTAGAGAAATATTATTAAAAAAAAAAAAGTTCAAATACACCGCCACGAGGAGCCTCAGTTGTGAAAGAGATGCATAGTAGAACTACTAACCAGCGAAGATCATGCCATTTTGAGAAAAACAATTAACCTGGTTAAAGAGAAATGTCTTATGTAAATAATAAACTAATTGTGGCTTGTAAATGATTTGTATGTGACCCTGTTCACTAAAATCACTTAACAATTCTACAGTAAGCTTCTGCATCAATGCCTGCTGCTTGCTCTATGCTGCAATAACACCGAATGGAATCGCCTCATCTCTTGCTTGTTAGCGATGTGTCTGATTCAGGGCATGTGTCTTATTATTATTATTTTTTTTGTACATGTACTCTCATTCTGGGTTTTGTAATTGCAATTTTCAAACCAAAGTTTTATAATCACTTTTTTTTTCTTCCTGTTTCGCTGTAGTCACTGGTGTTCCTCACCCACCAGCTGTAACTCAGTCTGTGGGAGAGAGCCACAGACAAATGTCATGTACTGTATATTACCTGGTTATAGTTGATTTTCACTTTCAGAGTTCAGTTTGTAGGAGCCGACAAAACTTCCCCTCACCTCCTCATCTTTCCCAACTGTTCTTTGAATTGAGGAGTTTGAAGTCATGAACAGTTACTTGAGGATTTGCGAAAATCCTACCTAGGTTCTGCGTTTACAGTTCTTTGGCCCAGTCTCTGACCCTTCCCAGGTATTTGTGCAAATGATTGTATTTACTGCTGGATCTTTGAAGGTTTTTTTTTTTAAAAAAAGTGCCATTACATTATTTGAGCATCACCAAATTCTCTCTGCAAACGGAAGGAATCAGACATTGTAATTTATCTATTTATAGTTAGGAGATTAAGACTGGAGTGCCATCACCTCGGGTGATAATTTAGCTTTTGCTGTGTATGTACCTTCCAAATCATGCCATAACTGTAATGTTGAATCGGACAGAGCCGTACGTGCCCGAGGGCGGGGCCTACCTGCCTGAGCGCGAGCCCTTCATCGTGCCGGTGGAGCCCGAGCGGACAGACGAGTACGAGGACTACGGCGCAGACCAGCCTGCGGACGAGCATCCTCCCCACGCGCGCTGGCGGCGCGCCCTGTCCCGCGGCCTGGGGCAGTGAACCTGAGACTGCGCCCAGCGCGGCCAGGCTGGGGGGAGGTGTTGGGATTCTCATTTACAGGTCAGATAGAGCAATGTACGTCTCGTCTGCGATGTTTCTTCCAGCGTTGCTTCATCCAAGAGTACTTTTCTGACTGTTAAGAGAACCTTGTTTCTGCAAGAAGCCTAGCTCGCTGCACGCAATCTGTAGACATCTTTGCCTTAGCCCTTAAAATGCTTGCAAAATACTTTGTTCACAAAAGCTGCAAGGAGAGAACGTGCCTTGTGCCTTTAGTTTGCACAGCGGGCAGCCTCAGTGAAACTCTAAGGTTAAGCAGTAAGTCCTGGAACCCAGAACTACTGTATATTTCGAGAGGACAGTTTATCTTTTCTGATAATTATTTACAACCCAATTACACCACGATTCAAGTAATTTCCCTCCTAAAGCCAAAAAGGAGGGAAAAGTCAACTCCATTGCAATTATTTATCTTCCTCTTCTATCTTCTGTTATATATTATGGCATAGAATGCTCTCATACATCTCCTTTAACAACCACAGACCTTAAACCATGTAGCTGAAATTATTGTATCAACTGGATACAGTTTCATATTGCCTTAAACCTCCTTGTTTTAGACACACTAACATTTATGCCAAATTGCAGATTATTCTGCAGAGATGGAATTGCATGTTTGTGTTGTATATTTAGTATGAACTTTTTTTCAGAATATAATGTTTCTTAGTTATCAAAAGCAGTTGGAAATGTTTGCAAGACTATGAACATAGAATTGCTGCTTTTATATTTTAACTGCAGATTGTGAATTTCACTGCCTTATATTATTTATTTCTGAAACAAAAGAGGCATTTTTCAATAAAACTACTGAAAATTTGACATGAGTATTTCTTCTTTGGCCTTTTGGACTGTTTAGATGGTTGTCACAACAAACAAGTTTATATCCTTGGATACAGTTACAAATCTTGCTAATATATTAAATTATGCTAAATAACTTTAGATTTTTAATGATATGGTGAAGTCATAGAAAGAGAGTGGTGAGAATCTTTAAAAGCCAAGCTGATTCCAAAGGCTTTATTAGGAATATAGAGGATGTGTGGGTTGGTGGAAAAAACAACTAGGTATCCTAGGAGACCCCAGACAACCAAATAACCTTTAACAAACTACATGATTTCATATGCATTTAATTTCTTAACCTACTAGCATGTTTAATTGCAAAATGGGAAATTCCTTAATGGAAACTTTTACATTTAGTGATACCTTCCTTTTGCACTTTTACGAATGCAAATAACATCATTCTAAATATCAAAGAAAACAATGTAAATGTTGGTTTGAAAGAACCAACATCAGTTGAAGGGAGAGAGGTAGTGGTAGAAAATTTTCCACAGAGCAGAACATGAGTTAAATACTTCCTGGAGACCAAGATCAAAAGGAATATACAACAAGTGAATGTGCTGTGTTCACCAGGTTTCAAGCAGACTGCTAAATTCATTCACCTGTAATTCCCAATACTGCACTTTGAAAGTTAGAAGACACCCCCGAGATAATTCCAGTTCAATTCTTTGCTTTACGCAGGAAGAAACAGACTCAGCTAATTAGTATCAGAACAAGGTAAAAACTCTAGGTCTTGTGATTCTTAACCCTATTTTCTTAACCTCATTTTATCACCAGATATTCTCTCTGCCCCCGCCCCCCCCTTCCCGGGAACACCTACTCCTAGACAAGAACTCTCAAACCTCAAAGTTTTATGAATTTATTTTAATTAATTTCTGATTCATTTGGGTTTTGGATGCTCCTTGACGAAGAGCCTCTGTATCAGGAGCACCAAAGGTGGGTTCAGTTCCTCATCACTGATACAGCTGGGTCTCAAGGTCACGTGGATTTGAGGCCCAAAGGAATTCCATCTCTCACTGGCTAGATGTGGGTTAGATCCTTGGTGCTGGCAGGCAATACACTGATAAACTACCTTCTATCTCTGCTGGGACAGGGGATGAAGGGCCAAGGCATTCCTAACTAAGGGATAAGCACAAAATTAAGCAACTGAGATACATGTTGTGATTTTAATTTTCATAGTCTATTTTTTTCTTAATTAAGTTTGCTGAATCTTATGTTAAAATCATTTTTGTGATCCCTGATCCAGTGCAGACTGACAAGTGATAGGGAGAAAAGGCCAGATAGTCTAGGTTTAAAAACTAATGGTAAAATCTCACAAATTGAAACATGTAGGTGCTGGTTTATTTATCCAAACTTTCTTTGGGGAATACAGAACAACTTGAAATACTTTTCTAGCTATTTAAATTTGGGGAAGCATTATAAAAAATTTTTTTATAACTTACATTTGAAGCCAGGGTGTTTATCTTTAAGACACTAGCCTGAAGTACCTGCAGTAAGAGGTTGTAGCTTCTGAGGGTTACAGTAAAAAATGTTTTTAAAATTTCAAAATAGCACTTAAATAGGTCCTAATTTCTGAGTAGTTTTTATAGAGTGTTTTGAACAATAGGATTAACAACTAGCAAGTTCAACTGGCAACTGCACATGTATTTTTCTCAGATTTGTGAGCATCTGTTTTTGAATCTGTAAAGAATAATGCTGCCTTTGCAGTTGCTTAAATTTATATTTTATTTTTTATACAAATAAAGTCAATGTAATTGTTCCTTAGTATTTGTTATTTATTATATCTGTCACACTATATTTGGCACATAAGATTATTTCTCAGTTGGTTTTAGTCAATTTCTCCACAATAAAAGGTGTTTTGATTATACTATCCTCATGTTGTCTGAGTGCCTTATGAAGAGTAGCCAATTAAACAAAAAATAGCTGGTGAATCCTTTATTTTCAAAGGCAATCTTTTAAAATGCAAATTAATATTGATCCCTAAATCACCTTATACTTGTGGTTAGAAAATGAATTTAGATATGAATGTCTAAGTGAACATTTTTAACCTTTTCACTCTTAGATTCAGACTGCTGAATGCTGTTGGAAAAAAATCACATGGATTTGCTTTCAGGGAATGACCTATATGCTGGTCACTTACAGACCGTGTCTCCAACACTGATCTTTTGCCTGGTTCCATATCAGTATATACAACTGTGTACCCCTCTTTGAAGTTCCACGAACACCTCAAAATTAACACATCTGGTATTTAGCAGGATTAGATTCAGTTGTGACTGACAAAGTCACAAAATAACAGTGGCTTAAACAAGTAGAAATTTCTTTATTTCTCACGTTTAAGAAGAAAAAGTCCAAGGCTTTTTCAATCTTGCTGTTCTGCTTTTTGTGGTTTCTTTGGCTGAGTTAAACTTATGGTTCAAGATGCTAAGTAGAACTCTAGCTATTATGTCCATATTCCCTCTGCAAGAAGGAGGAAAGAGTGATGAAAACTCCTTCTTTTAAGGACATTTCCTGAAAGTTACAAACTTATAACAGCAATTTATATTACATACCATTAGCCAGAACTTAGTCATTTGGCTACATCTAGCTACAAGTGTGAAATGTTATCTTTATTTTGGGTGGCCCTGTGCCAAACTAAAAATCAGCTACTCTATAACTATAGAACAGGGGAAATAAATACTGGGGGTCTACTTAAGGCTTTAGTCTTTGACACAATGTCCAAATCTGAACACATCTCTCCATAGATCAGATTTTCCTCCATTGTACCTACCAACTACCAAGTTCCTTAGGCTAGAAATTTGAGAATCAATGTAAACTCTTCTTCCTTTTACTTCTTACATCTAGTTAATCAAATCTAGCTGACTGAGCTCCTACATATTTCTCATTATCACCCTGTTGTTACTACTCAACTTCAGACTCTCGGGATTTCTTGTCATGGCTATAATAACAGTCTCTAAAATGGTCTCCTTTCCTGTAACTTTGGGCCCCCTCAAATAAGACTTCCATAAAGATGCCAAGGTGATTTACCAAAGATATAAACCTGACCATGCATCTCATGTCCCCTGTTCAACATTCTTCAAGTGGTTTACAGGTTTCTTTGCAAGTCATGACTCTGTCTGTCAATTCCCCATTTCTCTTTTATAACCAACCTTTCCACTGGACCATCTAGAATTCCCACTCCATTCTCAATGAACTTCCTGGAATCCTTAGCCTTTAAAGTGAACAACCCCAGTACCTCCTGGCATGTCCCTGAAGACAGTGCAGAGACTGTTTATGCCCCCTAGATGTGGTGGGTAGGAACTTGTCCTCCTCACTCCTCAGCACTGTTTCCAGACCAACAATCCTTCCTTCTACAAAAAGCCTTTGTTGTTTAGGTTCCTATCTAACTCTTCACCACTATCATCTATTTACCTCATGGTCACTCCACCCCATCCAGTAGAGGCTTTAGGACTTTTATCCACTCCAACATCTGCCACATCTGGGTATCTTAACCATCCATGTTGGATAACAAATCTAACATTATCTCAGTTATTTGAACAATCTTATTATCAAAGACTTTTTCTTTTACTCAACTTCAGCTACTCAGCCTCTCCAAGGTCTTGCCTTGGACTTGTATCTAACTCTACTACTTTGAAATCACTAATTTAGACCCTCTACTCTTCTTGGGTTTCTAGCTAACCTACTCGAGTATCTCCACTGCAACTGTTTTCGGCTTCATTATGACACTCAGTGCAGTGAACCTTCCTTGTTCTTCTCATCCATCAGCTCTGCCTTGTCTTCCTTTCCTTCCTTGTCCAGCTTGGATTCCACTTCTTGGTAACACACCAGTTTATTGAATATCTTTAATGTCAATGAGTGCAAAACTAGTTTTATTCTTCACTAGTTATTACCTAAAGTTATGTTCTCTTGAATATTCTTTTCCTATCCCTTAACATGCCTCAGACAGATCCCACTGCTTTTAGATTATTTGAAGCATGAATATTCCAGTCAAGTCCGGTGCAATTTAAACCACTTGAAAATTTTAATCTCAAATTTGATTTCGTACTTACTTTTCTTTCTTCCTGAAAGTCCGAACTTAGACTTAGGGATGTGTACTGCAGAGGTGGTATATCAGCTGTCTCACTCCAGCTTCTCAGAATCAGGTAGGGAAAGAGGACTAGAGAAAAAGGAGGTGAAGGTTTTTTCCACTTACCATGTGCCACTAGAATCCTCTCTTGAAAGTCAGTGCTTAATGGGTGGCACATGCCCAAATGCTGCTCCTCTTGCTGGGTGCCTGCATATGTTTCTTAGAGAAGCCTGCAGAGGCCCTGACCACTAACTGGTTATTTCCAAAATGACTTCTCCCAACTCCCATTGAGCTTTTGCCCCCATGGACTACTATTTGCTACTCTAATCTTCTCCTCTGACCTAAAATCTTCTTAGGAAGGATTCCAGTAAGATGGCTCAAATCTGGCTACTTTCTAAATGCTCATTGGATCACAGGAGACTCAAGCATCCTTTTCGAGCCAAACGAAAGAAGAAAGTCTGTTCCTGCAAATGCTCTCTTTCATTGTTGCCTTCCATTGAACTTCATGTCCACTTTGTGGCAGAGCTGGGGAGGGAGGAATGCCAACTGGGACTTTTTACCCTTTCTGAGAACCACCAAAGACAAGAAGGATTGATTATTTCTTATTCTGGGCTGTTCTACACCTGTTCTTCTTTTCATGGTACTATCCTACTATTGGAGAAGGATCATCAAGAGTATGTGATTTCTGGTTGACACAAAAGCTGGACCCAGGCAATTGGAGGCCTCCACCTCATCCTTAGAATCTACATTTTGCCCACTATTCCCACACTAAGAGCTGTTTCAAGGACACAGCCTTGAGACAGTAAGAGGTTGTTGAGACCATCTGGACAGTATATGGGACTGAATCCAGTTAAGGCCTCTATATAAACTTTTAAGATCCCGGCAAGTAAGTGAGGAGATCTCATCTTTCAGCTGTCTAAGACAAACCTTTTAAGTAAGTTCACTTGTTTATTAAACTTGCCATGTACCAATCTGGAGTGGTCTCCCTCTTTCTTTGGTCTCTCTTTGCCCTCTGCGTATGGAGGCCAGTTTTAGATTTTACCCAGGAAGTGCTTGAGATTTCAAACCAACAATTGATGAGACAGCTAGGAGACTGGGTCTTGGAAAAGAGGCATTCATGTGGGATATCCCACATTGTCCCTCAACCTCTACAAGAGGAAGGGTGGCCCATAAGTTAAATGCTTGTAGACTACTGTGTGAATACAAGATGCTGGGAAAATGCAAGCTGGTTTTGACATACTCGTTTGGGAAATTGTGCATAGCACATTGCGGTGAAGAAGAGACAGGAATGGCTGCTGCAGTGGGCTGGCCTCTACTGTGGGCAGTTCGGCTGGCTACCAACGCTCAATTAGAGGCTGAAGTTCAAGTTAGAAAGTTGGAAGAAGAGTCGAGATTATAAAAGGATGTGTGGTTGTTTACTACTCTTCTAGCTTCAGGCTGACAGACAAGGTAGGAGAGCAGGACAATAAGTTGGAGACCTTAGCGGGCTATTTTGCAAAGCTAGGAGGGTTCAAGGTGCCATGGATTAAGGTCCAAGCACTGTTATAAAATATGGTTGGGATATTAAGAGGTAGAATCCTTGGGAAACTGAGGAGATCAAAGAGGAGGATGTTGTGGTGATTGACAATAAAATGGATGAAACTCCTTGAGCCTTCTGACCCTAATACAAAGAAAAGCAAAAGCACAGCAATGGCAATCTCAGCTGGTGGGGCAGACCGCAATTCAAGAAATGTTCATGATGAGACAATATACACCCACTGAGCTTATTGATATAGCTGCCAAGTTCAAGCAAAAGGCCAAGGGAAATGTCCAGGTATGGTTAGTACAACTAAGAAATATGGGGATGATGGCATTTCTCTGACCAGGCAAGAAGCGAAGAAAATGAGCAGTATCACCATACGCCCTACCCTCTGACAGCACCTGCAAGACACTGGGTGGCGGAAGGGGGCGGGGTGGTGGTTCCAAAACACTCATTATCTTATAGATTAGATTATTCTAGCCTGTAGGAATGGTTGGCTCAATGAGTGGGGACCCGGGCGCATGGGACGCTAGAAATCTACAGAGGAGCTACGATAAATTTGTAGAGAGTTAGGAATGAGATAGTCCATCTATGCTCCTATCTTTGAAGACCCTCATCAAGCCACATTTACTGAAGAAATAAAAGCCAAAATAATTCAGTTCACCCCTAGTACCTGGTATGGGATGCTGATAACCATGCTGAGCCCAGTCATGGGACAAGACATTTATGATGTTGGGCTGATCATCAAGCTGCTTTTGAGAAGGCGAAAATACTAGTGAAGTGGGTTAAAGCTCTGGGCATCTCTTAAGCAAGGCTACCATTTGAGTTAGATGTGACTCTGGAAGGTATGGGTTGAGCACTGTGGCAGAGAAACAGTAAGAGAATGTACCCCTAGGATTTTGATCTCTACTCTAAAAGGGAGCAAAATCCCAAAATACCTCCATGGAGCAACAATTCCTAGCAGTGTACGCAGGTAGAATCTCTCACAAAGGAACAGCATATCATAGTTAGAACTTCTCTTGCTGTCAAGGGGTGGGTGAGAATATGTTCCATCGACCCACCTTTGTCATGGCTCAAACTCCCACTTCGACCAAGTGGCGTGCCTGTTGGTAAAAGAGGAGCACCCTGTCTACCAGCCCATTGTCTCTAGAAATGCATGTACTACTTGGTCATTAGAGTATGTAAATTATCCAAATGCTCCCGCCTCTATTCTCATAGTGCCCCTGTAGAGAGAGAATGGGGGAAATTCCCACAGATGCCTGCTATACAGATGGGTCTAGCTGGGGCAACCCATCAACATGAACTGCAGTTGCTATTCTTCCCAACACTAACACCATCTGGATGAAAACAGGAATAAATTGCAGTAGTCAGAGGGCTGAACTCAAGAGATGTTCGACTCATGAGCCCTGCATGTTAAATCTTTACACTGACAGTCGGGCTGTTCTAAAGGAATGAACCCAATGGCTCGGAAAATGAGAAACCAAGAAATGGATGATCATGAATAAGCTCTTGTAAAATCAAAATATGGGAAAAGATATTTTGGTTTGCCTGCCTACAAGAGCTGTAGGCGGTCCTCACTGCCTTCCACATTTGGTTCTTAGGTGCTAACACCTCCTGGTAATCAGGAAGCTGATGCCCCACCCAGGTATGAGCCCTAGCAACTGACTCTACAAGGCCAGAGGGCAGGGCATAGATACAGTAAATTGGGTGCATGGAAAGAATGGCCTCCCTCGTGCCTGGATGGAATGGCATATTGTTAAGGATGCCAGATTGCCCTTAGAATACAGTGATTTGGTTAATGAAGTAATAGCATGTCCTGTGTGTTCTAAAGGATACCCAAGGCAACTGCCAAAGGAGTCTGGGGCCATCTACCGAAGTTACCCACAAGTGAGAGACTGGCAAATTGGTTATACTAGCCCCCTCTTTTTGAATAGGGCTCTAAATATGCCTTGGTTTGTGTGGACACTGCACCTGGCCTACTCCAAGTTTTCCTCTGTCACATGCAAAGCAGGCTGCTACCATTAGGAGGTTAAAGAAACTGGATGTCATGTACAGATACCCTCATTGAATAGACAGTGATTGGTGGTGGTGGGGGGGGTCGTATTTCAGAGGTCACGATGCGCAACATTAAATGGAGGGTCCATCTCCTCTATAACTCATAAGCGGCAGGATTGGCAGAAAGGAAGAATGGAATATTAATGCAGCAGATTAAATTGCTAAGGGAAAATCACCTTGGCTGAATGGACTTAAAAACTATCTCAGCTTTAATTCACTTGAATGATCAACCAATAGGAACTGTTATCCCATATTCCAGACTGGGGACTCCTGCTGAGACATCTAATACCATAAAAGTATAAAAATCTTGGGGAAACAGCCATTGCCCCAGTTCTCATTATGGGTCGATGTGCTATGCCACTGAGAACACCATGTCCCATCGTACCTTGCAAAGGCATGGTACCTGCTGGAATTTGCAATGGGTCATCCCACTGGGATGGATGAGTTACTTTGCACCCTTGGGTGAGGGAGGCATTACTGAATCTCCACTGGGATCTGGTCGTCCTGCTGCAAACTGGATCTTCTGAAATGTGCTATGACTGAAAAAGAACAGGTCCCATTGAGAAGGGAAAAGGTGGGAACTCAGGTTAGCATACCCTGCCCCCAGGCTATCTCCTCATACCTGACAGTGCTGCCTCCCCTGCCAACATGGATGGTGTGCACCACCAAATCAAATTTCTAAAGCTGCAGCCACATTAATGTCTGAGGATCAGGCCACAAGTATAATCCTTATAGATGAGGAAGACCTTCCCATACAAGTTTCCACTAAATATCTATTTTTTTGTAGTTTAGACTTCTGTTGCTCCCATGGTGTCCAGCCATGAGATAAACATGTTCTGTTTTCCACTGGTACAATCATTTGGCCAATGTCTTTGTCCCCTTCATTGGCCTGGAGGATGTTCTAGCACATATGAAAACCCTTACTACTTCATCCAATAAGTTTTAAATAATAGCTGACAAAGCCTGTCTTTATAAAACATTGAAATGTCTCTAATGAGGAAACCTATCCTCGAGAATAGGATGGCCTCAGACATTATTATTGCCTCCCAAGGAGGCACCTGTCCCATATTCCAACAAACTGTCTAGTATGTCATCTTTATTAAATCATATGAGGACACAAGTGAACGCCCTAAGTGAGCTGACCCCTAACCTAGGGGACTTAACCATTCAATGGCTCGGATCATGAGGCTCTTACTGGAAAAATTGTTACTTATTTTAGGAATTATTATCTTTATCTGTGTTTTCTCTTGTATGTGCCCATATTGTTGCTGTGGCATCTGCCTCCAGTGTAAACAGGCAGTTCCAAATGAGCCACTCTGTGCTAGCGAAACCCCTTGTTGGCCTCTCAGGGCACATTGCAGAAGAGGGGGACAAATATTGTACAAGTGAGTCACCAGGGATAGAATATTGTAGGAGGTCATCAAGAGATCCTGACCACCAACTGACCCGCAAGCTGGACCTGGGCAACTGGAAGCTCCTCACACCCTACCCTGCCCTTGGAAAGTACTTTCTGTCCACCATTCCCACACTAGGAGCGGTTTCAAGAACACAGCCTTGAGAGAGTAAGGGTTGTTGAGACCGTTCGGGCTGAGTACATGACTGAACCCAGTTAATGCCTCTATATAAACTTTTAAGATTCTAGAGGGCAGGTGCAGAGATTTACTGTTGTGCAGCTGTCCAAGACAAGCCTCTTAAGTAAGTTCACTTGCTTGTTAAACCTGCCACATCTCAGTCTGAAGTGGTTTGCCTCTTTCTTAGGTCTCTCCTTGCCCTCCATGTACAAGGTCAGTTCCAGATTTCACCCTGGGTACTCCGGAGTTTTCGAAGCAGCTATATATTTGTGAATTCAAGGCATTGTAAGCAACGAAGAGTAGATAATTGGCTAGACTTCAGGAAACATTTCATATTCTCTAAGGTTTGTAACTGTAAAGTAAGAAGATACAGAGGTTGTTCCAAAGTCTCTTTGGGTTACTAATGAAACAAGTCTTGGGTGTTCAGGAAATGCCACAAAGAAAGGATGTTTTCTTTTATTAAAAACCCTTTGTCCAAGCCACTCCCCCAAGAGTCTACACCTGACAGGATAGCTAGACAATGGAGTTTGTTATAAAATTGCGTTCATTTGTTATAAAATTGAGTTTGTTATAAATTTGTGAGTTCTGATGAGAACTGTTGTCAATTGTTGGACCTTTCGATTGTAGCTAAAGTTACCACAAATAGGATAAACCAAGCAGGTCAAATGGGAAATACCTTCAATCAGAACCTTTCTTAGGGCTGCTAAATCAAAGCAGATGTGAGATATTTATCAGTTTAAATGTCTACTGCTTAGATCCCTCAAAGCAAACACCACTGGAACATGGTGTTTAAGTTCAATTAATTTGTGTGGAGCTCAACTAACAATAATTTACACATTTTTTTCCTTCTGCATACACTTCTAACTTTAGATTTTCTTACAACATGTACTTTGTTTTTCCTCAACCTCTCTTTTCATAGTTTCTCAATTAACAATATTAATTTCAGAACAGAATGCAAAATGTAATTGGTGTGAGGACATATTTAGTTAGATATTAAAAGAACTTCTAATAAAGTTGTAAAATATTTTCTATGGGTATTTTACAGACATGTAAGCTATTTTGTGCCCGGTATGGTGCTAAGTGTCTCCACTTAGGCATTCTTGCAAATATTATTATCTCTATTGTATAGATGAGAAAAAAGTTACAAAAACTTAAACTATTGCCAAAGTTCATACAGCTAGAAAAGAGAGGTTTCCAGTCTGTGCCTTTCTCCTATACTGTGCTGTCCTTACTGCTTCTCTTTGGTAATGCAGGCACAATCCTGTCTTAGCAGTAGCGAAGAGTGCAAACCTTGCTCTCAGATAGACCTGGGTTTGGACCATGGCGCAGGTGCTTTCTAATTGTGATCTAAAAAAGTTTCTTAACCTCTCTGATTGCAAAGTTCTCAAAACTTGAGCTTCATACCTTTCTCTAGAATTGCGGAAAGATTAATGCCAACATTTTTGATGTTTTTGACCATTTAAAAAAATTAATTCAGATAAAAATCCTGTGAAAAGGCATTAGAGACTTCCCCAGCAGTTATTTCAGCTCATGAAAATGTTGTTTCAGGTCACTTCGCAGCTGACGCTTTCTTCCTTTGTCTTCAGTTTTCAAATTTCATTTCAAATTTTAACTCTGTTTCTCCTTTCACATTTTAATAGCTTACAGTCCTTATCTTCTCATTCTTACCAATAGAGTGAGAGAAAATAATTATGTAAACATGTCGAGCATACCAGTTGCTAAGTAAATGTTCTTTTTCCCTACTCTTGCCATCCAGTAGCTCCAGTAAAGTGGTCTTAATGTAGTGACTGGATTTTTCAATGTTTCTTGGGAGTCATGGTAAAGATTCTTATACAAGACATTAGTAAGTGAGGATCTTTCATCAAGGAATTTAATGTTCTTTTCTTTGGTTTAACCAGATGGAAGAATGAGGAGGAGGAAAATAGAAAGGATGTATGAAACAGAAAAATTCTAGGAATATATATTTTTAAAACTCTATTGGAATTTGTTAATGAGGATCATTCCACAATTTTTAAAGGTATTGAAATTATGTCTTTCTTAAAGAACATTGGGTTCTTAGGTTGTGGAGCCAAGGGTTATATTTTAAGAATAAAATACTAAGGGAAAGCAGCCTGCCCCCGGGGATTGGCAGTGCAGTAGTGAGAAAGAAAGCCTCTGGAGCCAGAAAGACCTGGATGTGAGTCTGCGCTCTACTCCTTACTGCTGCTTTGGGAAAGTAACTCAATTTCCCTGAGTTTACTTTTTTAATCTATGAAATGAGTATAAGACCTCTGTTGCATTGTTGTATTCAAGATAATGCATGTACAAACAATATAGATATTGATTTTTAATTTTCTGGAAGTCCCTAAAAAGCTAGGATTTTTTTTTTCTATATTTAATCTTGGGATTATTTCCATGTTCTGTCATTCATTATAATGATTAGTATACCAACAAACTGTTAGCAAGAGAGTACATACCAGAAAAAAAGTAACTTTTTCCAGTCTTTATAACATGTCTAAATTGTGGCTGATTGGACATTCCTCCTCAGTCCTTCAGTTAATCAGCTATTTTGCTGAATTATCTTTGTCATGGCATATTTCTTAGCAGCGAGCGATCTATTGCAAGTTTAGAGGACTATCTACTCTAACAGAATTGAATTGATGTAAAGATTAGATGCCATCATGCTAATAAAGGCATGTGCTCAGGGAGTGATAGCTATTGTAACTAGCAGAAATACCTTATAAGACCTATCAATTCATATAATGGTACCAAGGTATTAATTATATTTACTATCCGAACTGGATGCAGTTCAATTGTTTGTTATGGCTTCATCTTAGGTATTTTGAAAGTTTCCTTAAATTGAGCTAACCATTAAGTGAATTGTTGACTGAATTATTTCTTGGACTTCTAGTATATCCAACGTGTATGTGTTCTGATCTTCAGATGAAAAAAATACATATCTAGACAATCGCTTTGGCAAATTTAGAGCTTAATAATCTATTTATGAATAAAATTAATTCCTCTTGGCCAACTCCTCAATCACTGAAAACATTCCACTCTTTCAAAACTGGATAAAAAAATAACACTTGTCAACCAGGAATGATAACACTCTTTGATATACCACAGTATGTGGCTGGGTGAGGGGGCACTCAGTTGTCCTGGGACATATGAGCTTCAAATGGATTTTGTTTGGGGTTTTGATTCTTGAGGATAGGCAGCCATGACTGAGTATTTTCCATGTGAAATCAAAGTGTTCCCAGAACTTGCAGATAGGGAGAAACTTCCTAAAAAATTTGGCCCAACTTCTCATTAAATCTTTGGCCACTAATACACTTAAAACGACTGGGTATTTATATACTAATTCTTCAGTGAAGTCTCATTAAAGAAATCATGAAAATTGAGTCTGATACATTATCCATTCAAAAGATTGGTCATCAATACATTCTTTGAATTGATTTAGGACCAAAAAGAGGAATTGTGAACAAAAAAAAGGGTTCTATGGAAAATAACCTCATAGGGTGATCTGATTATAAATTCCTAACTGGAAAGGTCATGGTGGGTCGTCATGTCCCATGCATATAACTTTTTAGTAAAAGGTTTATCTTTGCCCTGAGCAAGCCTTGTCCATTGTTTCTGAGCATCTTGGTTAATATACCTTTGCAACTACCTCCAAGAGAGCACAAAATCTTGTTCGCTATCCTGTGATTCCCATTCCCTGCCTTGCTTCTCCCACCTCCATGTAATCTTCCTTAAATTTCCTCTTTAATTCAAATGCATAAAGAAAGCTGCAAAACTGTTATTCTCTGGAGCATTTGAGATCTTGCTCCCTAGCATATGTTGTCAGTTTGGCTCAAATAAATACTCATAAAAATTCAAAAAATATTGAGTATGATATTATGAGAAGAGTCATGGAAGATATGAGAAAAAAGTTGGCAGGAAGGGTGGAGGCAGTGTGGGATTTGGTAAGAGGAAATCTTCTTGGAGAAGATTATGCCTGTTAAGCCAAAAAAAAAAAAAAAAAAAAAAAAAAAAAAAAAAGAAAAGAAAAAAAAGAGAAAAAGCCTTCCTTTTTATCTCTGTCAAAGATGATACTAATTCAAATCTTTTTGTAAAATGTGGCCTCATCTGTCTCACAACATGCTTGAAAACAAATAGGTAGAAAGATTATATTATATATTGTCTTTATTGTGATGGAAAGTGAAGGACTCATTTTATTTCTGATTTTTAATGGGTGGTTAACATTTAATAACTTCATTAAAGTTATTAATAATAGCAAACATTTATTAAGTGCTTTATCATGTGTCACTATAGTGCCAAACATATGCTATGTATTAAATTAGTTAATACATGGAAAGAACTTAGATCATTTCCTGACACATAGTAAATGCTCAAAAACATTTTTAGCAATTATTATAAATCTACTGCTGTATATGGTATGTTACATAATAGGTATAGGAACACAAGTTTGAAAAAATGAAACAATTTACTCATAGACAGCAGAGCTAGATAATAAAAAATATTGGGATTGGAATTCAGGAGCCTCTCAGAAACAAAGCTCTGAATCATTATGGTATAATCCCCAGTTTATCAAAACTATTTCCTATCGACCTATAAGCTAAATTCATATGAAGTAATAGTAAGAAGAACATGAGCTTATAGACATTAATTTAACCTATACTATTGCTATTCAGTTTTTTTAAGCCAAGATAACATGTATGTTGTAAAGAACAAAAATTTATTCATTAGTGAGATTTAAACTCTCTGGAGGTAAAGCAGATAAGCATAGGCAGGGGATACAAAAGTACCAGGAAACTGATAATACGAGTAAAAAAAAAATGTCTCACTAGGCATGAAAAATGTACTTATGTTGTTGTAAGGAAGGATGAGGAGACAGGTTGACATGGGGTCAGCAAAGGCAAGTGGCAGTCTCTGGGAGAGCCAGGAAGTAAACCTGGTAGGATGTAGATTATAACAAGGATTTAAACGGTTTTTACCTTCTACCAATTCTATCTGCATAAAAAAGTTTACTGGTCAATCATATTTACCAAACTCCAGCAAAACAGAAACCCTTGGTTTTTCTTTTGCTTACTTACTTACTCTCTTTCCTCCAGTTGTTTTTGTTTTCCTTCATTCCTTCCTCTTTCAGCTTCTGTGATACATTAATAAAATCTCAGGAAAGCAACTCAATCTGAAAGCTAAACAAATAATGAGAAAACTTTTGAAAACCACAGACCTCACTCTCCTGGAAACTGAGACCCTGGGTGCTAGATCCATCTTGAAGAGATAGAAAACTTTTCTTTAGACTTTCTTCTAGGCTGGGGCTGGTTCATTTCTGGGGATCTAAGAAAGTACCTCTAATACTCACCTCCAAACCTGCTCCCATCAGACTAAAATTCCAGCATTAGGTGCTTCTCTTATAACTCTTGTTGCATAGAGGGGCAGGGTCTTCTGGCCCATGTAAAAATGGAGCAGAGGAGAGATCCACATCTTAAATGTGGTGTGAGAAGCTCTGTGGATCTTCTCTCCAGTGAAATCACCACAACTAGTGAAAATTATTTAAAAAGCAAATCATTTGAAAATTTCAAAAACTGTCCTAAGGGCATATAGCAAATAAAGAAACACCTATTTAAGAAAATTTACTACATTTTGATGAGAACAGCAAGAATTTGTGGTACCTTCACTTTCCCTCTCAGCCTCCCTCAGCTGAGCCTGATAGCATCTCAGGCAGGTAGATGTGACCAGCAGAGGGCTTTCTCCTCCCACCCCCGCGGCCCTCCACACGCACACTCCCAATCAAGAACTATGATATCTCCCCGGGAAGATTAGGCAACCGGAATGTCTCATCCCTTCTGAGTTCGTGTTTCAGAAGCGAAATCTCAAGCAAATGAGGCTGAGAGGTAAGGGTGTTCCTTTCTCCCCCAAGAACCCACTCATAAAGTGGAGACCCTACCCCAGACACAGCATGTTGAGAACACTGGGACCCTAAGTGCCTTTACCCCATCTCTCTTGTAGGGTGGAGGTTGCATTCCAAAAGAGGCAAGCCATGAATACTAGAGGCTGTCACCACATTCAGGACCTAAGCAAAGATTTCATTCTAGATTCATGGGCCATTTCTGCTCCCAGCCCCAGAGCAGTAGCTCAGAGATTTTGTCGGATTTTTTTTTTTTTTTTTTTTTTGGTGGGTGTCAGGGGTCGGGGGGAGTGATGAAATAGAGACAGGCTACAGAAAGAGAGAGCTCCTAAGTTCTCCCTTCGGAATTTACTTTAAAGGAAAGCAGAGCATAAGGATGCTAGAGCCTAGGGATGCTTTTTGAGACAATGGAGATTTTGGTGGCATGCAATTTAAGAGACTTGTAGCTCTATTAAAGCAACAAGCTAAATCCTAGGCCGGCTAGTTTGCCAGAGAGAACTAGGGAAAGGGACAGCTAAAAAAAAAAAGCCCTCCTGAGGTCAGAACAAACATGAGAAACTGGTCTCATAAACACCTCTGCAATGGGGTTAGAATTTTATTAAATTAGACTGCAAAGCAATTTATGCTCCAGGACATTAACAGAAACAATAGAATAATTAGCTGGCAATTAGTAGTGGAGCCCAACAGCTGGTGTGGTACCAACAGAGGCTGACAGGTAAACAGAGATCAGGAAAAAAAAAAGTGAAAAAAAGGTCTAATAAAACAATTGTCATCTTACAGTGACTGTGTACTCTCTTTGAGAAGAAATAGATATCATTAAAATAGTCTAGCTAAGTCACTAAACAAATAACAACAACAAGAAGAAATCTTGGGGAGAAGGGAAAATCAAGATCTGGAAGTACTACAATATATTAGCTGAAAAGGACAATTGTCAACAAGACATAAAAAGAAACAGGAAAATGTGACCCATACACAGGAAAAAGCAAGCAAAGGAAACTGGCTGCGAGAGGTCCAGATGCATGTGAGAATCAGAATTAACAAAAATTTCAAAATAATCATTATAAATATGTTCAAAGAATTAAAGGAAACCATACATAAATTAAAGGAAGATATGATGACAATGTCTCTTCAAATGAAGAATATCAATAAAGAAATAAAATTTGTAAACAAGAACCAAATGGAAATTCAGGAGCTGAAAAGTGTAATAAGTGAAATAAAAATATTATTAGAGGGACTTGACAACAGATTTAAATTGGCAGCAGAAAGAATTAGTGAACTTGAAAAAAATTCAATGAAATGAACAGAGCTTCAGAGAAATATGGAACAACATTCAGTATACCAAATATTTAATATACTCAGGAGAGGAAAGAGAGAAAGTAGCAGAAACAAATATTTGAAATAATAATGACTAAAACTTCCCAAATTTAATGAAAAGCATTAATCCATGCATTCAAGAAATTCAATAAACTCCAAGTAGTATAAATGCAAAGAGATTAACACCAAAACATATTGTTGTCAAATGTTGAAAGCCAAAGACAAAAATGAAACTTTGAAAGCAGCTAGATAACATGACTCATCATGTACAAGGGACCCCAATAAGATTAATTGAAGATTTCTCATCAGAAACAATGACGTCCAGATAGTAGTAGAATGACATATTCAAAATATCGAAAGAAAAAGAATTCTGTCAAACAAGAATCTTATATATAGCAAAACTATTTTTTAAATATAAAGGTGAAATGAAAAACATTTCAAGATAAACAAAAACTGAAAGAATTCATGGTTAGCAGATCTACCAATGCTAAAAGAAGTTCTTCAGGGTAAAATAAGTATTCCCAGACAGTAATTCAAATCTTCATGAAAAAATAAAAAAAATTAGTAACAGTAATTATATAATTATAAATATAGTCAATAATTATATAATTATAAATGTAATTATATAACTATAAATTATAATTATGTAAATATAAAAGTACAAAGAATTTAATTTATAATTATAAATTATAATTATGTAATTATAAAAGAGAGTACAAATGAGAAGAAATGCATATTCCTTTTTCTTTTAACTGATTTGAAAAGCAACTGTATAATACAATATGTATACATTGTATTGTTGGGCCTATAACATATAGAAATATAATATATTTAACAATAACAAAGTTTGTAGATGGAGCAAAGCTGTATTCAAGTAAGTAAATTACATCAAATTTTAACTTGAATCCAGTAGAACAAATAAGGAGAACCAAAAATGGTAAATAAGAAGGTTTATATGTTATTCCACAAATACATAATTGCTCTTCTGTCTTCCCTCAGTTTCTTTAAGAGACATAAAATTATATAAAGTAATAATTTATAACAATGAACTGTCTTTTTGTTTTATATATATGAAGAAAGAGGGAATATATATATACATATATATATATGAATAATAGAGCTATACATATCTCACTGAAATTATCCATATCTCATTAAAATCAAGCTATTATAAATATGAAATAGATTCTGATAAGTGAAGATGTATATGGTAAGTCCTAGAGTAACCTCAAAAATATAGTGAAAAAATCATAGGAGAAATTAAAATATTGCATTAGAAAATATACACTTAATGTAAAAGGAAGCAGTAAAGGGAGAAATAGAGGAGCAAAAAAGACATGAGACGTAACAGAAAACAAAAAGTCAAATAGCAGGTGTAAATTCAATGATATTGAAATAATATTAAATGTGAGTGACTAGAACAATACAATCAAGTCTGAAATTGTCAGACTGGATAAAAAAAAAACAAGATCCAACTATAGACTGTCTATATGAGACACACTTTAGATTAAAAGACATCAGAAGAAAAACAAAACGCTATAGACCAATATTTTTTGTAAATGTAGAAACTAAAACCTTTAACAAAATACTAGCAAACCAAATTCAGTAGCGTATAAAAGGAATGATACACATTATGACCAAGTGGGATTTATCTCAGGAATACACGGATTGTTTAACAGTTGAAAATCAATTAATGTAATATACCACATCAATAGAACAAAGAACCAAAAACCACACAGTCACCTCCATATACTCAGAAAAAAACATTTAACAAAACCCAATGCTACTTCAGGATAAAAATATTCAACAAACTTGAAATAGAAGCTAATTTTCTCAGTCTGATAAAGGAATCTACAAAAAAACTGACAGCAAAAATCAAACTTAATGGTGGTAGACTGAGTGCTTTTTCTTTAAGATCAGGAAAAGATAAAGATGATCACTCTTGCCATTTTTACTCACATTACCCTAGAAATTAGGCAAGAAAAAGAAATGAAAGATTTATTTATTGGCAGATGATATAATGTTATGTATAGAAAATCTTAAGGAATCCACTAAAAACTTGTTCATCTCATTTATGAGAACTGATAAACACGATGAGCATTTGCAAGATACAGGATCAATATACACAAATCAATTGAATTTCTCTATACTAGCAATGAACAACCAGATAACTAAATTGAGAAAAATTCCATTTACAAAGGCATCAAAAAGAATAAAATAAGAATAAATTTAACAAAAGAAATACAACAGTTATACTCTGAAAACAACAACAAAAAATGTTGAGAGAAAATAGAGGTTCTAATTAAGTAGAGATACTGTCCACATTCCTGGATTTAAAAACCTTACATTGTAAAGACGACAATATTTCTTGGATTGGTCTACAGATTAAACACAGTCTTTATCAAAATCCCATCTGGATTATTTTGCAGAAATGTTTCTAAAATTCATATGGCTGTTTGAGGAAGCTAGAATAGCTAAAACAATCTTGAAAAAGAATACAAAGTTGGAGGACCCAAACTTCCTGATTTCAAAACTTACTGCAAAGCTTCAATACTTAAGACAGTGTGGTACAGGCATAAAGATATACATATAGAACAATGAAATGAAATAGAGAATTCATAAATAAACCCTTACATTTATGTTGATTTGATTTTTGACAAGGGTATTCAGACAATTCAATGGGGGAAAGAATAGTCTTTTCAATAAATGACACTAGGACTCCTGGACATTCATATGCAAAAGAATAAAATAGTCTCTCCTTGCACCATATACACAAATTAACTCAAAATAGATTATTGGTCTAAATGTAAGAGGTAAAATTATAAACCTATTAGAAATAAATATAGGAGTAAATTTCTGTTACCTTGCTTTAGGCGAAAACTTGTTGGATGTGAGACAAGCAACAAAATAAAAAGTAGATAAATTAAAGTTCATCGAAATTCAAAACTTTTGTGCTTTAAAAGATACCATCAAGAAAGTGAAAAGATGACCCATTGTATTGGAGAAAATATTTGCAAGGGTGTATCAATACCTAGTAATAAAAAGATATATAACAAATTAAAAAATGAGCATCTGATCTCAATGGACATTACTTCAAAGAAGGTACAAAAATATCCAATAAGCATAGGAAACAGTGCTCAATATCATTATTCATCAGGGCAATGCAAATCAAAACCACAATGGGATACCACTTTACATCCGTTAAGATGGTTATAATCAAAAAGAGATAAGTGTTAGCAAGGATGTGGAGAAATTGGAACCATCAGATGCTGGATGAAGACAATGTAAAACTGTACAATTTCTTTGGAAACATACCCCAAAATACATCATACCATACATGAATTTAGTATTACTAAATATAGTAAAAACCACTGAACTGTTAACTTTAAACGTGTGGATTATGTCTCGGTAAAGCTATTCTATTCTATTTTTTTTTAAAGGAAGCCAGCATCTGGATATGGTTGAGGTACAGAGGGATCCCAAAATTCTTGGGTGGGAAAGGAAAAGTAAGGCAGAGCTGAGTGGAGGTGATAAACTCAGGGAACTTGATGTCAAAACTTTTTCTTTTGGAGATCAACCTCAGTCTCCACAGGTACTTGGCTTGCCTCTTGCATGTCTGACTTAGAATATCACTTATATTCAAGTCTTGTGTGTGTGTGTGTGTGTGTGTGTGTGTGTGTGTGTGGTCGATAACACTTTAAGTTGTTATCAATGATCTATATTTCAGGGCAAATGAAGTTTGGAACAAGGTTTGATTAGGGAAATGGGGGAAGAACCTATGAAGGTATTAGATACTGTGAAACGAAGGAAAATAGAATTATAAAGGGCTGAGAAAAGAAATGTAAAAACCAGAAACCTGCCTAGTTAAGATCACAGTTCAACATAAACCTCTCCTTTGGTCCTCACATTTTTATAGACATGAATTCCACAGGTAAAGGTTCCCACTATATGGGTCAGACTGGCCAAATAAGTATCTGTCCCACTTTTATGAGGACTCTTGGGGCCAAAAGCTGTACCAGTATATGTGTGTGACAGGCCCAGTCTAGATCAAATCATGGAAAGCCAAGGGACTTTTTGTCTGAGATGCCGGCAATACTTACAGGAGAAAATTAGACCATGAACATATAATCTAGATATCTTCGGCTTGAATGTTCTCTACCTGTGTGGCCTAAGGACGATAGGTTAGTAATTCCTGATTATTGAAGGTAGCATTTTCCCTGGGGAGGAGTGAAGATTATTTCAGAATTTGAAGGATGGGAGTGTGTGGCTATTTGATGATTCAAGCTCAATATACTTATGCTGTTAGTAACTGAAATTACAGACAATGAAGCTTTGAATCCTTTTGGTTGGTGGAAGTATGCAGGAGATCAAATGCTAAAGCACCGTTAGAGACATGGGATAGAAAGTGCTGATAAAAGTGCTGTAGCCCAATGGGATATAAAGACATCAGTAACAAAGGATATTTTTCTTTGATGAGATACAAGGGCACTTTCAGTCCTCGGAGCAGTGGAGCTAGGGCTGCATTTGAATCAGTGACTATGATCACCAAGGAAAAGAGTTAGGTCACCAATCGGGATGTCTTGCATTGATCGCACGTTCAGACCTCTCGTCAGCTTTTTCCACGGAGCCTCTCATGAGAAAGAACGTTAGAAATTCTCATGGGGTCTACGTAGACTCTCCCGGGGAGGCTCATACAACACTTTAGAAAGCACAAGGCTTAGTAACATGAATTTCCTGATGCTGGATGATTGGTTGGCCAGAAAACAAAAGAATCTTATAGTTTTTAGGAGTATTTGAGGTCATATGCTCTTTTTATAAGTAAGATTATACAAGGATGAAATTTCAAGTTAAGTTTTAAGCTGACTCCTTTAAATGGGAATAATTCATTAATTCACAATTATGTCTAAATAAAATGTGCCAGTTATTCTCATTTTTTCTGCCCTCTAGCCTTAACCCCTAGGTCTAGTCTTACTCTTGGCCTCTGGAAACTGATCCTTTAGGAAGAAATTACTTGGAATCTTCTACTGGCTGGCTTTGGAATGGGTTTAGGCAATGAGCAGCACCAGCTAGAGATCAGAGGGAAGAGAATACAATTCTTTTCAATGTCTCATCTCTGGCAGTAGCCTCTTCCTTCAACAATATATCTCTTACTGGGTGTCTTCTTCTCCTGAGCTCAACTCTCACTGAACTCTGACAATAGCATCTGACATTTTCTTCCTGAATGCCTTTCCATTAGCAAGTTCCCACTGATAGTTTCTGGATGCTTTACCATTCTTAGTTCCTTTTTTCTTAACTTGCTCATACCTTTGTAAATCATCTCTTTATTAAAACCTTGTCATTTGCACTCTTCGGGAGAAATTTCTTTTCTTCCGTGACTCTGATTGACATACAGGGGACAAGATTTAAGAAAAAACTGGATTGAAATTAGAACTGGATTGGCCACTAACTGATTCAGTGGTCTTTGGGGAAAATGCTTTATCTTTTACAAGCCTCTATTTCATCTCCTATAACAAGGACAGGAAATTATCTTCTGACTCTAAACCAAACATAGCATAAAAAGCTGAAAGTAAAAGTGGAAGGTTGGTTTGGATGATAAGCCTCACCATTTTTAGATAGTGGAAACAGATACAAGTACAAACAAGTTGAATTGGAAACCATCTCAGGCATTGTGGAGAAATTTTACCTTTGTAAGAGAAGAATATTAAGAGAAAATTCTGTCTCAAGCCATACATAATCAAAGACTGGATTTCATCTGGATAAAAGGAGAACTGATGCAATGGCACAGGAAACTGGAGAGAACTGGAATTGTAAGGAGTTCGTGTGAGAGAAGGCAGCCGTTTCCTTTTTTTCCAAATGCTATAAGTAAGGAGAGCAAAGTCACTGAAGAGATAGCAGTGGATTGCCATCATTGATTAACAACATGTGATGAGAGTTGCAGCCTGAGAATCCTGGTGTCCCTGTGGACTCTAGATTTAGAATGCTGTAGGTACACTTCTAGGTCAATGTCCTCATTCAGTTCTTCGATCTGAAAGAGAAAGCAGCAGGTTGGATTAGATGACAAGGCTTGCCATTTTTGCTACTCCTAATGAAAACTTTTTTTTATAACTTACTTTTCCCATTCCCAATTCTCTGAAAGCATAGAAAAGGATGGTTTAAAAACAACTTTTACTTTTTAAAAATAAAAAAGTAGATAAATTTTCAATTAAACCAGATTTATTCATTCGGCTTACACAGTACTACTTTCCTGGAGAACTCTAATATGCTGTTAGAACTTTTTTCAGAAGGGTAGCTACTAAAATGTCAAATGTAGGGCTAAATAAGAGAGTATAGAGGGAAAGTAAGCAGAGAAAAACAAACGAAGAAATTGGTGGAGAGGAGAAAAAAACTTAGAAAGAGACGCAGAGAGACTGAGAGCTAAATTTTGCTTAGGAATAGAAAAAGAAATGATGGCTATAATATGTTATCTTATTGACTAAATGTACGAGAGAAGAAAATAATCTCAGTGAAATTTGGAAGAATTTTTATTAAATATTTAATTTTGAAGTAAAATCTCTAAAAGAAATGCAGAAGATGGTGATTCACAAAAATATAACATTCACATAAATATTAGATGAACACATTTATGAGAAGGCTCAAGGACAGTTATCTAACATAATTTGGTACATTTTCAAAATATAAATAAGTGAATAGTACTCACCACTTGATTTTCTTCATTGTTTTCAGTCATCATGAGAAAGGAAAAAAAGTCAATTGAGATGAATGTAGTCATTCTCATTAAAAGTGAGAATAATTATTTTATTGATGTCTGTGTTTAGAATAGCTTCTCTAGGTGTAAGAATCCTTCGGCTTCCAAAGCTAAGGAACACTCTCTATTACTCTAATGTTATATAGATTCCTTTTTTGAAGTTCTTCCAGCTTTCATCAGCGATGTTTGATTTTATTTGGGGTATGTTTTTCCCAGCCAGAATCATCTGTCCATTAAAGTTCCAAGGAATCCTTACTTCAAGAGCAGCTTGAATCAATTCGGCTTTGGCACATCAAGACCTAAATGTCTCATTCTATTAGTATGTCATCTTTTGGCATGTATACTTTATTCATGGTACTTAATTCTGTGTTGATCTTCTTTTTTCCTTGTTGCCATAACTCAGGTTCCCTTTTTCCAAAAACACCAAGAAATTACCTTGGGAAAACCAACAGAAGGCTTAATTTTTAGTGTGTAGCCGTAAAAATCTAGAGATGTAAGGAAGAAAACTATATGGGAAGAGCTCAAAAGAAAAGATTGGTGAACCAGTTCTATGACTTACAATGAATATTATTAAACTATTATTATTATTATTAAAGTTTTATTCTCTTTTGATATTTATCATAGATTAGAAGAAACTTTTAGTGGTTCTTTATCTTCATAAAATGGTAGAATAAATAGCTTTATTAAACTTTAAGCTATAAATAATTTCTGGTTATTCTGGTGTTGTAGCTATCTTTATAGAAATGATATGGAGAAGTCATGAGAGTTGATTTGAAATGAACTTCTTGTATAACCAGTGCCTCAGAAACTTAAATTATAGTTTCCAAAGACCTTTAAAATGGGAGCTCTAATTATAATTTTCAAATAGCTTTTTACTTAAAAAATTGATGACACCCATTGATAGCGATAAGTCCTTTAGTATTTTAGCTGTAAAAGAGCAAAAGTAGTCAACAATAGATGCTTCAAATATATAGTCCATATTAGACTATATATTATACATAATATAGTCCAATATGCAGTTAACTGAAAATCAAACTGTACCCATCTTATATCTGAGGTTGAGTATGTCTTTTGATGTTTCATTAGTGTTATTCTTTTTTAAAAATACCTTTTAAATTTTTTAATTATAGTTGATGTATAATATTATATTAGTTTCAGTATTACGACTTAGTTATTAGACATTTATATACCTTACAAAGTGATTGCCCTGATAAATCTAGTACCAATCTGACACCATACATAGTTATTACAATATTATTGACTATATTCCTTGTTATACTTTACATCCCCATCACTATTTTGTAACTACTAATTTGTACTTCTTAATCCCTTCACTTTTTACACACACCCTCCAACCCCCCTCCCATCTGGCAACATCATGAGTTTGTTTCTGTTTTGTTTGTTTGTTTGTTTTGTCCTTTCGATTCCATATATAAGTGAAATAATGTAGTATTTGTCTTTCTCTGTCTGAGAGAAGGCAAGCACAGCATTTACCTGCCCTGCCATCTTGACCAGAAATCTAATTAGTGTTATTCTTTTTTCCATTAGAATTCTAATGATTTATCAATTCAAAGTAGATTACCGATGATAGAGTTTAGGCTTTCCTAAAAGAAACCAAATGTAAAACTTAAGATGAAACTCAGGCTCATTTTGTGGATGGCAAGAGGTACCAAAGAGGCACTACCTTTGGGATTTTACTATTTTCTCAGATAAGAATGTTGCAATGTAACTAAGTGATTTTAGTTTCCAAAAGGAAAAGCATTGATGGCAAAAGGAAACACTTGTAAAAAGGTATGAAGAAACATGAGATGGGAGAAGGGGTGACTCACATGCACAAGACTGGGTCTGGAGAGGAAAACAGAAACCAGATGGTAGAGAAAGGTCTTGCAGTAAAGCTGAGAAACTCGACATTTATCTTGAGGATGAGAGTGGAGGTGACGGGGAGAGGGGGAGGAGATACTTACTTCGTGTGACATGATCGGAAGTGCCTGTTTATTTAATCCAGGATTTTCCCTGGCACAGCTGGGTCTCACGATCACTCTGGAGTTCTTCCTTCCAGTCACTGGCTGGGAAACAGAGAGGAAGCCATAAGCCAGTGGAGAGAGAATGGGACTGGTGGTACCAGGTTATTCAAGATTTCTTTTTTGCCTGGGGGATGACTCCTTAGCTGAGTTCAAAGAGCAAAAATAAACCTCTTTCTAAAATCTTTTGTTAGGTGACCTATCGATGTATTTGTTTCTGCAGAGTCAGTAGACCAGAGAGTAATAGCTCTTCCTCATCGTGCATCTGTTTTTGCCCTTTGCTGCATTTAAGACACATTTGATTATCCTAGCCAATTCTGACTAAATGGAAACTCAAATATTACAGATCCCCAAAGAGGTATTACATTGTGATTAAGGGACTTTTCTTCACTTGTTCCTCATTCTCGTTTTTCATTGGGATTATGTAGATGGAGATTTAGGACTCTCTTGAGCATGCAGCTGTGCTCACTGTTTAAATGGGCAACCAGTCTTACCCTCAAGGAAGGAAGAGTGAGAAAAGAGAACACAAGAAGATTCAGTTCCTGCCCCAGCCACAGTATGTCCTCATTTGAGAATGCATCAAGATTTCCAAACTGGATTATTGTCCTAGTGATGGATATTTTTAGATTATACTGAAAAATCAGAGCAGTTATCTGAAAAACAGTAAAAAAAAAAAGAGCTTCTTAATTTACATGAATAGAAACCCACATTAGAGATGTGTTATTATTAAAACACATAGTAGGTACTCAAATATTTTTTGAATAAATGATTGAGCAAGTATCCTCCTGGGAATTGAATGACATCTTATAGACATACGATGTTCTAGTGTAAAGACTAAACTACCTGGACATGTCTCTTTGTGGAATTTTCACAGTTTTGGCCAGGTTTTGTTTTGCTTTGCCTGCTTCTGTTTGCTTGATAGCGAGGACTTGCAATCTGAGGCTTTCCAAGTGCAATCTACCAATCTTGAGCCTTTTATTTTGACAGAGCACACTTAAAATATGTTTCTTATTATTAGTTTATTCAGAGGCAGTCTGTCAGCCTTTTTTGGTAAACCCATGAAGTAAGACACCCCCTGCCATTCACAAGGTCTTAGTTTATAGCACAGGATAATTTCTTAGAACATCATTTGTTGCACAGCTCAAATAGTAGCCAATTAGCTATCTAACCCCTTATTTGAATAAAAATCCAGAGTTCTCAAATGTGACACAATTTATGAATTCCTTTTTGTTGGCCTGTAAATATATTTAAGGTTCCCCCTTAAAAAATCATGCCTTTATACACTTTATATACACTTTACGTCTTTCCTTCCTTTCACTGCCAAATGTCTTGAAAAATGAGTCTTTGCCAGCTGCTTCCATCTCTCACCATCACCTTAAGACATAATTCCATGGAATATAACCTGCATCTCCATGACTGCTGAAGTGGCCCTTAAGAGGTCACTAATAATTGCTGTTTACAAAGACTTCTGTCTTTTCATACTATTCCTTTTCAGGTTTGCTGCACAAAATACTTTTAGCCTTCCTCTTTTTCTTAAAACTCTTCCCTTATTTCTTGTGCATTAGCAGGTTCTATTTCCGTTATTTGAATGGTGCTCTCTCTTATCTGATGGTTCCACTCCCTATTGCTTGCTAAATATGTGAGAACCTGCAAGGTTTTCTTCCCTGCCCTGCTACTATTCTTCCTTCTTCTGGTTCTAGCACCTCAGTTTTCCTTAAGAGAATCAGCTTCCAAGTCATTCTTGGCTCGTGTAGTCCCAGAGGGACTAACCCAGTTCCCTGGTTCCAGGGCTCAGTACCTGGCCCCAGCCTCTACAAACAGCATATTCCATCTCATTTCTCTGCTCCCTTGCTACCATAGTGATTGGCTGAGGAATGGTTGTATGACCTAAATTGAGCCAATCAGCGTCGGCCCTGGAATATTTGCTACAATTATTGGGAAGGAAAGGGTTTTATCTTTGGCAATGTTGACCTCTTAAAATAAAAGTCTAGAGTTGGAAGTGACAATTTTACTTTCAAAAAAAGAAATGAGGTAGACATTCACCTAGGAAGAAGGAGGGGAGGATGGGTTGTCAGAATCTGAGCAAGGTAAAGAGGGCATCTGTGCAGGGAGGCAGGGGCAGCAGCGATGTGCTGCAGGTTGTCCGGGCCAAAGCAAATGAGTGTATACCCAGGGCCACAGTGACTCAGAGAGGTGTTTGAGCCAAATGGTGAAGTTTAAGTATGTATTCCTTTTGTTTCAACAGAATTTATTTAATTGCATGTTCATATAATTTAAATTTTAATAATTTCAACAACTGATTCACAAAGTTCCTGAAGATTTTAACAATTGACTCCAGCACATTAATCCTCTAGTTTGAATATATATTGATGTTTTTTGGCTGAATTAATTATGACTATGATCGCTGCCAAATGGTAATTTTTAGTAATTTAACTATTCCTTCTCCACTTATTAGTTGACTTTCTAATCCTAAAGAACAGATTGTTTTCTCGTTTGTTTATTTAAAATGTGGACTCACTGATACCTATTTTTATTCAATAGATTATAATCCATTAATATTATAATTTATTTTGATGCTCGAATTGTCCACAATTGGCCAGTGGGAGGTCCTTCGAGACCTTAAGTTGTCCTAATAAATTTTTCAGGACTTCTTTTTAGAATTTTTAGTTGCCTTTTGGTGCAAGATAATTCTCTGTATGTTGACATTTTGTCTCAATTCCTGTGTAGATAACAATTCTTTTATTGACATTGCCACCTGCAACACGGATGCCCTCCTCATTTCACTTGGGACTCTGCAGCTCACTCTGAATCGACACTTTCTTTGTCTGCTTAGGCTGCTGCCTCTGGCCCCATGCATAATGCCCCCTCACCCTGCTTTGACTCTGGCATCCACCCCATCTCACCTCCCACTGCATGGACTTACTTGGTCACTACGTATTTTATGCTTTTATGTATTGCTCAATGCAACTTTGTTGTTCTGTTGAGGAATTTTGCATCTATGTCAGGAGTTGGCACACTTTGTAAAGGGCTATATTGTTGGCTTGTGGACTACACATTTTCTGTTGCATCTGCAACTGTTAAACAAAACTCTGGCATCCACCCCATCTCACCTCCCACTGCATGGACTTACTTGGTCACTACGTATTTTATGCTTTTATGTATTGCTCAATGCAACTTTGTTGTTCTGTTGAGGAATTTTGCATCTATGTCAGGAGTTGGCACACTTTGTAAAGGGCTATATTGTTGGCTTGTGGACTACACATTTTCTGTTGCATCTGCAACTGTTAAACAAAATGAATACATGTGGTTGTGTTCTAATAAAACTTATTTACAGACGGCTGGCCCACAGATTGTAGTTTTCTGACCTTTGGTCTATGTTTATTAGGTCCATAATTTTGGTCCACAGTTTTCTTGCAACGTCTTTGTCTATTTTGGTATCAAGACAATGCCAGATTCATAAAATAAGTTAAGAAGTGTTAACTCTTATTTTTTGGAAGAGATTGTGCAGAATTGGTGCTATTTCTTTCTTAAATGTTTGGTAGAATTTCACCAGTGAAACCATCTGGGCTTGAGGTTCTCCATTAGCTTACTCTCCTTTGCAAACTGGGCTCTAGAGACCAGGAGCTCATCTCATATTAGGCAGGAGGGGTGGTTGGTGAAACCTCCATAGTAAATCCTTCTCTAGTTTTTTTTTTTTGTACCAAGTAACTACCCAAAGAGAATTTTTTTCTTTTTTTTCATATAGTGTAAATTTTTCTCTGAAATTCTGAGATGAAAGTTTAATTGGTTTAGTACAAGAAATAAGCCTTTTTATTTTTCTAAATTAAAAAGAAAATGTAGGAAAGGTATTAAACTATCTGTCTCATTTCTACCTATGTACCTATCATCTATCTATCATTTATCTATCTATCATCTATCTATCTATCTATCTATCATCTATCTATCTAACATCTATCTATCTATCTATCTATCTAATCTATATCTATGATGTTGAAAACCCTACCAAACAGACATATAAAAGTTATTCCGGCATACTTTTCATTATAGAGGTATTAATGTATATGACACTCTTATGTTAACATCTGAACTTACCATATGTTAAAATCATATAGTAACATCACATCTCATAGTCACTAGTCCTGGATGTCAATTGAGATTACTCTTGAAATATTTCAATGAGAGGAAAGGAAATCCAGGCCTTTTGTACAGTACTGATAGTCTGCCAATAGCATACACAGAAAAATGAACCTTTCTTGACACGTGGAATGATTACTGGCCCAAATAGAGACCATCGCAATACTCTTACCTGCATGTAGCCAACAATGCATATTTGACCTGCTGGAAACAAGTAATGCTTAAAATATGTGCACATGGCCTGGAATAGTCTTAAGAACATTCATCTTTCTTACTTTCTGTTTCTTCTCAGTTAACTTCTTTAGGTGAGGTGCTATAATGAAAGCAGCTTAGGACATGGGGTTATAGGTTTATGCTGACCCTGTGGATATGTATGCTTGTAGTATATTTGAGTCTTACAAACAGATTAGAAGAAGCCAAGTCTAAAATTAATGATCAGCGAATGAATCCCTGTCCTCTGACCTCAGTGCCAAAGGCATGTTTGCACAGTTCGGTTTGTGATCTGAATGAGATGTTTCTGTTCTATGGATTATGCCAAAAGATACTGTGTGCTTCCTTAGTTTTTAAACCATTATTAGCTTAACCTACTACAGGCACTGAGTTGTAAGACAGATGCTGTACTGGGTGTCTTACTTTTGTCCCTTCAGAGTCACTCTCCTTCATTTTCCACCCTACTCTTTGGCAAGCAGGATGACTGACCTTTGAGACTAAAAAGACTATTACATCAATAGTATCCTTTGCTCTCTGGCTATGAGTTATATTTGGCCAGTGGGGAGGCTCTCCTCCTTGTGGGTTCTCAATTGGTTGATTATGTCTCTCAGTTGAGGGTCGCAGCTCCTATAAGATGGTCTTCTCCCCACAGCTGTCTCTTGGTAGCCGCTGCCTCTCCTTCTCTCTTCAGGCATGAGAGTGGAACTAGAATGACTATCCCTGAGCCCCCTGTGGTTTCCCTACACCCCACCCACATCTCTGTAAATAGTCCTTTCTTAAAATCTCATATTTTCTTTATTTGCACATATCATCTTTTCCTTGGTTTCCAGGCTGATACGGAAGGATCATTCCAACAAGTTTCTTTTTAATCTTTCTTTATCTCTCTGATTCCTTGCTATAATACTTCTTAGGTTGGTTTTCATAAATTGAAATCAATTAATCAGAAAATTCCTGTGAGCAATAAAAAAACTAGGAAGTTAACCTTGTATTTCCAGTAGGCATTGCATTTTGTGTATCTGCAAAGTTGATTATTCAATTAACTGGTTTAAACTTGTTGCTCCAAGATTCTATTCTGTAACTTTTTGGTGTTCTCTCTATCCAATGGCTGTATATAAAACTTAATGCCATGTTCGATCCTCACATCCAAATAGAATAAACTTCTCTCTTTAAAGGCTGTCTCCCAAGAAAAATTAAAAGATGAGAAAGAGTCCTGAAAAGTTCTTTGTGTGGAAAATCTAGGTTATATCTAAGAAAGCTTCAGTAAGGGTAACGCTTGTTTTAAAAAACAAGATAAATACAGCTATTACAATGAAACATTTCTCTGCCTCTTACCCATCTGATGGAAGCTCTTGTCTAACTCAGAGGCTTATTTTATGTTCGTCTACTGGGAGCCACATGGTACTGACCATCTCTGCCCTATCCTGTTGTTCTGGTACTTGGGATAATATCTCTTACTGCTACAAAAATTTCTAAATGTGTCTGCTGTTGGTTTGCTCCTGGGGAGTGGATGCAAAATGACTGTGGCAATGCTATGCAGATCCAAGGTCATATTCTAAATGTCCTATGGGAATATTACTGTTGCTATTCTTACAGTGTTTACCCACTTATTTATCACAGCCCTGTTGCAATAGGATTAGGTAATGAAGTCAAAACTTATTGGCTGACAGGTGGCTCATCATTCTTGAACCAACATGGCCACACTAAAACTGAGTGGATCTTTTGGAACATCTATAATCCCGTCTATGGGTGGACCCCTGGCCAATCTGTTTCACCAGCCCTAAGGACATTCCATGAGAGACCATGTTCAAGATGGGACATCTGCTACTTTATAAGGAGGCAAAGTGCCCTCCTTAATGGCCAAGCCAATTTTTGGCTGTGTACCTCTGTATAGGTTACATAAAGTTCCTAACTCTAGCTTCTTCATTTGTAAAATAGTGTATAATACCTACCAGATGGAATTGTTGTGATAATGAAATACATATATGAAGCACTTAGCACAGTGTCTGACACAAGGTAAGCCATCAAAAAAATGTTAGTGATGTATTTAATATAACAAAATGCTTAAAGTTTTGAAAATTGTGCCCATTTTTTAAGAAAGTAACACAAATATTTGGGTGTAAATAGATACGTTTTCAGAGAATAATTTGGTAACTAACTAATCTGGTTTGAGATACTTTCCTCCTAGACCTACATTTTTGCAATGAAGAGAAAGCTCAGATCACAGATTGTTTTTCACCATTTCTGAGAGCTAGAATATCAGAGGTCTCGATTACATTTCTTCTCTTCTTTGTTAAATACTCATAGGAAAACTCAGGCTGAAATTTTTTTTTTTCACTACTAATTGTTAGATAACCTCTGTTGGGCCACACTTAGGCAACGTTTTAGAAAGTAAAATGCTTTGAATCACACTAAGTATCAGATTGGTCAAATTATCCACTAGTGACCTGGTTTGAGAAGCCAGATGACAGCAGTAGGGACATATGTGGGTCAAAGGAGCAAGTGAAATTTTAGATAAAAATAATCAGAGAAAAAAAGCACTGTATTGCTTTTAGAATACATTTGTATTTTAAAATTCCTAAGTAATAATGTAGCAAATATATTTGCCTTTTTCTTACTCTTTCTGATCTGTATATCCTCTCTTCTTACTCTTTGAAATTAACACTATCCATTTGGTATATATCATTCCATGTTTTTTCTGTTTATCTATAAATAGATCCAGACACAAAGAGTTTTTCTTTTAATATTATGCTATACACAAATACTGTATGATTCCACTTATATGAGGTCTCTAAAATAGTCAAACTCATAGACACAAAGAATAGAATAGTGGTTATCAGGGCTGGGAAGAGGGGAAATGAGAGTTCTAATCAACATCTATAAAATTTCAATTATGCAAGATGAATAAGATTTAGAGATGAGATACAACATTGTATCTGTAGATAACAATATCATATTGTACACTTAAAAATCTGTTAAGATCTCATGCTAAGTGTTCTTACCAAAATAAGATTAAAACGTTAAAACACATGCACACACACGATTTGATCTTTATTCCATCTGAAATTTATTTATGAAAAAGGCATGACTTTATTTATTTTCGAGCTGGATGGCAGTTGTGCCAATATCATTAAATAATCCATCCATTAAAAACTAAAATACTACTCTATCATATATTAAGACTTCTTTGGGCTTTCTACTTAATTCCACTTATGTACTTGGCTATTTTCATGTCAATAAAATATTGTTTTGGTTATAGTAATTTTATAGTCAGTTTTAATATCTAGTAGGGCAAGCTTTCCTAATTGTCTTTTCCCCAGAACTCTCTCCTTTTCTTTTAAATATTTCTTGGCAATTTTCACTCATTTATTCATTCATACACATTTTAATCACATGAAGTATATAGTTATTTTAATCAATTCCAAATAAAACCCCATTGGGATTCTAGTTGGAATTTTCTTAAATCTGTATTTTATTTTGGGATAAAATTATCATTTTAATGATGATAAGTCTTCCCATTCAGAAATTTAGTATGTCCTTCTCTCTGTTATTTAGATCTTGTTTTAAAATCTTTAAATAGTCCCTGGGAAGTTATTGTAGTATATTGTTATGACCTGGAAATACATACAGAAAATTCATAATTTTTTATTAATTATAAATGTTAGAAAGAAGGACTAATATGATTTTTCCCAGGATGTTGTGGTTTAAGATTGTTAGATGATGATGTGGCTGCACTGCCATCTACTTACTAAGTTGTAAGATTTTTCAAAGTAATAGACCAGAAATGGAATTCATTTATCTGGAAAAATGCTTGCATCTCTAATTCTTAATGGAATGCTAGTTTTGCCTAAGGATTGTAGAATGCCAACTTTTGATGTGTGTTTGTTGGAAGAAGAATGAATTTCTTCCACATTATTTCCCTTTCAATAAGGTTTTTTCTTTTCTGGTTGAAATAATTTTTCTGAGTACATTTATTAAAAAAACAGCAAGTTCTATTTATTTACTAGTTAATATTACTTTGGGTACAAAGAATTTTTCCTGCAACTACTTACAGTGATTTTTTTCTGAAGTTTGATTTGAAAATTAAAAGTGATATAAAGTACTTTGTGTAACTATTATACTTCTGATCACATTCATTTCTTCATCAGATTTAAAAGAGGGAAGAGTGGCTGCAGTGTACAAAGGAGACAGTTTTGACATCCAGAGAAGGAAATTGTCTTGTGAGAGTCATTATTGTGCATAGATTTGCTCTTTTATTTTCTTTTCTGCAGTTGTAAGAGGAGAGATTTTTGAGCACTCAGGTTTGTGGAGTAGCATCTATTTCATTTCTCAATTTACAAATCTTAACCTAAATTGTGCACATCCCAGACCTTTATAAATGATTTGTTAGTGAGCATTATTTACGATTAGTAGACACATGGATTTTTGTTGCCTTTTGCATTCACATTTTTTTTTCAGGGTGTGTGTGAAACACCCTGCAAATATAGAATTTTATAGATTAATTTGAACAGCATGAAGGAAGTGCTCAGACCTTTCCAGTTATAGGACCTCATTTATTATAAGAGCAACAGTAACCATCAATTTCATTGAAAACTCATTTTTTTGCACTCCATGGTCATGAGTTTGTCAGCATCTTTATTAATGCCACTTTAATGCCCTTTTTAAAACAGTCTTAAATAATTGAGGATTAAAGTTGATGGGGAATCTCTGTATTTAATTAAAATAGTTGTTTTATGAGACTGAGAACTTGAAGTTAGACTGTCGTTTGGAGTCCTTACTGGATTCTTTATAGATCTGTGCAAGGCAAAAACCAGCTCAAGATTTCATTAATCAAAGTCACTATAAAAACAAACAAACAAACAAAAAAACCAGTTCAAGACATTTGTTTCTACTTTCTTGTGGGAGAGTTATTCGCCTTATCCTTTTAAAATTGATAACATTTATGAATTCGAGTTCCAAGCCTCTTTTTCATAAACAAGTACCTTCATGAAAAGCATATCTTAGATTTGTATTTTTTATCAAATAATACGTAAGGAAGTATTTAAGTCTGATTATAGTTAGGAAACTCAGAGATTTCATAAGCTCAAGTCATCAGCAATCTGAACAAGATCTAAATTCAAAGGTGTTAAAAAAAAAGTCACTAAAGTAAATTAGAAACATGGTACCAGTTAACTCAGGTTTCCACTCTGACTTACATAATTGATGAAAGAAATATCAAGTGTCTTGCTCCAGCAGAGAGAGACAGTGCCCCAGTAGAAATTTAAACTTTCCACTAGTGCCTATCCATCTCTGTTAAGAATTTGTGCAAATTTCATGGAACAATTCCAAGCCACTTCACCAAGAGACAAGAGCATTTCCCTCTTCTCAAGTTGTTAGACATAGTCAGTTGCTATTCTGAAACCAAACAATATATGACATAAAGGTATTTCCCAAGATGATTGGCTTGTTTTATTATCTAAAGTTAAACCCTTTCATATGCCTCCCAAGATGCTGACTGGCTCAGAAGCACATGAAGTAAATGTATATAACAAATCTCTTATTTTGAACATGAGCAGAGAACATACAGTTTTTATTAGTAGAAAAATTTGATTCTCTTTATCTGACTAAACAAAGGTTCAAAAGAGATTCATGTATTCATGTTTTGGAGGGTTACTAAGTGTTTAGTCTTCTCAGGGCACCCTCACATCTTTGTCAGGCCCTCAGGACCAAATAATCCACTGGTTTCTAGTCTCTGAACTGGGGTCTGATATTACTAGACTTCAGGGAATTGAGCCTAATCAATTTTTTAGCATACAATGTAAAATTGGGCAAATTAAAAACTTTTTAAAGAAAACTTGGTCTTTATATCTGAAAAGGAAAAATATGCCAAGTAAAAATGGTTCCAGGCATATAAGTCAATATTCCTCTCATATCCATTTTTCCCCTGTAGCTCAACCCACCACCCACTAAGTAAGGAAAGATTTTATTCAGATGTGGCCACTGATTGAACCAAAAGTGAACACCTGAATCGTGTGTGTTCCTAGAGCAAAGAGCTGTGGCCACACATAGCTGATTTTATCTGATCAAATTCCATTTTGTAAAACTTAGAAATAAAGGACACAGAAGGAAGCGAGCAGACAGTTGAGGTTGAGGAGATTATAGGAGGAGCATTGGAACTGGTGACCTTATTATACCATGTGCTTGACTAGAGTTTGAGTAAGTGAAGGAAGCAGATGTAGGGATGCATTAGAGGGTATCAGAGGGAAGGGACCATCAGTCCCAAAATGGGGCATGAGGACTTTTGAGTCTTTACACCCAGGTTCCTATGGTACCTGGCAGTGCCTGCTATCCCTCGGATCTGCGAGAGCCCTTCATTTTTTCAACGTGACTTAGTTTGAGTAATTTCTGTTTCTTGCAGCCAAAAGAGCCTCAACTAAAACAAAGATAGAAATTATAAAATCCAAAAGATTTGGAGAATGGACTTATAAAACATTATACTTTTGAAAGAACCCTGGTTCCATACCTGGGTTAAAGCTCTGGTATTCTCACCGACAGAGTATTCTCTAGTAAGAACTTTAAACTTCTGGGTCACAGTTTGTTTATCTGCAAAATGGGAGAGGGGAAAGAGGATTGAATTGCACCATCCGTGGATTCCTCTTGAGTTTTAGCATTCTTGGAATCTACTGATCTTGTTGAATTTTAACTAGCTAGAATTAGTTCATTTCTGTAAATTCTATAGAGTAGAGAGAGGAAGATAAACATCAGGGAATTGTGGAGGCCCAGGATTAGAGGTTTCTGCATTTAAGATCTAAGGACCTTCAGTCAATTTTGAATAAGGACCTGGAAGACATGGTCTTTTGACAAAGCTTGAGTGTCCCTTTTCACTCCGTACTGTTTCCAACTCAGAGAAGAGACCGGCTGGAATAAGAAATGGAAGCTCCTGTATGCTTCAATTACATAGTGTAAGAGCCCCTTCTCTGGAATTTGGAAATTTCCATTCAGAGTATCTTATATTCTCTGATAGCAACAGACTAAACTATTTTCCTTCCAGTAAAGAAGCTGGAAAGGGAGTGGATACCTTATCTGATAATCTCTGGCCAGAATAGATTTATGGAGATCGAGTGCCATTTAAGAATATTTACAGGGAAGGAAGCTGGAGGATTCTCTTGCTGCCCCCATTGCTCGGATTTTATACCTGAAATTCCACCAGTAATGGTAATCGCTGGCCTCTAGATGCTAGAGTCTCAAGACTTCCGATTTAAAATTAAAATTCTCCGTGGAGATGGTCTAGTTTTTCATTTCTTCCAGGGAAGATTATCTTGGATTCTCCAGATAAACCTAATCTAATCACAAGAATTCCTAAAGGCAGAGAAATTTTCCATGCTGTAGTCAGAATAAGAGGGAGATGTGACCATGGAAGAATGGTCAGAGGGATACAATGTTGTAGGCATTGAAAATGGAGAAGGAGACCATGAGCCAAGAAATGGAGGCAACCTCTGGGCCGGGAAGGGCAAGAAAACAGATTCTCCTCGAAAACCTCCAGAAAGTAATGTTACTCTGTTCATGCCTTAATTTCAGGCCAGTGAGACCTGTGTTGGATTTCCAACATACACAAGTATATGATAGTAAATTTGTGTTTTAAGCTCCTAAATTGGTGGTAATTTCTTACAGCAGCACTTGAAACCAATACGGTGTACGTGACCGTGAGTACTGCTGTGTCTACCTTTTCTCTAGAATTATAGTCTTCATTCCTGTGATCAAAGTAAAGTTCAAAACTATTTGTGATTTGTAATCCAGAGCTCCATCCACTGAACCAGAAGTCAGAAGGTCAGAGTGGAAAGAAGACCAGGCCAGAAGTTGAGATATATGGGTTTAAGTTCAGGCTCTGCACTTGGTAATTATGTAATCTGGAATAAGTCACTTAAATCTTCTCTGGTTCCAGTTTCCTCAACTTTACCATGAGGAATTTAGACTGAGGTAACTTCTAATTTTTTTTAGTGCTGGCTCTTGTTGATTTCTCTGAGTGCCTGCCTCAGGCTGAGAGTCGGTGTTAATGAAATACTCTAACATGGCCTTTTCTACTAGAAAGAGAAGTTTTACAGAAGGTTCCATGCCTAAGAGTTCTATGTGTTATACTTAATTTTTAAATGTAGTTTTGCTTGTTTGGCGAAGGATGGGTGCATAAATATATATGGAAAAGGGAACTGTTTTATCCTAATTTTTATGATTCCTCAATAAGGAGTGAGATTTGAAGAGTATATAGGATGTGAAAAAGGTAGATCGAATCCAGGACCAAAAAGTTAGTTAATTTTCAGCAGAATATTAATTATCTATTTTATAGTTATTGATCCTACAATTGCTTTTCATTATACAGATTCTTTGATAATGCATCTTATTTTTATGTTTTCCACAAGAATTTCACCTTTTTATTTCCATAGCAATTCTTCTTTTTCCTTGGAAGAGTCTGTACTATGTTTTTTATGTATTTACTTTAATCTGCCTCATATATTTATTTATTTATTTGCATTTTTGATTCATTTATTTTCTTTAATTCTTTTACTCATGAATTTTTAAAAAGCTATCAACAAAACCTAAACCTTCTTTAACGTCTTTTTAGTTATTTTGCCAATAATAATATCTGTCAAATTGTTGCTTGTTTATGTTGGTTGGCTTTGTTACTGAGGTAGAGAAAGTATCTGTTTTAGTTTTGGAGTTATTTTGATGTCAGTTACAAACCCTTTACTTTGGAAATTCTTGTTCTCTTTTGTTGTCAAGCAAATGAACATCAGGAGACTGAATGGATTAGAGAAGAACATCGCTTTAATTAATTTTTGATCTGAAAATTGAAAATTTGTATAAAATATTCAAAAACATATAGCTGTGGAATGTAGAGTTAAAAAGGACTCTAAACTCAAGTTATTATCATTATTCTAGACATTTATTTCATGCCATTTTGAGTAAAATGTTTACTAAAACTACTAAAATAATTAGATTAGAAAATTAAATACAAGTATAAAATAAGCTTAGAATAAACCCACTGTATCCAAACAATAAAAACAGCTATAAGGGAGCTTATATTTAATTTACGGCCCTTTTTGAACTTAAATTTTGGATTGCTAGTACTTCATGGTGACCCTAAGTCTAAAACAAGCCATTAACTTGACCATTTAGGGACTGACACAACAGTGGAAAGAACGCTGGCTTTGGGCCCAAAGGCTGGGATATATGCCCTGGTTAAACTCTTACTAGCTGTACAACCTTGTGTAAGTTCTTTCATTTCTCTGGTCTTTAGTTTTCTCATAGTCTAAAGAAGGCTATTGATAACCAGCTAAGAATCTCATCAGTAATAAATTATTTAGATAAAAAGTGTCTAGAATATGGCAGACATTCAATAAATCATTGTTTTTGCATATATTACATTTGGCTCCTAAGGCATGATACTTCTATAGCACTCTTTAAGAAAAGTCTGAGGGTCATTCATGACATACATTATATTTTGTGAGACATAATGCTTTACATCCTATCATGTCCTACATGTTAGAATATACACTTGAGTAGTGGATTACCTTACCTGCATGGCAAGCACAGTACTATTAGTGAGATAATTTTATATAAAAGGACTGCACCCATAAGGCTACTATATTATTTGCTAAAAATCTTAGATCCACCTTTGTTGTTCATTGGTACCAAAGGCATAAAAATTTGTGACACAAATTTTTGTATTTGTTTCATCCTTGAGTCTATTTTTTCTTTTTCTTTTCTCATTTATTTCCATTTTATGCTGTCTTGCTTATATAACTTTGTATAGTGCCATCACTCTGTTTTAAAACAATGTGGTATACTAACACACAAATATATGTATGTGTATATATATGTATACACACATTAATATCATTGCTACTGTTTTTTAAATTATACATTACAAAGAAAGGGGGGAGATGAGCTCTAGAATTCTAATTTGTACATGGTATACTTCTTATTGTCCTGACCAGTTGGATATATGAATTTTATGATTAAGAAGAATTCAATTTGGGCCTCAGGCTGGAAAAGTTCTCCTTTAGAAACATTGCAAGCCTAATTTATGAAAGATTGAGTTAATATTACCAAAGTTTGTTTATGTATGTTAATAACAAAGTATTTAAAACATAGTGTACTTTAGATTAAATGAATTAGCATTTAATTGCTCAGATAAAAATTTTTAATTTTCTAACTATATGAAAGAGAAAACTTGACTCAACAGAACTACTTGGGGGCTTTGTAATTCTCCCAGGCAAAGCATAACTCTAGAACTTGTTGCTCATTTGCATCTGAAATGTATTGCTACAGGGGAGCATGGGGATGTTTTTCCGGTTTTTTCAAGGCTACTGTTTCAGGAGACATGATACTTGGACAAACAATATTTCAGTTTCAGTTTAATGCAAACTTATTTATGGATTTGGCCCCAATGTTACTTTACAGATATCTGTTAGACCCAAGGCTTCAAACCGAGTGGCTTTTCTCTTCTTGACCTTTTTTGTGTGCTATTTGTGACAGTATGATGCTTGCAAAGATTATTTTCCTGAGTCAGAACTCTTGTCAGAGCATTGGTACTTATGCTGTATTAGAATCTTAGTTCTTAGGAATAAGTGAGGAAAAGAGAATCTACAATAGAATCTAGAATAGGATCATAGAGTCCAGGGTTGAAAGCACAGTGACATGTATCAAGTCCTTTGCATTTAAGGTGATGGCAGATATCAGGCTTGGGTATTATATTTAGTTGAAACTAATCTGATGGTTGGCACTGGCTTGTAAAAAACTAGTTTAATTATTGACTTTTCCATGTGTGGAATACTTTGGTTTGTAATCATTGAAACCAAATCAATCAATATTTATATTTCATATATAGAGAAAATATAGAAAAAAAATAGTTATTTAAATTTAAATATTTACTTGCTTTCCTTAGATATAATTAAAAATCTTTGTGATCAAATCAATAAAATATTAATATGGGAATAGAAAATAAGTAGAAGGAATAGAGTAGATACAGCAGAAATATTTCCCACATATACAAGAAGTTAACATGCAAGAAAGTTAGTCTTTCAGTTCAGTGAGAAATAAATATTTAGCTATTAAATGATGCTTTTGCATAATTGGTTAGTCATGTGGAAGAAAATAAAATGAACCTTTATTTTGCAGCTCACACAAATATAAATATGAAATGAATTAGCAACTAAAAAATGAAAAATAAAATAAAAATTTGCAAAAAAATCTGGGAGACTAGATGTGTTATCTAGAAGCAGGGGAAACCTTCTTGGCCAAAACTTGTTGACAAAATATAAAATAATATATAGAGATATTTGATTATGCAAAAATAAAGACCTGTTCTAGTATTATACTTCTGTTCTTCATTTTTACTCTTGAGTTTAATCCAGGGTCATTTAATTGAGCTCCTTGGAAAAAAGCACCACATTTGAATTCAGCCCCCTGTAGAGCAAAATTGGGTGTCTAAATGTCCAAGAAAAATGCTCCAAAATGGTGACACAGCATAAGAGACACAACTTTGATCACTTTAACTAGGCGGAAAGGAAAAGCCACTGAAGCACAATTGCTTATCTTCAAAGGAAGATGAAACTACTGTTGAGAGATTCTCGAACGGAGAGATGGGACACCAAGGCTATAAGCAAGGAAGTAGCGTTTATTGATGCTGGTACCAGCTTAGCGGATTCTTATCCAAAGGCTGAACTCTAATTGTAACATAACAGGAAGTTTTATACAGTCTTGTTTTTCTTATACAGCTACAGATATAATGAAGAACATTGATTGGTTGGCAAGCTATGGGGGGTGGAGGCAGGGCAGTCAGGAATGAACTTGTTTAAGTAGGAAACGGCCAAGCAGCGTCAGGCTGCCACACTATTTCTCTGACCAATTGGGAGAATTGATGTTAATGTAAATGAGATACAGAGATTGATAAATAGTGTGCACTAAATAACTAATAGCTACTATCTTCATTTCTGCCAGTCCCTACGAGGAGATAAATGTTACAACATCCTCGTGTCCCCCAATCTTGTGCCACTTAAAGACTATTCATAAAAAGGGGACACATATAAGAAATAACTGTATATATTTGGGCCCAAAAACATTTAAGCAAGATTTTCTTATACTATATTTTAAAGGGATATCCAGATTCATTGTGTAATACAAAATCTTGCACAGTTTTTGTGGGCTGTTTTTGATGTGGGGCAGTGGTAATATTTGTCGAGGAGGTAGACGAAGACATTCAATGATCAGTTTTGAGGATTTACCAACCGTTACTCTTTCTGATTCTCTTCCACTATTGTCTAAACTCTTTTCTACTCCTCAACAACTCCTTTCATCAAAACAACTCCCCACGTGGGTCTACATCTATCCTTATCAAGCTGTGGCCTCAGTTTCTGGACACACACACACAGTATATGTTACAATATAAGCAATAAAAACATTCATATTTTTTTAAACTTTAAAAAAGATATTTATGAAAATAAGTTGACAACTTAAAAGTAATTTGTTTTGTCTTGTTTTCCTTAAACAAAAATCACTTAACAAACTAAAAGAACCTACCTGACACATTTCGTAAGAGTACTTACTTAATCTTATAAGAAAAATATAGGTAAACGTAAGCACATTGACTATGGCTTTTATTTTCTTCTATTTTTCTCAGTTTTCATGCCACTTATTACATTGTTTCATTAACTGCATGCTAATTAACATGGAGACTGCATTAAAACAACAGACACTAAATGTTTATGGGATCCTGAGAGCTTTATAGATAGATTCATTTATGTGTTGGAAAAATAACCTGGAGATTTAAACGCACAGTCTATTTAATCAATTCCAAGAAAGCTAGTATCCACAGAGAGGGCAGAATTCATAAAATTCATTTTCTTTAAAATCTCCAATAGACTCTGACCTGATATGGCAAGTTTTGAATATTAATTTCCCCAATCGTCCCCTCCCCAAATCAATGTGCTCTACATCACTAGAAATATTCAAGCAAAGAACAGAATAATGTCAGGAATATAACAAGCCTCTTGAAATATGTATGTGAAAACATTTGAATCTGTCAAATATTAAGCAAAGAAATATTTAAGAACATGAGCTTAACTTCACTGTACTATTTTGTCTATCCTGATCCTTCCCAAGTCTAAGATTCAATACTTGAGACTTTAACCTTTTTTTCTTCTTAATAAGGATAACTAAAAGTACTTTCTGCCCATAATGTAGCCAACTATACTTCCTAACTAGCTCTTATGCTTCAAATATTAAAATACGTGTGTCAGGTCCAATAAAAATATTTGAAATTTTTAGAAGACATTGGAAGTCCTTTGGGATTTATAAATAAATGGATGACTAAGTTTATTTGTAACTTCTAATTTGGTTAAATGTCCAGGCAAATTCAATTGCTATGTCTGAAGCAAAATTTTAGAATATGATTGTCCTTTTATTGGTTCGATTATTTATAAAATTTCTGATTTTTTGTGTTGTAGAAGTATTAAGAAAAATATTTTTATGGAAGTTGAGACAATATGATAATAATAGTTAACATTGTGAACGCTTACTATTTGCAAAACACAGTTCTTAAGGACTGCGATTCTTACTTCACTAATTTCTACAATGTACTTGTGAGATTATTAATTTGATCATCTCCATTATATCTATAAGAAAACTAAAGTGGAGAATTGAAATAACTTGCTTAAGGTCATTTAGAAAAGGTACAGTCAGGATTCAAATGTAGCCAGTCTTGATCTAGAATCTGTGCTTTTTACCACTGTACCATGTTGTCTCCCATGTAATTTCAACTCGGAAAGACTTGGATTCTATCTTGGCTAGATACTATATTTAGTGAGTCACCCTGGAAACCAGGTCCTAGTTTTGCCATCTGTAAGAAAGGCACAATAATCCCTATCCTACTGGGCTGCTGTGAAGATTAAATGAGAGAATTTACATAAAGGAACAGCAAAGTGTCTGGCACACAAATAGGTAATTAAATACCAGATGCTTCTCTTTCCCTAATGCATTGGAGTTAAAAAATTATGAAAGAAAACTCTTCCTCTAGAAAACTCTTCATAAAATCTCAGTAAAACGGCAGATGGATTACTGATTTGCCATGTCCTTTAAGATTATGGTAAGGATAAAAGAAATTCGTTACCTGTGAGCATATAAAATCATCTGATATTCTTCTCCTTTTCTTTTTCCTTTCTCTTTACTTGCTACTACTTAATAGTGATTTTTTTTTTTTTTTTTTTTTTTTGTGGTAGGATTGGGGTTGAGGCAGAAACAGCTGAATTTGTGGTTCTTTTTGGAATTTTAATTATAAGAATGCTCCTTTGATTAAATTTTGCTATAAATTTTCTTGAAAAGATCTTTGTTTAAAGACTCTTAAGTGAAGAATTATATAATACAAATTCCACATCTTGAAATAAGCTAAACCTCCAGTGACAATTACTCCAAGAAGAGAATCACATATAAAGGATTTTGTTGTGAAACTGGCACATAGAGGAGGGATCTACTTCTTAGACATCACTCAGATATGCTCCTCCAGTAATAACTGGGTCTGTTTATTTAGATGAAGGGTTCAGGAATCTCTGATATCTAAATCTGAGGGCCGTGAGTAGGAAAAAGTACAATTAACTAGGCAAACTTAAAACCACATTCTTCCATCTGTTGAGTCCTTCAGTGTCAGACTCTGAAGAAGCCAAGGATGCGTGGTGAAAGGGGCAAACAATGGATCATTGAAAAATGTGACCTTCTCTTTCTACCACTGTCCTTTAGAATAGTTTAGCCCAAACATCTTTAACTTATCATACACCCTTCTGGTATTGGATACATGGAAAAAGTCAGCATTGTGCTCTGTGGGTTATATGCTGTGGTTTGGCAGGCCATGCGCATGGGTTCCTGGGCCACTTAAACCCATGTGAGTAATGGTAACTGAACCCCTTTTCCGTCTCCCACCCCTACACATGTCTGCAAGAGAAAAAAGACTAAACAAAATGTTCTTTTTTTATCCTAAATGAAAACAAATAGAAAAATGAGTGGGAGAAGGATCTGGTCAAATTTACTGTAAATGCCTCCAGAAAGAGGCCCTATCACAGTAAGTGTGAAGTGTGAAATTCTTTGGTCTAGTATCTGAAATACCAGTGCACTCAGTGAATAATTAATATGTAGGTTCCTCTCAATATAAATAAAGTTCTTACCAAGTAACTTCTATCTTACCTTTGCTGCGGTAGATGCTGTGGATCAACCGGGGTGTGAGCCCTGTCCTCAAAGAACTTGCAATTTTCTTTTTAATTATTGTATTTAAATTTTTATATTTGCCTTCTGGGTAAACATAGCAGAAGTGACACAAATGTTTGCATCTGCTCCCCTTCAGAACACTACTAAAATAATGATCAGAGAATAAAACGATAGAAACCCAAAAGAATAAAGAGACAGAGGTAGGAGATAACAGCATGCTAGAGATGCCAACCAGTCTTTCTTTGAAAGCTAGAAATTAGAGGACTTATAACGGATATAAATGAAAGATGCAGCTGAAAATATCTACAGAAGGGATACCATAGGAAAAATGAGCTGAGCTTTCCCTGCAGAAAATATAAAGGTTCAGAAATTGGAGACACTAAGTGTTGCAAAAACCCATGCAGCTGAAAACAGGAGGGTTAATTGAAAATTTGTGGAGAAAGCAAACTCCTAAGCCTTTGTTTTCTCTTGGAGCATTGGATGGATATTCTTCCTTTACTAGAGTAGAAGTCTGAGATTTATTTCTTTGGAGATGTAAAATGGAATAAGCATTGGTAAGAGAGTCACTTAAATTAGTCAGGAGACTATTAGGGGAATGGGACATTTGCATATTTTATGCCTCAATTCTCAGAACTGCTATGAAGTTGTTAAATCTGCTGCTAAACTCAGCTCAAGGCTGAGCCATAAAAATCCTGGAGCCATAAACATCCTGGAATAACAATTGCTGCCCAGACACATATGGACTTTACCTCCTGCTTATAGTTCTTCCTTCTCTCGTTTGCATATTGGAGCTAACCAACCCCTGTTAATCTAGTCTGCAATCTTTCATTTGCATGAAAGAATTATGTTTCATGGCTTTTGCCTTTATAAACCCTATCTTTCTTTATTCTCTCTGGAGAACAATTTAGGTTGCTATCTGAGTCTGTACTTCATGGTCTCCAGTCTACAGCTGTTTTTGATCAAAGAAATGCTTTTGATTCTTTATTACAGCCTAAAATTAATTTTGGTTTACATATTACACCAGATTAGTTCTTGATTTAGGGATACAGGGAGGAGGAATAAAGTGCTGGGCTGAAAAAGAGAATCAAGTGAAGTCATACTGGTCGGTGAGTCCCACTGCCTTCAACAGCCCACCTCCCCGAAGGCTGTCCTTGGGCATATACTTCCCAGGCAGGAGCAGGGAGAATCTGGAGAAACTGAAAAGACCTCAGCATTGTGATATTTGGAGGAACCACAGTAAGAAATCCATCTCGTTGCCTAGTCATCTTCTGATGAAGCCTTCTAATTGACAACTCCCTTCCTCCCTCTACCCCTCATAGTCCCTCCTCTTCATCTCCCCATGCATGGAGAATGTCTAGTCATCCTTCTTTAGTTTTCCTCTTCATCATGAACTGATATATAGGGTCATCAAGAAATATTCGATAAAAGCCTTTATCACTAAATAGAAAGTATAATAAACAACAACAACAACAAAATAAATATAATGAAAGGAATGGAAAAAACTTAAAAAAAAAAACCCTATAGTTAATATCCTCAGAGAGATAAAAATCACTGCATATATAGTGTTAGAATAAGATGCTATAAAGTGTAATGTTGAGAAGCAGGAAAAACTTGTGGGTGTTAAAAATATAATACCTCAAATTAAAATTAAATAGATGATATCAAAGAATGTCTAAGAAAGCAGAGTGATATATAGAAAGACAAGACATGAAAAGATATTTAAAAAATTGAAGCTCAATATAGGTTCTAAGATTTCCTTGGTGGATGACATTCAATTAAGAGAAATTATATACAGAGGCCTAGAAAACTGGGAAAAAAATTTAAATAGTCCATACAAAGAAATAAAGGACCTGGCAAATGTTCAGAATAAGAAAACACCCACATCAAGGTTTATCAGGTAATAGAAGATTGGTTGATAAAATATCATATTTTCAGTCTAGGGCTAGGAATAGCCTAGATTGCTCAAAGAAACTGAGTTAGAAAACGATGGAGGAATACTTTCAAAATTATGAGGGAAAATTATAGCCTTCCTAGAAATTATTGCACTAGATTGTCCAAGGTCTTGAAAAATTGTCTGGCCTGTGTGCTTTCTTAAAAAACTACTGGGGAATATAAGAAATAGAAGTATGGGATTCAGAAAACTTAGGAGACAATGCATTCTCAGAATGGTGGCCAAGGGAAGCCTGAGGGTGACAGTTGTTCCTTAGAACAATTATTTACATAGATTAATGTAAACATTAATTATTATTTTAACCAAAAGTTTGATATATAGAAGAGTAGGGAGAGGTGAAATAAGTTTATTACTGTTGGTGGTGTTGGGAGTGGTGGTTGGGTATAAGAGAGTCGATTCCTGACTTACCATAATAGAAAACAGTGCTTAAAATTAATAAACCAAGGAAGAGCAACAGAAGCACACATTTAGTGTTACAGAGTTGACTACCATAAAATTTGTTAAAGTGTGAGATTAGTTACTTCTGGGGAATGGAACTGGTTTCAGTAAGGATGAGGCAAGCTTTCTTTTTTATTTTTTATAGCTTTTTAGTGATATTGAATTTTTTTTTTTTGCTATGTACCTGCTTGAAGTAAGAGAAATATATATATATATATATTTTTTTATCATATATAATATACATATAATTTATGTCTTCTTATTATATCCCTCAGGATAGGTTATGCTGCAGTAACAAACAACTCCAAAATTTCAGCAGCTTAATGCAAGGAAAATTTGTGTACACCTCGTGTCCAAAATGATTCAGCAGAAGTTTCTGTAGTCACAAACTCTGGGATGGAGGCTTTGTATCAATTGCACTTTCACAATCATTGTGATAGTGGAAAGGACATTCTGCAGTTTTATAATTGGCAATGAAATGCTCTAGCCTAGGAGTGTCACACATTATTTCAGCTCACAACTTATTGGTTGGAGCTAGTCACATGGCCCCATCCAAACAACAATGCCAGGAAATTCATGTTTCATGTTCCCCTCTTTTTTTTCAATTTTCTTCTTCCCTAACCAAGAATTGGTGTTAATTCAGTGAATGTCTTTCTACTCTTTATGTTTTTATAAAAATGCAGCCATTCTCTCTATATGTTACCCAGCAACTTGCTTTTCTTACTTAGCAACACACTGTGAGTATTCTCTAATGTCAAACTAGTTTGATCTAACTAACTGTACATAATCTAGCATGAATGTACTACAATTCATTTACTCAATCTTCTACTGATAGACATTGAGGAAGTTTATAGGCTTTTGTTGCAGCAAACAGAGCAACAATGGACATTCTTTTACATACATCTTTCTATATTAGAACTTTATTTTCTTAAGGCAAGTCTCCGAAGTAGGATTGTGTCAAAGGATAAGTGTTTTTAAATTTTAATAATCACTAAATTACTTTAAGAATGTAACAATTTACATTTCACTAGCAAAAATCAGATGTCTACTGACCAGCATCCTCACCAGTGCTACATAATCTTTCTTTTTCTTCTCCTTCTAAATTGACGGGTTACAATTTAATTATGGCAACAGGACAATGTACTTCAAATGACTGGTGATTTCGAGAATATGTAAACAAGAGAAAAATTAAGTGTTAGGGCAGTAAGAGAGATTCTCAAGGGGAAGAAAGCTCCTGAACTATAAGGAAGTCAAAAGAACATTCCAGAGGAGAACAACACAAACAATCTCCAGGAGGTAGGGATGTTGCTGCCAAGTTTGCTGAACAGCAAGATCTGCTTGCCTGAAGTGGAAAACACAAGCAGGACAATGAGGAGAAAGAATGTTGTGCTGGTAGGAAGGGAGAGGATAATACTTAAGTCTTATGATAAAGGAAAGAAATTTAGATCTGAAATGGGAAGAAAGAGTCATCTAGGGTAGATTTCCCCACAGAAAAGTAATAATAAAAAGAAAAAAGTACTTAAAAAAGCATTTTGGCAGAAAGATGTAGGCAGATTGAATGGAGGGTTTTAAATCTACCAATCTGTGTTTCCGTGAATTTGGCAAACACAAATTATGCTAAAAGAAAGAATACAGTAATATAGAGTTAAACTGTAGTGTTTTTTTTGTTTGTTTTGTTTTGTTTTTAACATTCTTTAAATCCTATCAGAATGGTGTGGAGTGGGAAGCAGAAATGTGAGAGAAATAGAAGTTATAAGTAGAAGTAAAGGGATGAATAAGATTAATTCAGAACATGAGATGTAAGAAGAAAACCACTTTAAACAGAAAAGGCAACAAATAATTTGGTAAGGACATCTTTGTATAAGCACAGGTGTCAGAGAACAGGGGATCGCAAAGTAAAACTATCTCCTAAGATGAGTAATATAATGCACAGCTATTATATGAAGGAAAAGTACAATGTTGATTAAACTTTTGATATACTTTTGCCCTATGAATACAATGCTACTATAATTCCTTCATAACATAAATTATTTAGATGGGTTATTTATTACATATCTATTGTGGCCTTTGTTTCAGACCATGAGGAAAATAGAATTTTTTTTTTAATTGCAGAGTGAGACTAGAAAAAAATAATATACGACTATCATACAAGCTAATATGAGAAAGTAGGAATGCAAATGATACACAGAATTTGTTTGTAAAGATGTGTATTACATGTGCAGACACATCTTGTGTGTGCCAAAGAAGTAGCCAAGTCACTCAAAGGCCAATAAAAGTCAAGCACATTTAAAAACCAAACAACAATGATGATGAAAAAAAGGTTGCATTTTTTAAATACTGAAATACAACTAATGACTTTCTGGAAATTCAGTTTTCTACCTCTCTTTCTGCAACAATATAGGAATCATTTTGGCCCTCAGTCTTCAATTTTTGAATGATACAATTCTCAATTAAAATAGAATAACAAACAATTAGTTTTAATAGATAATTCTGCAGAGATATTTTTGAACATGTTATTGCATTTTTTTTTTTTCTCGGAAAGTGTAAAGTAATGTTCATGGTGACTGCTTATGGCATTCCTTTCTCCAGACTGCTCTGGCTGATGGTTCCCTTTCGCATGCTTTTGGATATTACCTGTGTGAACCATGGCAAGTCACATCTTTACTACCAGAACCCATATCCTTTGGGTCACACACTCCTTCAACTTATACAATTCACCCTCTTTATTCCTTCCTTCTGTATTAGTGTAAGATATAAAAGATTTAATAAATGTCATCCTGGTGCAGTTCTGTCATCAATCAGTTCAAAATCCTATTTCTGATGTGACATCAAAGGACATTTTATGGAAAGTCATGGTTCCCTTCATAGGACCAAAATGAAAAGGTATGAAATTTAACCTCCATAATAAAGTTTCCTATAATATGTTGTTTTTAATATTACTCCCTATAACTATAGTATCCATGGCTTTATATCAACTGTGTAGGTAAACTATGTAAAAAAGAGAAAAAGAACAAAATAGGAATTTAATTTATTTTCACATCTCATTTTTGGTTTTGCATTCCAGAGTTAAAGTAGCTAACATTTTTGAATAGTTATTTTTAGGTGCATGCTTCTCAAAACACCAAGACAGGCTGAGTAACTAAGGGCTCATGACACACGCAAAGGCTGAGCTAAAGCCAATTGCAAACTCACCAAGAAACTACAGTATATACCTCGGAATGTAATTTCTTAAGTTTCTTCTTCCTATAAGGAGGTGGATAAAATTATAGTTAACCAAACTACTTTCTGTATTTTTCAGAAGAAAGTTCCTGATAAGTAGGCCGGTAGTTGAAGGTGAGACCTAAGAAACAAAGGAAGACAGAGATGTTCTGTGCCGTGCAGTGTAATCACTTGTCACCACTGTGAACTTTGATGTGAATCTGAGCTCTGACATTTACTAGGTCTGTGAACCTGAAAATGTTACTTTCCTAAGACTCAGTTTCCTTGTATGGAAAAAGGGGTGATAATAATAGTATCTACCTTATAGGATCGCTACTAGAATTAAAAGTATGGTGCTCAGTATTTATTAGTTATTATTGTTAATAATAAAAATTATTTCACGTCAACAATACAAACTCCAAGGGTAAGGGGTAGGCATACATTTAAGTACATTTACCCTATATTACATATAACAATATTTCTGAAAACTTTGCACAGAAAATTGTGCTCCACACACAAAGAGTTCCATAGCCTAATAAGTTTGTGAAACCCTGCGTGTTTTTAGATTCACATTATGTTATTATATTAAGGTCTCTGGAAATCACGCATAAATAAACCTGTGAACTTTTATTTAGCATACTTCTTCCTCAGCCTATTTGATCACACAGTGTTTTTTAGAAAAATATAATAGCTAATGAGAATTAATATACATTACAGCTTATTGTGTGTCAGATACTAATAGAATAGTTAGCTTATTTAATACCAAGTTACCCTTGGCATCCTCCTTTCACTAAAGAGGTTAGGTAAGTTGTTTAAGGTTACACAATCCAGAGGTGAAGGGTTAGGAGTTGGAATCAATTATTTGGTCTCTCGTGACCGCAGGCTTAATCGTTTTATTATCTATTCTTTTCCTGGGATCTAGCATTCCTGGAAGTACTTTAGGAAGTGCTGATTTTGAACATTATTTTCTTCAGGCAGGTGTTCTCACAGTGATTTGCACACACTGCAGTCTTGTCTTTTTAAATAGCATGTAGACCTTTGAAGATAGGAATCATTTTATAGTGGAAATTCAAAGAGCCTAACAAAAGTGAATGGAAATTAGAATGTTTTTATTTAACTTCTAGACTGTTTTAAAGTTACTTGGTATGAGCCCCAAGTTGCTACCAGAAAGAAATGAATTCCATTTGCAGCCCTAATGATACAAATTGGAAATGGACACCTTTGCTCTTTCATGAATAAGCAAAGTGAATGATTCACAAGTTTGACTAAAAATAACATTTTTGTAGTTGTAAATTGTAGCAAGTGATTGCACATATGAGCTTTAAACTGACAGTAAGTAGCATGGAATAAATTTATAGAGATCAAAATGACAGAACATACTTAAAGTCATTATTCATTTGCTTCCTATTTGATTGCTAGGGTGACTTATTTCCCAGCTAAATTAGAGAAGATCTTGTGATAAATTAAAACTATTTTAAAATAGAATTACGGGGCTTGAAAAGTCCTTGAAAGGTCATCTAATTTTCTTCTCCCCTACTTTGAAACATGCCACTATAAACTGCAGAGATTAAAATCCACATTTTTGTAGATTTGGTCATGGCCCAAACAGGTGCAATGTTTTGTAGAATAGAAATACTCAGGCCTTTCTCTAATCTTAATTCCATCTCAGAATATCTGTTTGGTGTTCTTTGGACATTGTCAGAAGAATGTATGTATGGTAGTAGAATTTTTATTAAAATAATTTAAAATATTCTATAGAATTAAAGGAAAATTACTGCAAAAGCAGAAATGTAAAGCAGTGAAAACTATTCCAAAATACAGAGCATAGAAGTGCTTATTAAAAACTGTTATACAAACTGATGGAACTAGGATAAACTGAGAAGCCAAATTAGTGAGTTGCTCTGAATCTTCGATAACAAGGGTTACCATGAAAAATCACTCTTGGGGGTTAAATTTGTCATGACCTGATTTTTCAATATGCTTCCAAGGCAAACCCCTCATTGGTTTTGAGAAGCGTATGCTTGTCCTTGGAGTAGAAGGCCATGCATGCCTCTTGCCTCACATTCCAGCAAGGTGACCTCTGTACTCCCCAGTCATCACATGACCTACTCAGCTCCAACTTCCATCTGGCAGACATGGGCATCCCAGTATTTAACTCAGTCGCAGCCAAAACTAATTTCCACACTGCTCTGAGTTTGAGTGTGATGTGTGCAGGGTTTATATTTATGCTCCCAGTGCCAGATGCCGGAGATGTAGAGATAGTTTGTAGCTGCTGCTGGAGCAGCCTCACAGTCAGTCAGTGGAGAGACATAAAGCACAAGAAGAGGGCAACATGATGAGTGCTGGGATAGTGCACTCTCAGTGCTAGGAGAGCTGTGGGGGGAAGGATCAGAAAATACTATAGAAAGGAATTAGCTTTTCAGGTGGAGAAGAGCACATGGAGATGGGCAGGGCATCTTAGGATGGAAATTACACTTGCTATGGCACCAGAACATCAAAAGATGTAGTTACAAATGTAGGTTAGGCACTGTTTTATTGTTTCTAGCATTTGTTTTTCTTCTGTTTTCAATAGTAATTATTCTGAATCTTCCATAAATTAATGCAATGCCTACGAAGGAGAGGTTGATTTCTACTTCTTCTCTAATCCCTATTAGTCACAGACAAATATTTTTTGGATGCTGACTAGACTATGTGTATAGTGTCACGTTAACTTCAGATCATTTGACAGGAAGTTCCATGCAGTGGTATTAAGTAAACCTCTAAGTATCTACTGCCTTTTTTTTTTTTGTACAGTAATACAGTTTAAGATATGAAGATTCTATTATTGTTTAAACAATTTTTATACAAGTAATTAAAAAAATTTTGCAGATGACATAATATCATGTAAATATTTTTTCTTTTCTTTTTTTTTGTAAATTTTTATTTGTAATACTCTTATGATTCCCAGAGCAGGACATATTTTTAATTTTAGGATATCTTTTGATACCTGCCTCCATCATCATAATATCTTTTATAAAATTTATAAGCGTTTAGACTTGATATATGAATGATTTTCTTTGGCTATTTAAGTATGATGAATGATGGAGACACTTAACATACTATATATTTCAGAAATGTGGTAGGTAAAATCACATTTTGATAAATCACAACATATTAAAAAAGCATAAGGGGAACAAGATATTTAACAGGTTCCTAATTTGATTACTTTTGTGATGTGGATGCCACTTTCCATTTGACTTCTTTGCAAATCTAGAATTTTATCCATCAGTTGCATCAGACAGATGGTGCATATTTTACTTAAAGAGAATTTAAGAGATTTCTCATTGATAGTATATCATCTTCTAACTTTTAGAAAAAATCAAAATAATTTTTAAGTGAGTTTATCAGTGAAATGTAAATTAATTTCATATTATTTAAAATAGATGTAATGGAAATTATTGCTCACTTATAATTTTATCAATATGCACTTCACAAAATACTTAAGCATTTCTACCCTAGTGGAAGGATTTATTAAGGAAGTGTAGTTATAGGAATGTAGTGAACAGCATTTTAGCCAACAAAACAGTACATATTCAAAATATCAAGAATTAAGGAACAGGAGAATCTGACTTATCCAGATGCTAACTCTCAGCATGTCAGAGTTAGTGGCTTCTATTTAATCCAAAGTTCCTGTCTTTAATATAAATAATGTTTCCAGCACTTCTGGTGGGGAGCATGTGATTGCCAATGTAAATTAATGCCCACTGTTGAGAATGGAGCCAAGCAGGATTAAGAGTGTGAACTCCTTCAATTCAGACTAACAGCTGGCTAACTCTGACTTAATTAACCCATGTATTTGTACTGCTATTTCACAAAATGGTAGCTGAAAACCTGTAGGTAAAAATGGAACTACTTATTGCAAATCCATCTACTGATTGTTAAATATAACTCACTAACTTTCACATGAACATTTCTTCTTGTTCTCTTGCTCCCTTGGAAATATAAGATGATCCCTGGTGCTCTTCTTTTTGTAATTGATATCTTTGAGGTATTTTTTAAAAAAAATCTCACAAATGAAATGATATTTAAAAAAAATTCACCAGCATGACATGTTTTCTAGCTGGAGTGAATTTTTTGAAAGAAGTGGTCATTCACATAATTAATTTAAAGACTGATGGTGATTTAATTTATTAACTAAATGGACTTTAAAAAGAACAGTCTCCCCACCTCCCCACCCTCAAACCCCCTTGGGATGTACATCAATCCAATGGCTTCTCTCACCATAGTTTTTCTCAAACAGAATTTTCATCTTTGTCTGCCAATTCAGTTTGGAACACTATATGTACATTAAAAAAATTTATTTCACCATGACTTCTGTTGATTTGGATAGGATCCTTTCTGGCAGGATATGAGATCTTCTTTTGCTCAAAAAGAACTCTAGTCCTTTTACCCTCCCAAGGATGCTATAAACTTCTCAATAAACACTTTATGCACATTTGGTAGCTATGATTTTACAAAGTGGAATGAATAGCAAAAAATAAGAATGCACAATAACAGAGTTCTTGGCTCATGGCAGGTGGCCCTGGGCAGGGCACAGGGTGCAGCTGAACTTGGCCTGCAACAAGGACCCTCTCAGGAGGCCCTTGCTGGTACACCCAGTGGCCAGCTTCAGCCTGAGCTGGAGTACCACCCGAGGTCACATTTGAGGGCAGAGAGGGCAGGCACTAGAGCTCTGCTAAAGTGAATCTTGTAAGGTCAGCCCTGGCACAACAGCTCCTCCACTGGTAAACGGCCAGTCATCATAACCAATTAGCCCAAGGGTCAATCCTTCACATTGATGAGCAAACAGAAACAAAGGCTCAACTACAATAGGAAGGCACACACAAACCATACAAAGAACATACCCAGAACACTCAGGTCAGGTGCCACTGGGCCCCACAGCACACCTACTACATAGGGCCATTCTACTAAGACCAGGAGACAGAGCAGCCCTACCTAATACATGGAAACAAACACAAGTAGGCAGCCAAACGGGGAAGACAAAGAAACATGTCCCGAAAGAAAGAACAGAACAAACCTCCAGAAAAAGAACTAAAAAAAATGGAGACAAGCAATCTATCAGATGAAGAGTTCAAAACACGTGTTATAAGAATGCTCAAAGAACTTAGGGGAAAGAGTAGATAGACTCAGTGAGAACTTTAACAAAAAGACAGAAAACATAAAAGGAGAGATAGAAAACATAAAAAAGAACCAATCAGAAACGAAGAATACAATGACTGAAATGAAGAATAGGAGGAATTAACAGTAGATTAGAGATGAAGCGGGAGATTGAATCAGTGATTTAGAAGATAAGGTAGCAGAAAACACTCAGTCAAAATAACAGCAAGAAAAAGAATTCAGAAAAATGAGGATAGTTTAAGGGGCCTCTGGGACAACATCAAGCGTACTAACATTCACATCATAGGGATACCAGGAGAAGAGAGAGAGCAAGAAATTGAAAACCTATTTCAAGAAATAATTACTGAAAACTTCCCTAACTTGGTGAAGGAAATAGACAAGTCTGGGAAACACAGAGAGTTCCAAACAGGATGAACCCATAGAAGCTCACACCAAGACACATCATAATTAAAATGCCAAAGCCTAGACACAAAGAGAGAATCTTAAAAGCAGTTCATTACCTACAGGGAAGCTCCCATAAGACTGTTGGCTGATTTCCCAACAGAAATTTTGCAGACCAAAAGGGATCGGCACAAAATATTTAAAGTAACGAAAAGCAAGGATCTGCAATCAAGATTACCCAGTAAAGCTATCATTCAGAATCGAAGGACCAGTGAAGAGCTTCCCAGAGAAGAAAAAACTACAGGAGCTCATCATAACCAAGCCAGTATTACAGGAAATGTTAGAGAGCCTTATTTAATAAAAAGAAAGAAAAAGAAAAAAGATTCAAAATATGAATAATAAAATGGCAATAACTACATATCTAGCAACAATTACTTTAAGTATAAATGGTTTAAATGCTCCAATCAAAAAAAAGGGTGGCTGAATGGATATAAAAACAAGATTCTTATATGCTGGCTACAAGAGACTCACTCCAGACTGAAAGACACAAACAGATTGAAAATAAAGGGGTAAAAAAAGATGTTTCATAAAAACGGAAACAATCAAAAAGCTAGGTTAGCAATACTTTTATACAAGACAAAATAGACTTTAAAACAAAGGCTATAACAACAGACAAAGAAGGACCCAGTAATCCCACTTCTGGGTATGGTATTTATTTAAAGAAACCCAAAACACTACTTTGAAGGGACGTGTGAATTCTATGTTCACTGTAGCATTATTTATAATGATTAAAGTATAGAGGCCACCTGGGTGTTCATAAATAAATGAATGGATAAAAAGAGGTGGTACATATATACAATGGAATATTACTCAGCCATAAAAAGAATGAAATCTTTCCATCTGCAACAATATGGTTGGACGTAGAGGGTGTTGTGCTGAGTAGTGTAAGTCAAACAGAGAAAGACAAATACCATATGTGGAATCTAGAAAACAGTATAAAAAACAACAGAAACAAACATATTTACAGAGAGCTTTTTGATGGTTGTCAAATTGGGAATGGGGGTATGAGTGAAGGGGGAGGGGATTAAGAGGTACAAATTGGTAGTCATGGGGATATAGAGTATAACATGGGGAACATATGTAGTAGTACTGTAATAACTATGTATGGTGTCAAATGGGTACTGGATTTATCAAGATGATCATTTATAAGTTATATAAATGTCTAATTACTTTGTTGTACACTTGAAATTAATATAATATTGCATGTCAACTATAACTGAAAAAATACAAATACAAATATTAAAAAAAAAAGAAAATTGACCAGAGTTATGCCACATGGTTATATCACAAGGCTCAGTTTCTTGATATCCTCCATGATGTAAGTTTTTGGAAATGCTGGTCCCTTATCAAACTCTGTGTATGATTTTTTTTTTTTTACATCTTTATTAAGTTTCTATATCTCTGGTCTATTTTCCATGGTGTGTATTATTATTATAGGAGAGGCCTGGGATGATAGAAAAACCAAGATCTGCATGAAGATCCATTTTTAAGTCCTGACTGTGTCGCATAGTCACAAAGAGATTTTGAAAAACTAAATTAGAATATGTAATTCTTATTTCTTTATTTAAAAAATAAGGATAATAAGGTCTTCACAGGGTTTATGTGAGGACCTAATGAGAAAATGTTTGTGAAAGTGTTTCGTAAACTGTAAGGCATTAAGCAAATGCTAGTTCCTATTATTTTCTCGAGGTTTCTACCTCGTTTAGAGCTTGAGTACAGGGGTCGCAAAGTCGGATCTGTTTGCCAGTGTCTATGTGATTAAGTGCCCTGGGAAGTGAAGAGAATGTTTTTGAAACTTAGTTTTATTATTCTAGCAACTGTTAAGTTTCTGAATTCAGAGTAAATGCTCATATTTCAGTAACTCATTCACTGAAAAATATTTATTGCACAACAATCACTGCCCAGGCCCTCTTCTGGTGCTTAGGATAAATCAATAAATAAAACAACAGTTTCTAACCTCACAGGGCTAACATTTTGGAGGGGAAAGAACAAAAAGAAATAATGAAAGTAAAGAAGTAAATTTGTTTTTTGGAGGTAACAATTGCCCTTAGAAATGATAAAAGCATAGAGAATAAGGGAGAATCAGGAATGTCAAGTAGGGTAGGTGTTGAAACTTTGTAAGAGAAAGTGATGATTAAGCAAAGGCATGGAGAAGATGTTATAGCTGTGCACCTATTTGGGTAGAGTATGTCAGGCACAAAGAATGGCTGGTGCAAATATACCGAGTCTTCAGAATAAGGGGTGAGAGGTTAGAGAGTGAGGAAGGATGGGGCAGATTCATCGGCCTATCTGTAGTCATGGTGAGGATTCCGGCTTTCACTCTTGAGTGAGGAGGAAGCCATGGAAGGTTCTGAGCAGAGGATTGATGTGACTTGATGTTTAAAAAGAAGTTCTGGCTTTGGCTGCAATATCTATAATAAGCAAATCAATGGCTTATGAAATTGAAACCACTTTGAAATTCTAATTTTTAACACAGGAGTTCGGTTAAATAATGTCAAATGATTGATTCTTAGAGTTTTTTTTTTTTTTTTAAACGTCTACAGCACCCGGTATTTCTAGGTGGTCTCCCATCCAAGTACTAACCAGACCTGACCCTGCTTAGCCTCCGAGATCAGACAAGATCAGCACGTTCAGGATGGCATGGTCATAGCCTTAGAGTTTTTAAGGTTTAGTCGTATCAGTGATGTCTTACAGGAAACCTTTGTCGTTGATGTTATTATTCTAGCCAGATCTCAGAAGGAAGGCAGGCCTGGGGCTGGCCTAGAGGACTGGAAGACAGAGTATGGTGCCCCTTGGTGTGGCAGGTTTATTGGTTTCTGATTCTGCTTAATAAAGTATGTTGTGAGATGGAGCCTCAGCCAGCAAATGTGCAGAAAATGCAGCCAAGTCTTTGGCTCCCTCCTGACATTGGAAAAGGGAGATTGTTTTTTTCTTTTACTTACTTGCTCTTCTACAAGAGTGTGAACTTGTTTTCTGCAGCCAAAACAACACAAGCTTGAAGCTAATGATAAATATCATACCCAACTACAAAAGGAGTGGGGTTATCTGAGGCAGAACAAATATCTTTGGCATGGCCTCTAGTTCTCCCTCCCTGTCCAAACATTAACTGATTGACTCAAAGACACTCTTGAAAGCTTCTCTTCTCTTTCCTTCCTTCTTTCCCTCTCCCCAACCCACCCCCTGCCCCCAGTATGAATTTGGGTGTGGGCAAAATAGTTCCAAGTGGAAGACCCAAATAATGGGTCTGTATGAAGAGAGATTACAGGGGCCTGCACTTACATGCAAAGCCCTGGGGTGTGAGGAACCACCCTGTCTATTGCAGATGGAACACAAATCCTGCTGAGAGTGAGCAATAACATATTTTGGCATGAATATCAGCCACATCTTTGTGCAATGAATGTTAGTGATACCCACTGACAGTCTATTTTCTTCCAAAGACATAGTTTATTTCACAATTTTAATCAGAAAGATTGTTTCTTGTCTCCTGCATTGGAATGTAATGAAGAATAATAGATTTTACATTAAATGTTTAAGTAAAATTAAACTTTAAGTATTTTTGAAATATGAATCCTTTGAGTAGGGCTAACTCTGATCCCTGAAGAAGATGAAGAAGATGTTACTGGGCCTTTTACTCTCTAACAGCCATTTAGTGGTCAAGATCTAATAGTCTCAGACCATTCAAGGGCCATCCGAAGCTTGATACCAAGGGGCTGACATAGGGGCACCACTTAAGGGTTTGCAAGGACCATTGGAAACCTTCTATTTGTAAAATTGTGAAGTAACATATCATTGCAGATAACCACTATGCAGGCATTTTTCAAATAAACTTTTGATTGACACATGACAGACATAAAAAAAAGTGTACATTCTTTTAGTGTACAGCTGGAAGAATTTTCACAAAGTACATACATTCACATAACTGCTACATGTATCTAGATGTGGACCATCACAACATTTTTTTACCTACTTCCAGTGAGTGAACCACTATTTTAATATGTAACCCCATTGATTACTTTTACTTGTTTTGGAGATTTTTACAAATAGTAACATACAGTATGTATTTTTTTTATGTTTTAAAGATTCATCCATGTTATTGTATGTAGGAATTATTTTTTTTTACTGCTGAATAGTATTCCATCGAATGAATATCCCACAATTTATCTGTTCTTCTGTTGGTGGACATTTGTTCCCCAGTATTTGCCTGTTTTTAATAGTGCTACTGTTTACATTTTAATACGTGATTTTTGGTGCACATAAGTATGCATTTCTAAAAGGCATTATACTTAGGAGTGAAATTACCAGTCGATAGGGTATATATATGTTCAGCTTTAATAAATATGACTAAAGAGTAAATACATATTTGCATGTTCTTTTGTTCTTCATTCTTTACTATGTTTCCGTGTTTCCATTTAGGATCATTTTCCTTCGGCTTGAAGAACTACATTTATAACTTTATAACTTTTTCCTTAGGCATAGTTCTTTCAGGTTTTGTCTGGAAACATCTTTATTTTATCTTCATTTAATAATTCTTGGTATAGGATTATAGGCAGTTTTTTTTTTTCTTTTGGAATTTTAAAGATGTGATTGCATTTTTTTTTTTTTTAACAGTTTCCATCCTTTCTGTTCGGGGGTGAGGTACCAGTCCTCATGTTGCTCCTTTAAATATAATGTCTTTTTTTGGTATAGTTTATTATAAGATTGATTTATTCTTTGTCTTTGTTTTTCATTTGTTTCATACCAAACAACTGTGCCTAGGTGCAATTTTCTTTGTCTATATCTTGCTTGGGATTTCTTTCACTTCTTGAATCTATGGCTTGTATTTGTCACTAGTTTTTGAAAATTCTCACTCATTATCTCCGAGTGAATTACTTGGAGTTTTCTTTATAACATCATGTCCTGTGACTATGGTTTTATTTTAATTTGGATGCCTTTATGTTTTTTCTTGCCTAATTGCCTGGTTAGAACCTCTAATGTTGAATAGAAGTAGTAAGAAGGAATATCTTGATTTGTCCCTTACTTTATGGGGAGAGTATTCAGTCTTTCGCCATTCTTTACCATGTTAATTGTAGTTTTCATAAATCCCCTTTAATGGGTTGAGGAAGTTTCCTTCTATTCCTAGTTTGTTGAGTGTTTTTATCATAAAAGAGTGTTGGATTTTGTCAAATGCTTTTTCTGTACCTATTGAAATGATCATATGGTATTTGTATATTTTATTAATATGGTATATAATATTAGTTGAATTTTGAACAACCTTGCATTCCCAAAATAAATCCCACTTGATTATGGTGTATAATCCTTTTTACAATTTGCTGGATTTATCTTGCTAGGATTTTCTCATGTATTCATAAGAGCTATTAGTCTGTAGTTATTTTTTTTTTCTTGTATCTTTGTCTGATTTTGGCATCAGAGTAATTCACTGTCCTCATACAATGAGTTGGAAACTGTTTCTCTTCCATTTTGTGGAAGTGTTTGTAAAGGATTGGTATTAATTCTTTTTTAAATGTTTGAGAAAATTTACCAGGGAAGCTATTAGGGTCTGGAAGCTATTAGGGGTGGTAGTTTAAAATTAATAATGGCATCTATTAATCAGAGGTTTGTTTGGATTTTCCGTTTTTTTCCTTCAATAAATTTTGGTAATTATGTAGTTCAAGAAATTCTTCCATTTCATCTAAGTTATCCAATTTGTTGGCACACAGTGATTTATAATAATATTCCCTTAACAATTTTTTCCAAATGTCAGTAGTAATGTCCCTCTTTCATTCATAATTTCAATAATTTAAATCTTCTTTTTTTCTTAGTAAACCTAGACAAGATCATTACTCTTTAAATATTACTCCTGTTCTATTCTCTCATTCCATTGTCCCTCAGTGGCTCAGATGACACATATGTAGACATTCATTATGGTTTATATGTTTCACATTCTATTCCATATTTTCTATTTCTTTTCTTTGTGTTTAAGTTTAGAAATATTCTACTGATCTGCCCTTTAGTTCATGATTTTTTTCTTCAGCCATGGCCATTTTACAGGTTTAACCCATTTACTGTGTTCCTAATTTGTTATTTTTAAGTTATAGAATATCTATTTTATTTTTTCTTACAGATTTTAATTTTTTATGGCTAGTCTCCATTGCCATCTATTTTCTTAACAATAGTAATCACAGTTATTTTAAAGTTTTTGTCTGATAACTCGAAAATCTCTATCACCTGTGAATATTTTTTAGTTTGTTTATACTATTGATCCTGTTTTTTGGGAGCACTGGTAATTTTTGATTGAATGCCAAACACTATAAATCTACAGGTTTGGGAGAAATTATCTTATACTTCACAAGAAGACTTACTCTGTCCTCTGACAGGCAACCAGAGTAGACGCAAACCATGCCAATGCAATCTAGAACTGTGCTTTCTTGATTTGGGGTCATTAAATATGATAATGCATTTAGGAAATAGATATCTTTATTTTAAATACAGCAGGTTTTGAATTTTAAGATACTATCTGTAAAATGAATCTTTAAAGATTTTACTTCAATTTCTGTGGCTGTTCTAAAGTTAATACAATGCTTAATTAAGAAGGATCAATAGAAAAGTTTGTTGTACTTATTTTAAGCCATGGGGTGCTAAATACTGGGATATTGCAGCCTATGTTCATTGCTCTTCAGAGAGGTGGCACTTAGCAGACAGCTTCTCATAGAATAAACACTAACAAATGCTTGGTCATTAAATTGAACATCAGAAGTGCTTGCTTTGAGGATAATTTTATCTCATTTCCAGGATTGTTGTAAGAACTAATTGAGAAACCAAACAAGCACTGAATGCCCTATTAAAATTTATTTTTATTTTATATTTATAAATATATGTTAATCAGTTTTTTAAAAAATATTGGTTAACATACTCTTCTCTTCTCTCCCGTTGCCCCCTTTTCCTCCTGCCCAACATACATACACACTCACATCCATTGTTACTTATTTTCTTGTTGCTTTAGGCTCTGGTCACCAGCTATCCCTTCATCTAACTTCTCTATCCTACTGGTAGTTCAACTCATTCTAAGACTTGATTATTCAACATTATAGGTATCCTATCCTATATAATACTTCCATTTTTTCAGGTCCCCATAAATCTTGTGTAAATTCTTATGTAAACCTTCAGCCTGAATGATATTTGAGAAGAAACTTAGGACAGTTTATATTAAGTAAAAGTCAAAGTCTATCAAAACAAATTCTAAATCATTGCTGATTTCCTAGAAGTTTTGAATCAATGATATTAGCTTTGAATTGTAGACTGATTAACCTAAAGCATTAAACATGGAGACAGAGAAACATTAAATATGGCTTCAAGGTCTCTTCTGTTATAATGTAAGAATTGCAATTGGACCACGAGAAGGAATTTTATCTTCTGTAAATTTACTTTTTTACATTAAACAGAACTAATTTTCTTTCAAGTCTTTTGCAACTTAAATGAAAGAAAGCTTACTGAATTAAATACTATCATATTTTTGTTTTTTAACTTGTAAATATCAGGTGCATTTAATAGATCATCTTCAAACAGAGAGACCCCAACTTCTCAAAAAAGCCAAAATCTTTGCTTCCTCCTATCAAACCGTGGGTTATTTTCAAGGTTATACAGTGTTAATGTTTTTTAGATGAAAATAATCTCTTCGAAAAATGAATTTCTAAGTTTTCCTTATAAGAAAACACTTTACCAAATTGGTGGAGAATGCTGACATTTAGAATGCATGTTCATGGTTAGTCACTGATATGTTTAGACTGGATTAATTTAAGGGAAGAAAATTTTTAAAGGCTGTGCACTAGCCAATGAAGTTAAAGAAGTGACTTGGTAAGGTCTAAACATGCATGATATCCAGAAGATCATTTGTTAGTGCTATCTTGTGTTTAAGGAAACACATCCTTGACAAAATGGCTATGAATGTAAATTTTTTCTGTTTAAGAAATTGCTTGAGGCCCTTTTTTTTTTTGGATTGCCGCCAACCTGAGAGAGCTGTTTATCTTTAGTAAATAACCATTGTTTTCCATCTTCTTTCCAATAAAGGACTGTTTCTTAAAGACAATTTTCTCAGAAAAAGAAAGATTTCATTTGTATCATCTTCGAAAATGAATCACTATGTCGTGCTCTTTATATTAAAGGAGAAAAAGTAATTAGCCAAATTAAAAATAATAGTTAATATAAATAGAGCTTAGCTTCTTACTTTTGCAGGACCAATGAACAAACTGAATATATTTTGTTAGAGACTTTGATGAAGAGAAAGAAATAGTGTTTTTTTCAATTAAGGTTGATGATTGAAGGGCTGAAAAACTAAGGAGAAACCTCTTCAGTTTAATTTCATTGAAAACTTAGAGATCCTCCTTTTGAAAATTAGTTACTCACATCTTTTTAACATACAGGTTGGGAAGCAGTATGCTCAACATGCTGCTTTGATACATGATACTTTTTTGAGCATTGTGCTCAACATGATCCTAGTTCAGGGTGATTTGTTCTTTAACAAACCAACAATTAAGAAGATATCTAAACCCACCACAAAACTATCATCAGAGAAAGAATGTTTACTAGGAACTAAGAGGTCACTTTGATAAGTTTATTTCTTACATGTGTTTTGGAAATTCAGAATGAGAATAGAGTCTGTCCCTGGGAAGGTAAAAGCACAGGAAGCTATAGATTGAAAACAATAAAATGCCGTAATGTCCTACGAGACACCAAAACATATTCTAAAGCTAGTCACCAAAAGTTTACTAGCACCAAAATCAATAAATAGATCAATGGAGAGAATAGAAAATATGAAAGTAGACCTTAGTAAATAAATTCATGTATTATCCATAAAACTAGTCCCACAAAACAGTAGTAAAAAACACCAATGGATTAAAAGTAATAAAATTGTGCTGTGATGATGGGGTAATATTTGGAAAACATAGTGTATACCTCACTGTATACACTAAAGTAAATTCCAGTTGGATCAAAGAGTTAATATAAAATATAAAACCATGTTTCAAAGAACAATATGAATAATATTCATCTGATTTAGATTAGTAGAAGTCTTTCTAAGAATAAAGTCGTGAAGAGGTGCCAAATAGTTAAACTACATTAACATTCTGATACATAAAGTTTAACCATACAAATTTTAGCTATGTAAGAATGTAAAATACCACCAAAATTAAAAGACATATACATATGACAGAGGATCAATATCTTTCTTATGAGTAAAGGTATTAAAATCATTAAGAAAAACAAGACTTCAATAAAATAGTGGTCAAACAACATAGAAACAAGACATGTAAATGGGCTATAATGGAATCTTAAAAGGTTCAAATTCATTAGTAAGTGAAAATTAGTTTAAAAATGGAATTCATCACATACCAGATGGAAAATGAAACTAGGACCAAGGGAAGGCGCAAGAAGATTGGTCCCATCCCCTGCCTGCAGTAGGAGTGTCAGTTGTCATTAAGTCCTGGAAAATGACACAGCCACATGTGCTTCCTGTGAGGCACATTTTAACACTGGAATCATTCTAGGAATCTGTTCTCAAGAAATTATCAGACTTACAGTCAAATGCTGACAGAGAAGGAGATTTTTTGCATTAATATTTGTTTGAGCAAATAAGCTGCATAAAGCTCCACCTAAATGTCAAACAAAAATAAATTATCAAATAAAATAAATTGAATATTATATAATTATTATTAATTATGTTTATAATAGGAATTTTTAAGGACATAGAGATACCTATGCTATGGTATTGAGTGAGAAATGGCAGGATAGAAAGTTTATATAGAGTATGCTATAAATTTTGTAAAGATTTGTATGTGCATGGGTGTGTACACATGTGTGTAGAGAAAAAATTGTTGGAAATATATTAAGTGTCAATAGTACTTTTTCATAAGTGGTAGAATTACAGGAGATTTTAATTTTTGTGTTTTATACTTTGCATTTTTTGTAGTTTTCACCTGAAGTTTTTAACTAGAAAAAATATTATTTTAAAGTTAAAATTCAGTATTTACTTTAGTAATGAGACCAATTTAATGGAATTTTTAAACTTACAGTGTCTCATGATGAGCTGTGTAAAACTGACTAATGTCTTGATTAATATCTCTGACTCAAACATTTAACACATTCCTTACAAGTTTCAGCAAGTAGGTGACATCCTTGCTCTTCTCTCCACATCTATTTCTTCACCTTTAAATGTGGCAAGAATAGTGGAACAATGGATTTCTTCAACTAAATGGAGCAATGTAAGAAAAAAATAATAAAATAAAAATCAGACATTCCCCATAGGATTTGGCACTTTAAAAAAAAATTCCCAGCCAGATACTGGTGATTAGAAAAGAGAGAATTTGGCCACAAGGTGTCAAGCAATTCTTTCCTCTGGTAAAGGCAGCATTTATTCTCTGGAAAGAGAAAACTAATGAACTGGTGTGATTAGGAAACCAAACGCATGAACATTCTCTTTCTCCCCTTAACCTCCACCATACTTTTGCCCTCCCATGTACCGTCAGCTCTCTGGAGCTGATCTGTACCTCTGTCCCGATTTCCTCACCACTCACTCAGCCTCTTCATCTCCAGCACTGTTTCTCACATAGTGCCCATTCCACTAAAAGTGCTCTCTCAGAAATATCTGTACAGATTCAAATGATCCTGCTTCAGATTTTTATTTCCTTGACTTCCCCTAAAACATACCAAAATAATCACCAACCCCCTTTACTTTGAAACAGTCTCTTGCCCCTGTGACACACTATCACCCCATTAATCATGAGTTCACTTCGTGATTTCATTGACTTTATGTACTTCTGTCTTTGCAGTCTTTGGGATGAGGAGGGCAATATATTACATTCTCTTATTTGAGCTGTTACTTCCATAAAGGCTGTTAGGACATGAATTTCTGCCACAAGTAACATATTCCACGTGGGAAATGAATATATACAGATAGTGATGGTGATGATGATAATGATGATGATGCAGAATACCAACCTTCAAAGTGTCTTAGATAGATTAACTAATTTTATTTCCCCCTAAATTCTATGCAGTAGGTGCTATTATTTCCTGCATTTTGTCAATGAGGAAATTGAGGCATAGAGAGTTTAAGTAACTTGTTGAGATGATGGAATTAGTATGAGACAGAGCCAAGATTCAAATCCAAGAAGTCTGTGCCCTTAACAGTGTTGTAATACTGTCTATGCCCTTAAACCAATTCGTACTCGAGCGGGGGAGTCAGAAAACTAAGAAAAGCTACAACACAGACGATATAGTTGTTATAAGATATGGGAAAGATCCTGGAAGCACAAAGGAATTCTAGGGATACAGGTGTAGCTTCCTGGAAATAGGTTTGCAACATGAAGATGAGGAAAAGGCAGAGATGAACACACCAGATAGGAATACATGCATGTGCAAAGATAAGCACATTATGGAAGAAGCAAGCATTGTATATTTGAGGAATTGCACATCATTTCTTTTTTCTCTGTTGTGGATTCTCCAGAGTGGCAGAATATAAACTGATGGAGAGTGGCCACATAATACAAAACATGGCAACCATACTTAAAATGCTCGCTGTTGTGACCAGGCTTTTATTTTATAAAGGCCACAGAGGATAGAATAAATAGGTTGCAAAGTGGGTCATTGGGATGAGAGATGAGAGGGCTACAACCAAGGTATCCGTATTTAGAATGGAGGGGAGGGTCAGACATGAGCTTTAGGAGGTAGAACCCACAGAAGGGGTGTTTGGTTATATATGAAAAAAGATTAAAGGGAGGAGTAGAAGTCAAGGATGACTTTTACACTGCAGGCTTAGGTGGAAGGTGATCCCCAATCCTAAAATGATGAATGGAGTGGGAGAAGCAGTTCTATAGATGAAGATAAGGAATTCAATTTTTGAAATGGTGAGTTATAGTCAGTTACTGAATAGAAGATTGAAAAGGAAGCTGCAAATATGTCTTGAGGTAGGGCTAGAAGTCAGGGAATACAGATTTTGCGAGTCCTGGGTACCTGGAGAATGGTAGATGAAATTATCTTGGGGAGGTGGAGGGCAAAAAGAGGCCAGGCTATAGATTCCTCAGAAAATGTGACTATTTAAAGGATGAAGAGAGTCAGAGAAAGCAGCAAAGGAGTCAAAAAACTGCCAGAAAAATTTGTGTGCAGTTTTAAGTCCCTCTAAATTCATAAAGAGGTGACTAGTCTGTTATTTAGAAGTCTAAATTCCATAAATTTCTAATGAGAAAGTGTGTCAGGGAAAGAAGAGGTGATGAATTTGACTTTCTTTGCCTTCTCTTCCTTTCTAAGTGGCAAAGAAAAGGATACTATTAAAGAATAAACAAAAATATCTGCTCTGTGACGTGCAGTGTTTTTGCTGGGCGACCAATGGAGAGAAAACTGAAAATATAAAAATAAACAATGGATTGCTTGAATGAAGATGGAAATTTAGGAGAAAAATTTGGCTACTTTTTATTATTTGACTTTATGTTTCCAAAGTATCTCGGCTTTAATCACTTTTCTAAAGTTTTTGCTGTTAAAATGATAGAATCATATGATATAATAGTTCCACTTCAAAATATTTACTGAAGAGAAATGGAAATATACAAAGGCTTAGAATATGCATGTTCATAGCAACATTATTCACAATAGCCAAAAACTGGAAAAAAATCCAAATGTCCTTCAACTAGTGAATGAATATGCAAAATGTGATATATCCATACAATATAATACTATTTGGGAATAAATAGAAGCAAACTGTTTTATATATGCTGTGGCATGCATGGACTCCAAAATTTATGTTAAAAGAAAGAAGCCAGACACAAAGAATATATATGTTGTATGAGGCTGAGATGGCAACAGGGATTTACAGCAAATGGGCTAAAGAACTTTTTAAGATGATGAACATGTTCCAAAACTCTGTAACTCTACTACAAAAATCAATGACCTGTACAATTATAATGGGTGAATTTTATAGTATGTATATTCTACCTCAATAAAGCTTTATGTACCATAAAAATCATAGGATCATTATTTATGGCTGAAAGAGATCATTTATCCAATTCTTATTTTGTTTGAGTCTTCCAATATTTTCTTACTATTTCTAGTTATTTCTAGTCATCTCTTATTTCATTGACAAGTTTCTACACATGGTGATTTTTATTTAACCTGTCTAGGAGACAGAATGAATCATAGAGACTTATGGGCAAGTTGAAATGTTACTATAGCATGTAGTTACCTTTCCAAGTGATGAAATAGGTTTGTTTGAATTTAATTTTCAGTACTACCTATAGGATATTTGAAATCATGAAAATCAATTTTTGAAAGTTGAGAAAGAACTTTTTATTTTGGATAGAGTAATTGTATGCTTCCTATTGATTCTCACTTCCTTCCTTGTTGTAAATCCCAATATTGGTGACTTACTAGGAAACTCAAGAATCTTTGCAGTTTGGAAATGTTTCTCTCTGATTTTTCTTTGTAAAAAAATAAATCTCTTTAATTTTTTGAAATGTAACATATTTTTTGCACATTTTACAAGTATAAATTGTCGAAGAGAAGGTCCTTGAACATCATATGTATTGTTCCGTATTCTCATTTTACCTGTTAGTCTCACAGTTTATTGGTGGTAGAGATGGAAACAGGTGTTATTTTAAAATTCTTAAGTGGTTGATGATGTTCTTCAAAGATTTCATTCTAATTATCTAATATTCACCTCTTTAGAGCTCTTCTCTGAGAGTCAGATCTGTTTATACAAATTCCAACTAGAAACATTCATTTGGATGATGCACAGACAACTCTCCTTCCAAGGGTCTAAAATTGAAGTCATTATAGTGCTCCTCAAACCAGCTAAGAGTTTAAGAGCATGTGTTCTCTTGGCTTTCAAATGACAAAGCCAGGAATTTTCTAATCTTTGCACATGTAATTTAGCTTCTAGAAACCCTAGTTTACTTATTTACAAAGGAGGATTATAAGAGTATTCTTTTGATTGGTTTGTGGTAAATATCAAATGAAAAATTTATTAAAGTATTTTGTACAGATTTTAACAATCATAAGTACTCAATATTAGCTATTTTCTCCTTTTTCTTCATTGTTTCCTCTATCAGTAAATGTCATCAGATTCTATCAAATTGCTCAAATGACAACCTCTTGTTTCTCATTCTTTACCTCCTAAATAGCATCAAGTCCTGCTGTAAAAACAGAGAGATATTAGAAAAAATAGAGGTAAAATAAAGGGCAATGGAGGAAAAGTATAGAGTTGAGGGCTACAGAATATAAGTCTTTGGAGTCTAGATGTGGAGTCATTGGTAAGGGGACTATGAAAAATCTTGCTGGATGTTATGAATTGCATTTTTTTTTTGTAACATTATGAGACAGAAGTAAAGATTGGAATTCTTTAATTTTTTAAAATACCTATATTGTCCCACATGATAGCCCCCACAGGTCTAAAACTTTATGAGGCTTGTATCTGTATACCTTTTTATTTAAAATTGAGTACAAAAGGAAAGAGTGCCAAAAGTAGGTAGTAGTTAATTTTCAATGTTTCCATACTTGATTTAATAACTCAAGAAATGTTTAATTACCAAAAACATTTAATTGCCAAAGCACCCCCAAGAAGGTGAAGTACTCGTACCACCCTACAGATAGACTACTTTAAGATCAAAGATGATATATTGTAATTTAAAATTACTTTTTATAAAAATAAAAATATTAAGGATTTTGGAATTTATCTACCCAGTCTTTATGTATGAATGTGCATGTATGTATGTATGTATGTATGTATACAATCACACATACTAAATTAAGATCACAGTAGTCACATTATTGTGTCACCTGCTTTCTTCATTTAACAAAAAAATAAGCATTTTATCATATCATTAAATATTTTCAAAATATTATTTTGCATGAATGTATATGGATGTATTTAACCAATTTTTTTAGGTCTACTACGTCATGTTTTCTCTCAAACCATCACAAGTTTGAATTGAAACAATGATTTTTAAAAATTGAAAATTTTCTTTCTGCCTTCTCTGTCATTTTATAGATGCCATGTACTTTATTCAAGATAAATGTCTATTTTTTTGTGTGATAGTAACCACAATTTATTCGATTATAAGAAAAAAATAATTAATTTGGTATAAATTATAGGGTAAAACCCATATGACTCAAAAGAAAGTCTGAATTGTAGATTATTTGAAAAGAAATTTAGTTTTATTCATGATAACCTTATATAAGTAAAATTAGGACAATAAAAATGTGGTTTATAATTGTTAAAGAATCTAGTGACAAAAAGAGTAAGGGGTGATACGGAACCAGTTCTGGCAAAGGGTGGTGGAAGTGGCAATAACGACATCCCGTTTACTGTGCATGTCCGATTTTGGTGGTGTCAGCGGATGAGCTTGGGCCCACTGTTGCCTGTGGCATAGTTCTGTGCTGTGATATTAAGTGTTGTTCCTGACTATGTAGCTTCCATTCTTGGTTCTGCAGTCATTTTAAAGTTTGTATGCACTAAGTCCTTTTAATAAATTTCTTAAAAATTTTTTTCTTAGTAGGTTTTTGTTGCTTGCAATTATGCTGACAGCACTGTAGAAATTCTTTCATCAAAATAAAGTTTACCTAGAATATAGAATGTATAAAATCAATAAGCATTTTTTAAAATAAGGATATCCAAGGCCAGGCAAACTGATTAACTAACTTATGGACTTGCACCTACCTGATGTGATTTTTTTGGTGATTTTAAGAGAAGGATGTGCAATGGTCTCGAGTAATGGAAGCTATCGAGGTGCATTGGGTTATATCAGTTTGGCTCTGAGTGAATGAGGCAGCTGTTACCTCATGGAAGTGTTAGAAAGATATAAATTTTGCCTACTTTTTGAGTTTGCCTAGGGAGGGCCTGCAAGCAGCTTAATGTAGACTTTATTAGGGTACTCCGTAGGCTTCACACATAGGCCCATCCCTTTGTGGAAGGCATGGGGACGGGTGAGGGCAGTGAGGCATGGTTGGGAGCTGATGCTGAACAATTTGTTGTAATTAACCTACCCAACTAGGTCATACAAATAGAAAACACATTCTCATACTTATAAAGATAGAGAAAGGCTCTGGGCTATAGAATTTGACAGTATAATTCAGTTGCCAGGTCAGTCTTAGTCTTTGGGAGGAGGGTACAAATAGACTATGTCTTCTATACAACAGATTACTCAATAATTACAGCATGTAACTGGTTGCACTCTGTACTGCAAAGTAAGGGGACCTCTTGCCAAATTGTCCAGAAGAGTTCACCCACAGTTGTGACAGGTGTTTTTATTTCACTTGCAGACTTCTTTGAAAAGCCCTTGGCATGAATAAGTTCTTGGCATGCAAGCTTAACCCTAAGGGAGTTCCAAGTTGCAGAAAGCCTTTTCTTTGGTGAATAAAATTCCTCCACCTCTTTCATTACAAACCTCCTCCTTCTGTTTCCAGGAATTTTTTATTTTGAGAGGTCTCAAACTGGCTCTCACCAACATCTGCACACTGAAAGCTTGATTCTGTAACTTTGAAAATTTTAGAGGTTGATACATACATCCTCTCTTTCTACTTCCATATTAAATATGTGCCTGTCTCTCAGACTCAGCTTCCTCCTTGCACTAGGTCATGTAACAGCTACATTTCTGTGGAATACAGAAAATAATAGAATTTTCTTGTCACATCAGCTCTGGAGCATTCATTTTGAAGTTTTTCTTTTCTTTCTTTCTTTTTCTTTCTTTCTTTCTTTCTTTCTTTCTTTCTTTCTTTCTTTCTTTCTTTTTTACAAGTCTCTTGCCCATCTATTTGATCACTGTTCCTTTCCTGAGCAGTTACTTCCTTTGTTTCCTGCTTCCTTCCTTTCTTTGTCTTCTGCGTCATTACCACTCTTCAGGGTGGTAGGAGGGGATTGCATTTCCCTTGTTTTCCTTTTTCCATTATGATGTTCGCAGTTCCATTAAATAAACGCACAAATAGAAGACCAGATTCTTACTATAAGTTCTTATAACCGTTAACAGTATAATGATCTCAGTACAACTTGTGTCTGATGGAAGGTCACTGCTAGGTCATGCAATGTCATGAGTAGAAGGGGACTTTTTGAGGGACATCCCTTACCTCAGGGCAGACTCTCCCCTACTATATCCCACACGGATTCTTTATCAATGGGAAATTTATAACCTTCTCTTTCATATCTTAATGACACCTCTTAAGAAATTCTGCCTTCCGTTTAAACATGTACATAGATGATATGAACTGACAAGCTGTCAAATCCTTTTTTCTCTTTATTTCAGAGGAATAGAAATAGACTGGGAATTCCAGATTCAAACATCCAGGTCAAATTTCAGAGGTTGGGTTGTTGAAACTTCTCAGGCCTACTTTGAGCAAACTTTGTTCTAAACCCTAATATCAGGATGGCCTTAGAACTGGCCAGCCCACAGAGGCTTTTATGCTGGTTATAAAGGCTGGGGTTTAACTTGTAGAATTCAGCCTCAGTAAATATCCTTAAAGCTGGGATAGAATTTGAGAAATTTCTAGAAATGGAAAAATGTCTTCCTTTCTTCCAAATCACTTTGGTATTAAATTACCATGAAAATCCTTTTCCCCCTCTGCATTAAGAGAAAGAAGACTAACTAGACAATATTCTCCTTTTAATAGCTGTCCATGGGCAGAAAAGTCATTGCACGCAGGGCCAAATTTAGATAAATCTAAAGAGACAATATACGTGTTCTTATTTTTTAAATATCCAAATCTGTGTACAATCCCATCTTCATTAGTATTCTCTAATACCTCTAGTTTTAATTCCCATACTCCACATGTACCCTTATATATTCTTCTGCATGCACTCTTATACATTCTTACTATTAAATATTTGCACTCAGGAGAAGATGAAAAATGTGTTCACACTATGTGTGCACTACCAAGACTATTCATATCAAGGTTCACTGAATAAAATCACTTGTGAAACTTTATGTAGAATTTCAATCAATCAGTAGTATGAGAGATAGAGAACTATGTCATGGACTCTATTCCATGAAATTTATATAATATAGGAACTTGGACCATAACTTATGACCTGAAATTAACTATATTGAATAATTCTTATGTGATGACAGAGCAAAACATTTGACATAGAGGTTGTCCTGGAAAAATCAAGATGAAAGATCATCACACTCTGGAGAGGTCATCCATCGTATCTTCATAAAGTCTGCTTTTTCTATATTAATTCTGAGTCTAAATCCTGTCTAACATGACCTTCTCATTTTTTTAATTGGCTGTTAGCTAACAGTGAATTTAGACTACTAATATCAACTCTGGAAATTGGTCAAACATAAGTTTAAAACATTGTTAAAAATTCTTAGAAGTCACTTTTACTTCAGTAATACTAAAAATATAGGCCTGTGTAAGTGGACTTCAAGATATAATTACTGGATTTTTTAGAAAATTATTTCCAATAAATACAATAAAACACCAGCTCTTCATAAGTTTTTTATAGGTTGCCTTCTGACATGGGGGTGCATACGAAGGAAGAGGAGTGAAGTCAATATTTACTTCTAGCCTGGAACAATTACAACTTTTCTCAAGTATTTATGTAAGTAACCATTTACAAGACTATTCCAGAGGAAATCTGATAAAATAAGTCTGTTGGAAGTGTGGTGGCCTTTTCAAAACAAATTTGAGGCAAGAACCCTTTTCCTGTTTTAAATAGTTGTTTTCTTTTTACATCTTCTGTTTTATTCTAACATGTAACCCCACTTTTTTATTATGCAATACTGTTTTTTTCTCAAGGAGAAAACCTATTTTCATATAAATAGTAGGTATATAAAAGCCATCGTTTTATAAGACTACTCTAATATCTTGTCCTTGAGAATAGGAAAGGCGAATCTTCAATGACTTTCACAATACTTGGCTCAGGCTAGACACTCCATAAATATTGGTTTGATGAAGAGAAGTAAAAACAGATGAAAGGCTAATGTGAATGATAGACACAGATATTTTACTTTGAAAAGGTATACAAATTTATGGTTAAAGATGACATCTGCCTAAAAGTCATTTATGAAATATCTTTCAACTTTTTCTAAGATAGTTTTAAAAATAAAAATGTAGCAAAAATCAAAACACAATCCAAATGAAACTCTTAGAGACAACCTACCACAGATTCTTGGAGAAATCCCAAGACAGTAAGATTGCCAGTATCTGGATTGATAAGAACACTATTATGAATCTACTCTACCTATATTTTGCTTAATGTAACAAAACAAACCTCACATACCTTAAGTAATGGAAGACAGCTCCCTTACTTACTAGTTTCAGGTTTAGACCCAGGTGGTGAATTAACTAGAAAACAAGGCAAGTGATTCTTCTGCTTATGCTTTTGGAAGAGCATAATACTGTTCTGGTACTCCCAATTTTTCTCCATATTAAAAAAATACAAGCTCATTAAAATGACGAGTGTCTCCAGATGTCGACTCTTCAGAAGACTACCAGAAAGCCTGGTAGTCAATCAAAACTGTATTTATTAGATTTAATTCAACAAAGAAGAACACTACCTTTAATGTCTTAAAAGAGTCTCAGAACAGGAGATCAGAAAAGGATATTTATAGTGTGTTAGTACCCAGGCTCAAGTGGTTTAAGGCTGGTCTTTCAACGAAAGGGACATATTAGGGTTGAGCAAATTCATGACATCATAGTTTAGAAGTGGTCAACACAATGGAGTGAAGATCTTAAGTGAATAAATCTTAATAAGCAAGCTGTTTGTCTATAATTTTGTTTCTTTTTAAAAATGGTTTGCAGGAATTTACTGAAGCAATCAATAAAATTGTTTATTAATTTACATTCCTATCTTCCTTTAATAATGTTCTGGAATAAATAATTAAGTCATGTTGATACAGGTGGCCTGATTTCTCCATTCTCATAGTTAAGCTCTCTGAACATAGGTAGTCTCAGCTTTCACAAGTTAGGAAGCAGGGAGAGAATAGTGGGTGATCATTCCATTCTGGGACATTTAAAACCAAGGTGAGTGATGTAGAAATAGGAAGAGTCCTGGTTTCAGTGGATGCTGTGCATTATACATATACGCAGTCTGTTAGGAATATCAGACATTTAAGGAGTGGGATTTGAAAAATATCTCATTTAAGTTAACTTTACTACATGGATGCCTCAAAGACACTAGAAATTTGATTAGAAAATGTATATGTTAACCTGCTCCTCCACAGTGATTGTCAGATGGAATTTTGACTGGCATCTGACTGGAGAATAAGCAGGGCCAAGGAGCTGCTATTTCCCTAGTCTTTTGGAAACACCAGATCTTTACAAAGATCTCCTTTTTTTTGAGGATAAGTACACAGAACAAAATTTACATCGGGCCAGTAGAAATATAGTAGGAGAGTGGAAGAAGAACATCTGTGGTATACTGCTCACAATGAGTTATCTTGGAAGTCAGAGAAAAGTTTTATATGCTCTTTGGCATCGTTGGTGGAGTGCACAATGACCTGGCTACTACTAAAAAGGAGCAGAAAATTGTAAGTTTTAAGCTCAGAGAAAAGAGAGAGAGCATAAAGAGACAAGGAGTTAAGATAAAGAGGAGGAGAGACGAAAATAATTAAAATTAATAGTCTAATGACAATTTTAAAAAACAGGTTGACCTTGTTGGAGGATATACAAAGTTTTGAGTTGTGTTACAGGAATTGTGACTTTAGAAGCAATTTTTTAAAAAATACGTCAGAACAGAGACCATTGTCGTTTGAACACCAAGGAACTAATATAATAGTGCAGATGTAACTGATGGAAACAAAGATATAGCTTTGGGGAGGAAAATTGAAAATTAAAATTACGTTTTTTTGTCACCAATTTTCAAATTGCCAGAATCACATAAAAATATATTTCATGATTCTTTAGATTCACAAAAGTATTAGAAATTCAGATGTTTATAAAGCAGATGTCTAAAAACAAGACTTTATATTAAATAAAAAATTTAATAACACTATAATTCTTATTTATTTACATTGAGAAGTGGGAAAACACAACAGAAAATAATCTGTAACATTGGAGCATAGTTAGAAAATAGTCCTTAGATTATTTCCTAGGTCATAAGTATTCTGTATCCTCTAGCTTCTCTCACCAACAAAGAAAAATAAAACATAGTGCAGGAATTAAAAAAAAAAAATTCCCACTATCAGAAATAGTGAATGGCTTCATTTTTTTTTTTTTTAATTAAAGCTAATGCTCTTTTGAAAAAGAGACTCACATTTTTGGTTTCATGTCTTTTCTTTCTCAAAATGAGAGCTCTTCAGCCTCCAATTTAGATAAGTATAAGAAGTTCTGCAAAAAGGTTTCAGCAAAGTAATTGAGTTAGAAAGAATCAGATAATGTAAAGCTAAATATAAATAATTTCATAAACATTATTACAAAATTTTAGAGGAAATTTCTGGATAGGATAATGAATTGAAGTTTCCTTATAGAACCTTCTGCTTCATAATGAAATAAACAACAGCGAGAAAACAAAAAGTAGGGGGAAAAAGTCCACAGCAGCAGTCAAAACCAGAAAGGAACAAAATTCAGTTTTCAGGGAGTTATAGTTAATGAGAGAAACATTACCATGGAATGGCAAGGCTTCTAAACCCACAACACTCCTCAGAAGCCATACAGATGAGTCCATAAAAGTCTGAGAATTCTGTCTAATATTCCTCAAATGGGAGAGAAGCAACCTGAATAGGTCACTTTAAACTTTTAACTGGTAAGCTTTTCAATGTGAAATAGGACCCCAGTTTTACTGTGTCGAATTTTACTGCAGATTTCCTTCCTTTTTGGCTATATTGAAGAGAAATTTTCCATTCAAATGGCTAACCTTGTAACCAGCTCTTTGTTCTGCTTCTGTAGATATGCTTGCCACATAGGCCAAAGGGCAGGGTGACCTCAAGATCAACTGAAGACTCACCCTCCCCTTTGCTTGTTCTGTCTAGATAATAGATATATTGCCTTTGCTTGTTCTGTCTAAATAACAGATTGCTTGTTCTGTCTAGATAACAGATGTATTGCCTAAATTCCTGTCTGAGAATCTCACGAGCCAATCGGCCCATGCCAACTGTAACTGCGCGAATAAGCCCTACAAAAGTAAGGTTACCCCTGATTTTGGGGCCCAGATCTTTAGAGGGCTAGCTCTTCTGGGACCGCTGGTGTAATAAACCTGAGTTCTCCAACTCTCTGAGTGGTGCTTGGTTTCTTGCCAGTCTAATTTTTCTGCAACATTTCGTTATCTAGAAAATAAGTATTATTTTACTATACTCTCTAATACAAATCACTAGAAAATACAGATCATTTTATTATCTGTAAATATTATTATCTAATTATTAATCCGTGTTTTGAATAACAAAGAGAAAAATGGCTAATATTTCCCCTGTATCAATTGAGGGAGCTCAGTTCATGCTGGATTCTATAGGACTCTTGTCTTCTTCTAGGTTGTTGATTTCCAACTAGGAGTGAGTGTCATTTCTGGAGATTTAAAACACATGGGTATCCCTTACTTCCTTTTCTTCTCTCATCAACCGGAGTTGGGAGCTCTCTCTCTCTATATTTAAATTTCCACAAATGATTCTGATATGCATACCTGTTAAACATTCCTTTAAAAAACTGTTCTGTGAAAAAGTAAAGTCCACTACACAGAACTTTGTCCAAAGAAGACATATGAATGGCCAACAGGTACATGAAAAGATGCTCAACTTCATCAACCATTAAAGAACTGTAGATTAAAGCCTCACTGAGATACCACCTCACACCTGTTGGAATGACTATTATCAAAAAGAGAAGCAATAAGAAGTGCTATTGAGGATGTGGAGAAAAGGGAGCCTTTGTGCACTGTTGTTGGGGGTGTGAATTGGTGTAACCTCTATGGAAACAGTATGGAGATTCTTCAAAAAGTTAAAAACAGAACTACTGTATGACCAGCAGTCATATGTTTGGGTATTTACCCGAGGAAAATGAAAACATTAACTTGAAAAGATATCTTCATCCCTCACGTTCATAGCAGCATTTTTTTACAACAGGCAATACATGGAAACAACTTAAGTTTCCATTGATGGATGAGTGGATAAAAAAGTTGTGATATAGATATATATCTATATGTGTAATTGTATATATCACAATTTGGTGGTTACTGTATACCACATGCAATGGAATATTATTCAGCCATTAAAAAATTAGGGAATCCTACCATTTGTGACAATGTGGATGGACCTTGAAGGCATTATTTTAAGGGAAATAAGCGAGACAGAGAAAGACAAAATACTGTATGACCTCAAATATATGTGGATTCTAAAAAAAAAAAAAAAAGGCAACAACAACAAAAAACTCCCAAACTTTTGAAAAAAAGATTAGTCTTGTGGTTACCAGAGGTGGAGGGTGGGGGAAGTGAGATTGGAAGAAGGTGGTCAAAAAAGTACAAACTGCCAGTTATAAGATAAATAAATACTAAAGATGTAACGTACAATGTGATTGATGACTGTCGCTAACACTGCTGTATAACATAAAAAAGTTGCTAAGAGAGTAAATCCTAAGAGTTCTCATCACAATAATAATTTTTTCTTTTCTTTTTATTGTATTTATATGAGAAGATGAATGTTAACTGAACCTATTGTAATTATTTCACAGTATATGTAAATCAAATCATCATCCTGTACACCTTAAACTTACAGTGATGTATGTCAATTCTTTCTCAATAAAACTGAAAAAATGTTGTTTCTGGTTAAATAAATTTGGACTAAACACGGTGGAATAAGTTTCTTTTTTTCAGAATTATATATAGATTTTAATATATTAATGTGATTGTGAAATTCCAAACAGGGTTATTTTATAAGCAAAGTCTGGAAACAATGAACAAAGGGGCCATGCTGGATTCTTTATAAAGAATATTTCAATGCAGTCCAAACATTTTATCCTCAGGTTCAACAGAAAGATTGTAATCTATTAAATCTGGCTACAATATGCCAGATCACATTATGTCAGAATAACAAATGGTTTGTCACTTCATGACTTTGCTAAAGAAAAGCTGAAAAGATATATGCATTATTATTTTAAAGCACATTTCTTTGTTGTTTGGTTCCCCAATATTCCTTTCCTTTTGCTGTAGAACCTGGAATGCTTAGTGAGGAATAATTATATGTGGCCTCAATGTGAAGTGGTTCCCAGTTCTTCTCTCTAACTATAATAGCCACAGCGGTCAGATTCTTCAATCTTCCCTGGGTACATTCAGTGGCAGGCATGAGACACACACTGGGCCAACTGAACACTTATCCTCAGGACTTTAGAGTATATTATGAGAGTTAGGGGACAGCTAGAGTTCAAATCATCTCTGGGATATCATTTTACTCTCTAAAGTTTCTAGAAAATTTATTGATTAACAATCACCATGTTAAAAATTTTAATAAGAGTATTATCTGTGGAATTATTCACAGTTATTTTTTTAGATGAGGGGTGGTTACTTATGTCACTGATGAAATTGGGAAAGTTGAGTGATTCTCACCAGAACATTTTATCCTTCTCTCTTGCTTGTCCCCAGTTTGAAAACTGAGCCAACATCATTAATGGTTGAAATAGAACACGTTCAAGAGTATGTAAAAAGAGAATAGTAAAACACTGAATGTCTTGCCAAAAGTTTATTTAGTGCAACAAACATTTGTCTAGCATCTGTACTCTGTCGTAGGTACTTTATCACATAAATTATTTAAAATTAATGAGCTTTTCATTTTTTAAAAATAATCTCATTTAATTTCCAGATGAAGAATTATACCACAACAGATTAAATATTTTTTTGTATTCACAGAGCTGCTTAGTAAAGGGCTAGGACTGAAAACCAGATACGCCAATGCCTGATTCAGGGCTGCTTCCTCCGCTCTCATTGGTTGGACTCCCTGGGAAAGACTGCTCTGAAGAGGGTGGCCGTCATGGTGTGCAGTGAAGGCAATGGAGAAGCACCGACCAGATGGTTGAAAAGAAGGATTTACCAGTGAGGGCTGTCATCCATTCCTTTGAATTATTAAATCTCTTCTTTGGAAAGCTTATAAATAAGTATTACTGTTCATCTCTGGGAACCTACTTGCAATTAGCTGGTTGGGTTGTATCCAATTTTAGAAAACAAGAGCATTGACCTTGGACTCAGGAGTGCAGACCCTGCTCTCTGACTTTAGGAAGTCCATGAACCCCACCGAGTCTGTGAAAGGAGCAGTTGAGCCACAATGCAGGAGGGTGCTCTGGGGGCAAAACTTGTGTAGCTAGATTGCCTGAGTTCAAATTCTGATTCTGTCGCTTAGTATGTTACATGACTATGAGCATATTAATTAACTCTTTGTGCCTCAGTGTTTGTCATAAAATGAGGATAATGAAAGTGTCCAGCTTGTTTGATTTTTGTGAGGATTAAAGGAATAATAACTACTAAACTGTTCATATAATATGTGTTGCTTTTATTATTACTTGATGCTTGCTAAAGTCTCTTCAAGATGAAAAATGTGTATCTATAATTCAGTGCTATACAAATGTGTTAGAAGTATTGGCTACAATCTAAGAAAAAGCAAAATAAATACACCTATAAAAAGAGAGAGTCAATTTAGTTGTATTTAAGGCATATTTTCTGAGTATCCATTAAGTACCTAGCATAGTTCTGAATGGATTAGGTGATTTTTTGTCCAACGCTGGGACGAACAACTTAAGTAACATTGTCCTTAGATTAATGATACTCTTGTTTCCCTTTATTTTCATCATAAAAAGTGTATGAAAAGATAAAAAATTAATCTCTGTTCTCAAATGCAAACAAAATACCAAGAAAATATTAGAGTCCAGGGAGAAATCAACAACCTCTAGGTGAATCTGAGGTTACTTACAGTAGGTTTGAGATGTCTTATCATAAATTACCTTCCATTCTCATGGAAAAATCAGACAGATGCAGCTGTCTGATGCAGATTGGATTTTAAGAATACATAAGTTGTCTTAGATAGCATAACATGAACATAAATTCTGTCCGAATTTCATTCTCTAATCTGGATTAGCAATCAATAAATGTTGAATAACATGATTGTCTCAGCTCTGTGCTAGTTAGTCTATGCTGGCTAAATTGGCAAATTAAACCATTAGTTGAAAATTATTGTATCCACTGAAAACTCCTTTGATTGTGCCAGGGGTGTGGAGTGATTTACCGGGGTTAATGCTGACGGTTCTGTCTTGGAATAATAATGGCTCCTGATTTATTAGGCTTTCTTTAAATGGAAGCTTCTTTTTGCTCTCAATTTTAGCTCTAATTTTCTTTGTCTGGAACTGATTGTTCCTCCTGATGTGTAGATTTTTTTTTTTGAAGTAACCTTGAAAGACTCCGACATAACACTTTGACTAAGCTTGAGTCACGAGACTGTGGTGCCACCCTGCACTAAATTTTTGTTGCCCCCGAGGCCTTTGGCAACACCCCTCCTGATATGAATACCATTTGTAGTTTGCCTACGTTTTTAATAAAACCTTTTTGCTGGAATCAGCGTTGCTTCTTCCAAGTTGCTGCTTGCCCAAGAAGGCAATGCCCATAAATGCCACCATATGAGCAAATCTCTTGCAAAACTTCTGTCTTTGGTTTTGTTCACAGATGCTGATGAAGAGATGTTCTCCCTAAAAACTCAGGTTATTCAGGCTCTGCTGCATTTTTACCCAAGTTGAAGCTTGTTTTAGAAAAAAAATTTTAAAGTTACTTTCAGCAAATACAGGGGAAAAAATGTATATAAATAAAAACAGTGAGATAGTTTCATTTTAAGAAAAGTGTCAGATGTATTTTCCTTGAATAATATCTCTGCATTCCTCCTGTCTTGAAGCAATACCACTACTACAATCCTGAGCTGTTTAACTACTGGGATACATTCTGAGAAATGTGACATTAGGTGATTTCGTCATGCAAACATCATAGAGTACACTTATACAAACTTAGATGGTATAGCCTACTACACACCTAGGCTGCATGGAATAGCCTATGTTCCTAGGTTATAAACCCATATATATCATGTTACTGTACAAAACAACAGGAGATTAAATCGAGCACAAGAGAAAATGACACTATCAAGACACTTGGTAAACAGGAGATGTATGAGGCTGCTGCTGGCAGAACACAGCATTCTGTTTTACAGCAAACTTTGTTTTAATAAGTAGACATGGTACACTAAAATAGTGAAAAAAATATAGTATAGTAAATATATAAACTAATAAAATAGTCATTTATTATCATTTTCAAGTATTATGTACTATACATAATTTTATGTGCTATACTCTTAAAAATATTTTTTAATATTTCAATTATAATTGACATACATTCATTATTGTATTAGTTTCAGATGTACAACTAGTGATTAGACACATTTATATAATTTATGAAGTGATCACCCTGATAAATCTAGTACCCATCAGACACCATACATACTTATTACAATATAATTAACTGTATTCCTTATGCTATACTTTACACCCTCATGACTATTTTGTAGCCATTAATTTATGCTTCTTAATCCCTTCACTTTTTGCACCACTCCCAACCCTTCTCCCATCTGGCAACCATCAAAATGTTCCCTGTATCTATGTGCTTGTTTCCATTTTGTTTATTTATTTTGTTCTTTAGATTTCATGTATAAGAGAAATCATATGACATTTATTTTTCTCTGATTTACTCCACTGACCACAATACCCTCTAGCTCCATCTATGTTATTGCAGATGGCAAGAATTCATTCTTTTTATGACTGAGTAGTATTGCATTGTACCTTCTTTATTCATTCATCCATTGTTGGACACACAGGTTGCCTCTATATCTTGGCTATTATAAAAAATGCTGCAATCAATGTAAAAATGCACGTGTCCCTTCAAAGCAGTGTTTTGGTTTTCTTTGGATAAATACACAGAAGTGGGATTATTGGGTCCTTCTGGTTTTTTTTTTTTGTCACCCCCTTTGTTTTAAAGCCTTTTTTGTCTAGTAAAGTATGCTACTCCAACTATATTTTTCATTTCTGTTTTTATGAAACACCTTTTTTCATCCCTTTACTTTTAGTCTGTGTCTGTCTTTCCATCTGAAGTGGGCCTCTTGTAAGCAGCATCTTTAAGGGTCTTGTTTTTTTATCCATCCGGCCATTGTATCTTTTCATTGAAGCATTTAATCCATTACATTTAAAATAATTGTTGTTAGATATGTAATCGTTGACATTTTATTATTCATATTAAACATTTTTTTTTCCTCTTCTTAAAGACATCCCTGTAACATTTCTTGTAATACTGGTTTGGTGGTAATGAACTCCTTTAGCTTTCTCTTGTCTGAGAAACTCTTTATCTGTCCTTTGACTTAAATCAGTGGTCTTCAACATTTTTGGGACGAAGGACCAGTGCTCCTATGAGAATCTAATGCCTGATGATCTGAGGTGGAGCTGAGGTGGTGATGCTAACACTAGGGAGCAGCTGCACATACAGATGAAGATTCACTCGCTCACCCACCACTCACCTCTTGTTGTGTGGCCCGGTTCTTAACAGGTGACTGACCAGTATAGTCTGTGGCCCAGGAATTGGGGACCCCTGTTCTAAATGATAGCTTTGCTTGGTAGAACAATCTTGGTTGTAGGTCCTTGCTTTTCATCACTTAAAATACTTCATGCTAATCCCTTCTGGCCAGCAAAATTTTTATTGAGAAATCAGCTGACAGTCTTATGGAAGCTTCCTTGTTGGTAACTAATTGCTTTTCTCTTGCTGCTTTTAAGGTTCTCTTTGTCTTTAACGTTTGGCATTTTAATTATGATATGTCTTGGTGTGAGCCTGTTTGGGTTCATCTTGTTTGGGACCCTTTTTGCTTCTTGGGCTTGTATGTCTATTTTCTTCACCAGGTTAGGAAAGTTTTTAGTCATTATTTCTTCAGATAAGTTTTCAATTCTTTCTCTCTCCTTTCCTTCTGGTATCCCTATGATGTGAATGTTGGTACACTGTTGTCCCAGAGGTCCCTTAAACTATCCTGAATTTTTTGGATTCTTTTTTTCTTTTGATGTTCTAATTGGGTATTTAGCTACCTTACTTTTAAATCACTGATTTGACTTTCTGCTTCATTTAATCTACTGTTAATTCCCTTTAATGTATTCTTTATTTTAGTTTTTGCATTTTTTATTTCTGACTGTTTTATTTTTTATTTTTTGGTTTTCTATCTTAATTTTTATATTTTTCTATCTCTTTGTTGAAGTTCTCTCTGAGATCATTGAACATTGTTCTAACCAGTGTTTTGAACTATGTATGTGGTAGATTGCTTGTCTCCATTTTGTTTAGTTCTTTTTCTGGAGCTTTGTTATGTCCTTTCATTTGTGATATGTTTCATTGTCTCCTTATTTTGGCTGCATCCATGTTTTCTTTTATGTATTAGGTAGGGCTGCTATGTCTTCTGGTCTTCATAAAATGGCCTTATGTAGTAGGTGTCCTATGGGGCCCAGTGGTGCAACCTCCCTGGTTACCTGAGCCTAAGTGTGTCCCTTGTGTGGGTTGTATGTGCCCTCCTATTGTAGTTGAGCCTTGGTTGCTGTTTGCACGTCAATGAAAGGGACTGACCTTCAGGCTTATTGGTTGTGAGGACTGGCTGTGATTGCAGTGGAGGAAATGTTGTGCAGGGGCTGACCCAATGGAGCAGGATTCACTTTAGCAGGGCTTTGGTGCCTACCCAGTCTGCCCTTTGGGTGTGTCATCTGTGGAGGCAGCCAGGTGGTGCTCTGGCTAGGTCCGAAGCCAACTACTGGGCATGCTGACCCTGTGGCCTCCTGGGAGAGGTCCTGCTGCAGTACAAGTACAGCTGTAGGCTGTACTCTGCCTAGGGCCACCAGGAATGAGCCACGGAGTGATCCACAGATGGCCACCACCCACGCTGGCCTTGGAGGTACCTGGGAGAGGGTAGGCTGCAAACTGAGGCCAGGTGCCGCCAATGCCAGACTTGGGGCTGCTCAGCAAGATATACGGAGTATACTGAGTCCAGCTGCTCTTGTTTGGGTTTTGTGAACCTTTGAGTGATTTTAGGAAAGTCTGCTGCATGAGCCAAGACAGGCTGTTTGTGTGGAAAAGCCACTAAAAGTAGGTTGGGTGGGTCCACAAGTTCTGTGCTACACTTTTATATGACTGGCAGTGCAGTAGGTTTGTTTACAGTCACCACAAACATGTGAGCAATGTGTTGCACCAGGAATTTATGATGGCTATGATGTCACTGGGTGATAGGAATTTTCAGCTCTATTATAATCTTATGGGACCACTGATGTGATGCGGTCTGTCGATCAAAATGTTGTTATGCAGCATATGACTGTACTACAACACCACTATTTTTACACAAACACAGTCTTTAAGAATGTGAGTAGAAGCTGAACATTGAGTGGGGTTAGGGACACTGGTCTATAATAATCTTAACCTGCCCAGCTGTCTGTCAATCCATGCCTTTCTTATCTCTGTATCTCCCTCTATCGCCTTGCCAAGTGGAATGGATGCTTTTTGCTGGGGAATCTCTAGTTGAGTGTATCAGTACAGAAATGCATACCTGAGAAGTGAGTAGATAAGAATCAGCCCAAATTCACCCATGTGACTGGAAAAACAATCCCAGAAAATGTTAAAAACATTTTCATGACAAATTAGTTAAATCGATGATGATTTATTTATTTTTAAGATCCCTAAATTTGGTTTACTTTTAAGCTTTTTCTCTTATTTTCAAAATGAAAAAGATTATATTATTTATTCTAACTGAAAAAGATCCTAATATTAGAGAAAACTATTCAGTACCCAGAGATAACCACTCCTACCATTTTGGTGAATATTCTTTCAGATGGTTTTCCATGCTAGAGTTCTCAAATAGTGCTCCACAGAACTCTGGATCAGATTATATATATCATTTTTTTTTTTAATGAGATGAGTTTAGTAATAAATTGGGTCTGAGAAATATTAGGTTAAACAAGTTAAGCATGTTTCTCTGTTGTAGACCACCACAGAACCTCTAATATCTGAATTATGCTATGAGAACCACTAAGAAAGGGTTAGAATGCAGTATTTCTCAAACATAGGACACTGGAATTCCTGTTTGAAAAACAAAACCAAAAATCTGGAAAATGGTGTTCTTTGAGAACTTATTCACACATTAATATACTTTATATAAAATAAAACTAAAGCCAATCTTTATCCTGTTTTTAGGTAAACTCAGCAATGTGTAATGAACATGAGCCCATATTCATGAATAGAAATCTATATCATAATTTCTAATGGCTGTATAATATTCCTCTTTACACATGTATTATCTTCTACTTAACCAAACTTTCTATTAGTAACCACTGGGGCACAAAGCTAAAATAAAGATATATACACCAGTTTTACAAACATATTTGCAAAAGCTATAATGAAATCAGTAAACAAAAAGGTAAATATACCATTAAGAACATTTACAAGAACACAGACAATTCACAAAAAAAAAACCCAGTAGACTAATATAGGCATGAAATTACTTTCATGCCTTATGTTTATGCCATGTAATTAAAGACGTTGAATTATAATGCTTTATTAATTAGACTGGTAAAAAATAGAAAGACTAACAAACGGCATTGGTGAGAGTTTGAGGAAATGTATGTTTTTTCTCCTTTCTTTGTGAAAAATGTAAATTGGTGCCAGCTGTCTTGGGGAAAGTCTATCTATATTTATTAAAAATTTTTAATGAGCCTATCCTTGAAGCCAGCGGGTCCACTGTAGATTACTTTTTGGCTGAAAAAGCACTGTTACTTTTTATAAACTATCCCTTATAGAAATCTTGTGCTGTGGGCTGCACACCATGGTAGGTTTGTAGGCAAGACAACTCTGTGTTCCTCACCTTTCCTCTAGTAGCTTATGATATATACACTCTTTTGAGCAAATCAAGCTCACCAAGAAACCACTAGACTTTTTACCAAAACTTTTGAATACCCAGTAATAATAATGCATTTGACTAGAATCATGATTAGAACACTGAAATTCATCAAGCTCTTTTTAAACAAGAAATTTTTTCCACTTTCAGTAGTGATTAAAAGAAAGTTCGTATTCCCAGAAGTTCCTGGCAGGGCTGGCATTTGTTCTTAGTAATGGACTAGCATTGGTACTATGTGATATCCTCTAGGGAGTGCAGGCTAATGAAAGTCAGGTTTCAAAAAATCGGGGTTTTATTTTCTGAGGCACACTGGCTATCTTTCCATTTTGCACAGTTACACTTCTATTTCCATCATGTTTCCCTACTTTAGTCACTGAACAGTAGCTTTTTCATCAGAAAAAGAAATTCTGGTATAGAGAGAGAAGTCAACTGGATAACTAAGATAAACCCATTTAGTTGGAGGCTCCTTGAGGGAATGGGTTATATTGGACTTACCGCGGTAACCCCAGTACCCAGTCTTATCGCTCAGTCCATTGGGTGGGCTCAGTAAATATTTGTTGACTCTATTTATGGGTGAACCTCATGAAAGGGGATGTTAAAGAACTAAGGTCTTTGAAAGTGAGGTCTAGATGGAAAACCCAGTCATGATATCTACTCCACATCCATACACCCTTCAAATGCAATTTCTTAAATAGAAATATAAAATCACTGGTTAGAGGGAGAAGAAACTTCATGGCCAAATGGAAATTTAGCAAAATGAGAATTATAAAAATCAAGTATTTAGAAATGATCTTGTGTCAAAATCAAACTATATCATTAAGATGGAGTATCAAGAAATAGATGATTCCATAGATATGAAAATAAAATAGAAGGAGGAGGTAAGGGGATGAGAACAAATATGCATTAAACACCTTAAGTACATCTAGTGACTTTATGTATATATTGTACTTAATTCTTTCTACAGTGCTGTAAGATTGCTTTTATTGTGCTTATTTTACAGATGTGGACAGAGTAGGTCTAACAGTTTGAATAATTTGCTAAAGACTGTCCTGCTTGTACATGGAATACATTGGAAATAAAGTTTGCTTTTCTTGTTACAAAGAAAGATATAGTAAGGATAGTAGATTTGTGGAATAGCTTCAGAAAGATCGGTTTGATAAACTAGGACAGCGTTATCAAACTTTAGTTGTATCAGACTCACCTGAGAGCTTGTTAAAACCAGCTTTCTGGGCCCCACCTCCAGAGTTTTTGAGTCAGTAGGTCTGGCATGGAGCCAGATAATCTGCATATCTAACTAGTTCCCAGGTACTGCTGCTGCTGCTGCCAGATCTGGAACCATACTTTGAGAACCACAGGAATTTGATTATTATCATGTGTATTGATTTTACAAAAGCACTTGAAAAATCTTTTTATAATATCCTTTTGGTCAAGATTTTTCAAGGATTAATCCAGACTTAATTTATTCATTTAACAAACGATTCATTCAACAAACTGTTCACTCAACGAATAGAGTAATACTGGAGACAGAACATGGAATTACAGGTTGAAACCTGCTTCCAACCAATAAAATGTGATTTAATAGGAATTAAAGACAAGTTCTGATCATAAAGACAATATATGGTTAACAAGAAGAAAGAGGCTCTAAAAAACCTTAAGGTTACTTCAGGACATATTAATATAGGTCTAATATTACAATTATGAGAAGGAAACTCATTGTATTTTGGATTGCAGCAAATATCTGGATTAAGAAGTTTAATTACGGCTGCCACACTTAAGAGAGTAGAAGAGAGTCCTGGTGTTGAGAGTTTAGCTAAGTTACTCCATGATATTGCTACCTCAGCATCCATTTTGTTTGGCAAAATAGCCTGCAGGGGGCCTAAACTGAACTAGCCATTCTCTCACCCACCATGCAAGTGCATGCCCTAGATGGTCCTCACAAAGTCACAAGTAAATGCAAGTTTTTGATATGACTTCTCCAATGGCCTTGTGATAAACAGTCTCTCTCCCCTCCCCTACTCCAGGGCTTTCTTTCACGTGTCCCTTAGGTATGAGCTCGGAGTCGCTCACCAGAACCTCACTCTTTTTGGTTTGAAATGACCAATCCAGGAGGCCCCAAAGCACTCCACCATGGACCCTAATAAAGGCATGTGCCCAGGTCCTGCCATGCTCTCTGTTTGTTCCTTGCCTCGATCTTGCCTGAGTGGCCCCTTGAGTTGCACCATGTACCTTCTCCAGGACCTGCGAGTAATAAACTTCTTTATTTCAATTTCTTTTGTGGTCTTTTATCGGACTGGGCTCACCATCTGACACCTCAGGGCTCTGCTTAGCAAATATTAATCTAACAGTTACAACATTGGGGTAGTGAAAGGTCTGGAACAGCCACATGAAATGCTAAGACATAGGGGAGATTTGATTACTGAAAATATTGGTGGTTTAGTAGCAGTACTGCAATGGTGAGGGGTTGTACTAAATAAACTCTGCCTGCTTCTGACCGAAGATTCAGTTCAAGTTATAGTGTAAAGACACATAGCCATTATTATGCTATAACACAGGAGGAACCAAGAGCTACAACAGAGTTTATTAAAAACGCATCAGGAGAGAACAGGAAAGAGGTAATATGTAGGACCATCAAGATCTGGTAAGGTCTCACGATGATGTTGCATTGAGGTGGATCATGAAAAATAGCAGAATTTCAAAATATAAAATTTAAATTTGTTCCATTCAACCAACATTTGCAGGGTATTCATTGCATGTGGGGCTGGGCACCTGGGATAAAAAGATAAATAAAACATGATCCTTGCCCTCCAGAGTGCCCAGATGCTGAGAGTAGGGTGGAGAAAAAAAATAGAAGTGGATCCCAGGTCTCATGAGGTTCATAGTACAGTAAAGAGAAATTTGCAATATAGTGAGATAAAAATTTTGAAAGAGGTGGAAAGGAACTGTAGGAAAAGAACATGACCTGAAATGGGTAACAGTCTGCTTTCACTTTAATGTGCAGGAGGCCGTCTCTGTGACAAATAATCTAATAGATGGGATTTATCAGGACTGAATACATGCAGTAGGAGATTGCATGGGAGAGTAATAATGTAAATGAATGAAGAAGTGGACCCACCTAGCGAAGTTTGGGCCTAATCATTTGCTAAACAGGATTTATATAAAAGATGTTAAAAAATGGGGGTGACATGATCCAATTTGTGTTTTGGGAGCATAACTTGTGATTTGGGATAGATCTGAGAAGCAAGAGGTTGGGTGTGAGGAAATTAGGTGAGAGGTCACCACGAGTGATCATGTGAAAGATGAGTGCTTTTTCATCATACTAGGAACTTTGAAGATGAACCTGGGTTAAATAATCTTAAAAGGAAAATATACGCTGTGTATACTTAAAAATATTCAAGATAATCATTTCTTTTATTCCCTTCCTTTCATATATTTATTTGTTTCTACCCTTTCTTTTCCTCCCCTCCCTCCTCTCCTCTCCTTTAATCTCATCTCCTCTCTCTCACTCTCTCTTTCTTAAAAACTGTTTCTAAGTCCAGGAAAAGATTCTTTTGTTAAAATCAGTAGAGGGCTCATGTGTTTGGCTGAGAAATTCCAAAGACTATATTGCTAAATTATGTCTCTTATTTATCAGTTGGGGAGATGCAAATCTACATTTTTATGTCATTCATTTTGATTTGGACCACAGGACATTACACACTTTTGTTACATTTTCCTTTTTGGTTTGCTATGTGTTAAAATTACTTTCTTATTACGCCCCACTTTTAATATAATGTTATTCTAGTTCTCTGCTGAGTATGTGCTACCAAGTCAGTGAGTTTTCTATACTACTTACTAGTCCTGTGCTTATCTTATACCAGTGTCCTTTCTCTGAGTGAGGGAAGACGAGGGGAAACACTTAGATGATAGGCTAAACAGGTTTTAATCCAATAGCACGATATTTCAAATTCAGCAGTAGAGTGCCACTAAGAAATCAGTGTAAAATGCTCCACCTAGTGAGTAGTGAGGCCAAGGAGTTAAACAGCAAAGGCATACAAAGTAAAATAAATAAAATAAAATGGGTAACAGTCTGCTTTCACTTACCTCAGCACTAAACTGCTCTGAAAGTTTTTTTTTTTATTAGCTAATTCTCTTATTTTGACTGTATTGCATCAATTAGAAAAAGAAGAGAAGAAAATCTACCTAACTTCTTGATAATGAACATATGATAGTGATTAAAATCTGTGATACAGTTTGTTTTTGTAGACAGGGTACTCGATGTGGTTTTTGAGTCATTCTTTGAAGGGATTCCATTTATTAAAAAGGCATTTTCAGTGGCCGTGGATCTAACAGCCATTATTTATACATAAGGTTGATCAGATTACTTCTACTAATTTCAAAATGAGCAAATCAAATAATCTTTCTTTCATGTGATAAAGCTAACTCGGTTCTTGGATAAAATAAATAAAGGAGTGAAGTGATATTTCTGTTAGCTGCTAGGACAGGAACATGCAATAATTACTGAGGGGCCACCGATTTGATGTTTAGCAACTGAAAAATAAGAATACATTTCACTGTCGTGTAGCAGGGCTGGCGGTACTCTTGACATTTTCTACAACTCTAGCCTTTAATGCCAGTGCTAGAAGTGCTATTTCTGAGTGAAGAAAGATACAAATGGGTGAATAAGAAATGAGAGTCACTTAAATAATCTCAACTAACACCTGTCTAGGAGTCTCCACTCTGTGAATGTGCAGCATATTAGCTTATTCAATTTTAGTTATTTTTTGAAACTTCTCTCTTTTCCTAGGTCACATAAGAATCTAGAAGGTGTAAAAGGGCTGTCAAAGAACCTCTATTCTCTGTCCTGAGCAGTCGCTGATGTCTCCTTAACAAGGCTGGCCTAGGCTGCTACTCACTGTAGTGCTGCTGCTCAGGCCAGTGTGGATGCCAAGCCCTGGCCTAAGCTGAGAGCTCCAGTATCTGGGGCTCACCTTTTACTGTGTAGTCTTAAACTCAGAAATATTTTTCTGGAGTTCTGGCACTGTATGGAAAATGGCTCCCCAGTCTTCTTGAGATTCCCTTAGACCCTGTCTCCTTCCTAGCTTCTGGGAATCTCTTGTTTCTCTTCTGACTCTCAAAACAATTTCTTTTTCCTCCCACTCTCCTTTTGAGACATTTAGGACAATCTTTAATAGTACAGACTTCTACAAAAGATAAGAAGAACCTTTTGCTCTAAGCCTAAGGAAATACTAAAGGACTTGCTGCTTGGTTGGAATGGGAAAAAATTATACGGTACACAATCATAAAATAGTATGCTGGCACGTTATAAACTATCTTATGTGACTCCTCTACTCTGGTAATGCAATACGAAGCTTGCTGGTCTGGACTGGTTTGTTCTCTTTATGACTGTGCAGGGCCTCTCTGTTATCCACCTCAGGGCACCATTCCCATCACAGTCTGTGTGCATGGCACCCCCTGGAGTTGGGCAGTGAGGAGTCAGCATGACTGTATATAGCCATGTACTTCAGGGCTGGCAAAATGCAGAATATCATGGCAAACATGGTGAATTGCAGAGCTAATCCAGAATTTTGCCAAGTCCATCTAGCATTCCCTCATCCTCCTGCTCCTTCCAACATGTGACTTTTGCTAATCTCCTTATGTTTGCTTTTATGCACTTTTTCTGGTCATTATCTGACTCCATTTTTCTGCTTTTCTGGTCTTGAGTTTCTGTTTGAAGTAACGTTTCAAGATTTTAAAAATATATGCAATGAATTGTATTTTAGACAACAATTTGGCAACATGGAAATGAAACTCATGCCAAAATAGCTTCTTTGATAGATGTTTCTCAAAGTAAGTATGACATTGGTTTCTTTATGGCAGAGGGCTTGCTTCATACATTTATTGAAGTTTCAACATCTAATAGCATTGCTTTTAATTTGAACGGAATGCCAAAGTTGTGTTTCAGGCTAAATCTCAAATGACACAGAAGATATGTGAAATTCCTGAAATGATTTCATATTTTGTTTATTGGTTATATTTTAAGTAAATAAAATGAAATAGTTTCTCAAATTAAAGCATACACATTAAATTCCAAGTAAATAAAATGAAATGGTAAAAATTGAGTCACTGACCGAGAAATATTTATTCGAGGCCTGTGATATACTTAACACTGTTTTAAGCGCCTAGGCATGCTCGAAAGACATGGAAAAATTCTTTCTACTTATGAGCATCTTTAAATCTAGATGGAGAAACTATGCATAGAAGATAATTCAGGAACAATGTAAGAAATAACAAATTCCCTTTGATAGGTAAAAATATTAAATATAATACTAACCAGATTATAGTCTCATTGTAGGTTAAATTTGAAAAGTAGAAGTCCCAGTGGAACCAATCAACAACAACAACAACAAAATAAAAATAATTCTTTACAGATGTATTTGAGGTCTTGCTGGTGGTTTGAAAAAGGTACACACTGGTTCTAAACGGGCTTTGTTAAACTAAAGGCAGCATTGGTCATGCTGGGAGGTAGTGACTCCCAATTCAGGCCACATGAACAGTGGGAAAAATGTTCTGTCCTGGCAGGAAAACAAGAGGAAAAGATGAAACAATAAGGCACTTTCCAGGTTCAACAGAGATCTGCATAAACTGAAGAAGTTATCGAAGAACGAGACAGAATTATGAAAAGATCAAACAGAAAGGATTTGTGAACCAGCTTGTCTCTATGACTCACTTGGGAGCGAAACTGCTATCTCATGAGCCATTTCCTAAGGTCTTTGAACTCTAGTTCATCTATTTCCAAAATTTGTGTTCCTGTATCTTTCATCTCCCCACCTCATCTGGAGGTGTTGTTGGAAGGGTCATTCAACATAATGGATTACTCGAGGCTCTTCAAAGAGGCAGAAGACGTTGGGGAATTCAAGGTAGAACAGGGAGATTCAAACTCCAATAGCTCAAAAACGCTGTGGGTCTAGGAGACGACTGGGGCTGGTGTTGAACAGGGACCGATGGAGAGTACCTGCAGGTCTCAAAGCTCCCTTGCTAGTCAGTTTCCGCCATCTGTTGTTATAAGAAGATGTGGGCAAGCCTGGTCTTCTGGTGTTTTAAGAGGAGCCAGAAATCCAGTTGTTCATGTAAAAAAATATTTCTCACATTTAAAATATCGGTATTTAATTTGCTTTTTTTTTTAAAAAAAATAAAACATTGTGTAGGCCAAATAAAACATATTTTTAGTTAATAACTGGACTGTAGGTCAACAGGTTGCAAACTCTGAGATAGTGTGCCTTGCTGAGCATCCTGTATTACTTGAGGGTTTCTGCCCTTCTTTTTTTTTTTTTTACTAAAGAAAGCCTTTAGGGAGAAGAGAGTTATCTGTCTTTGTGCTTTTCGAGTTCTAGAAGGAGACAGGAATGATTAAGGAGAGAGAGAATGGCAATGGGTTAGAGGCTTAGAAACTGTATGGTTCTCAAACACAGAAGCCCCAAACAGCCACTTGACACTATTGCTAATCCATGCAGTCGATATTCTCCTAGAGTGTCAGCCTTTGTACACCGAAGTGGACTCTATATGTACTTTAGGACATCGTTGTAACTAGTCCAGAACTAGGCAGAAAGTGAGTGCTCAAAGAACACTCAAATGGTGACTAAAACATTTAATGTAGATTGTACTACATGAAATGACAAATATTTAATTATTTTTTACCTAAAAAAAGTCAAATTTATAATTTCGTGACTGGCTCAAAGTCAATCTTCTTTTCCAGATACTTACCCAGATAAACATGCCTGGCTTTGGGCAAATTTTGTAAAATTATCAGAACTTGTTTTGGGGAAATTTAACATGACAAATAATAGTGAGGAGTATGGATCTGGATTTCCTCATTTTGAAAATTGGCTCTGCCATTTTCTAGTTGGTTTGCCTCAGTTTCCTCATATGTACAATGGTTCTAAAAGTACAACCTACCTTCTCTCAACATTGTGAGGGTCAAAGAAGTTATTGCATGTGACACTTATAAGGATTCTGGGCACATAGTAAGCCGTTAGTAAATGAGAGCTATAAATAATTTCTTTTTCTTCACTTCTCTTGATCTGATTGCTAGAAATCCTCTCCTGCTTCACCTTACCCAGTCTAGCTTTCTCCTGACAGCACTTTAAAATAACCCCTATTCATCTCCTTAACCGAATTTCTTTCCTATCAATTCTAATCGTAGTTGTCACAAGAAATGCTGTTAAATAAATTATGACTGACACAGTTTAGTAGGCGACTATTCCCAGTAACCATGTAGATAACCACTATAAACATGAACCCATCAAAAATGCTGAGCAGGCCTTCCACACCTGGCAACTTACCAATAAACCACATTAACATGATCTATTTTGATATATTAATGGTTCCTTTGTGGGCTATGTTCTAGTCACCTCTCTAACTTTTTAATGAAAAGTTATGGAGATAAACAACCTAATTCAGATTAGTGACATGTATTTACTCATTAATATCCATTTTCCCACATTTAGTAGGGAGAGCAGTTTACATTAAAAAAAAATCAAGCTGACTTAGATACATACAATGAAAATTAACATTGTCTTTTTGTCTTCTTAATCTTTATCTCTTATTCCCCCACCTCCAGCCCCCAACTTTCTCATGTGGCACATGTCCCAAATACAGTAGTTGCTTATTTAGTTTTTTATTTAGTATTTAGTTTCAATTTTTTAAATTGAAATAGAATTGAGTTTCATTCATGGACTCTCCCTGTAGGCTCTTGGTCCCACATCAGTCTTTTTAGCAATGCCTAAAGACATATACAATCTTTTTATAATACCTAAATATAATGTAAAGCTTGTGGTTCATACCATCTTTAAATGTGAAAGAGTGATTCAGCTCTCTGTGGACACTCATTAAACACTCACTGAAGATTACATTGTTTTTACAGAGTATGTTTCTTTGAGGAGAAAATGAACGAGGCATTAAGTTTAAATGAATTTTTAGTCTATTTTTAGTCTATTTTGATGTTCATCAACCTCAAAGTGACTCAGATGAAATGTGTTTTCTCACCTAGCAAAAAGAAGCTACTGACTCAGTATCCAGAGCATGTGCTTTTTACTGGAAAGGTAATCTGTCTTTTTTGGAGAGTCATCTGCACTCTCCAATGAAACACGTTGGGAGAGGGGGTGTCTGGTTATGGTTTTACTTGTCAGAAATCTCAGGGTTTAAATAAGGGCAAATACAAATCACTGGTATTGTTGTCTTAATTTCAACAATCATGACCCCTCTTTCTACTCACATTAATAAGTCAGATATATATGGCTTATTTAAAATAAGACTTTAGCTAATATAATCGACAATCTAGAAATAGAATTGTTACTGCTTTTTAAAATTGAAATCAACTTGGTAATACCTTTTTCATCAGAATATTGTTGGTAGGACTCCATTATGAAGTTCAAAATATGTGAGGTATAAAGCAAAGCATGTACCTCATGCTTTGTGCAAGTTGGGATGGTACATAGCATGATAGCAAGTTTAGAAATATATCTATTGTTTTATTTTATGATAACCATAAAAATTTCCATAGGTTTTAATTGCCACATGTGTCTGTCTTTTTTTAAAAAAATATTTTCTCTTTTAAATGCAAAGGATTTGAAATTTTAAACATCTAGGGGAAGAGTTTTCTTGAAAATTTATACTTTCATAGAACTTTATGTATTTCTCAAATATCTTATGTTTAAAAACCAAATTGCCTATATATTCCAACACAAAGAGAGCAGGCTTAAGTTCATTATTCAGGGAAATGCCAAGACTAGCTGTTTTTACCATGATCTTGTACATTTAGTTTCTAAGGGCATAGAAAAGTATTAAGAGAAAAAAACATGTTTAAATTGAAAATTCTGATAAACAAAATTGTTTCCATACTTTTTAATTGGGAAGAAAATGTGATACATAGATTATTATATTATTGTGAATTTTAAGCTTAATTTTTTTAAAACGAAAGAATGCTACACATGATAATGTAAGACCAAGAACCCCTTATGAATTCATAGTTTGATCTACTGCTTCTTCTGGATGTAGATTATATCTGTGCTTTTGGATAAGTAGCCACTAAACACAGGAGCTACTGAGCACTCAAAGTGTGACTACCAAAACTAAAAAGATAAATTTTAAATTTCATTTAATATTAGTTAATTAAAATTAAAGTTTAAATCGTCACATGACACTAGAGGTTGTAATCCTGTTAAGTACAACTCCATATAGTAAACAAAGAGAATTGCAGTTCCTAGGGAACCATCTCTGGCTTTTTTTTGTGGCCGGAATTTTGTCAATAGATTGCCATATCCCAGAAATTGGGATTGTTGGACTTTCAGATTTTTCTAGACTAAACAGCTTACGTAGTTCAAATTTAAAGCACAGTTTGTGAATAGGATTGGTATGTATGTTCACTCAAGTACTTTCCTACTAGGATTGCTAATGTTATTACATGGACACCTCCCTTCCAAGTTTTTCGATTTTCCAAGAAATTCACCCCAAATTGTGCATTAGGGAGAGCAACCTTTGTATTAGCTTCTCACTCCTCCTGGCCCCATTCCACTCATCTCTCTCCCAAGTAACAACTCTGCTGAGTTACTCATTAGGTAAAAAAAGAGATGGCCAGGAATGTAACCATATCCCATAGCCTTTTATTAAGTTTCTAGAGATTGAAGGGCTGTACAAATGTGATTTCCATTCATACTGGCAGTGACTGGGATATGAAGCCACAAACATGCACTGCAAAGTGTAAAAGCTGAAGTCTCTTCTGATGAAAGTCAAAGATGTAATAAATAGAAGCCTGAAGAGCCAACTAAGCTCTTGAATAAAATGTATGCACCAGGGCTGGAAAAAAAGATGTTTATTGCTCTAATTTAGCTTAGAAAACATGAGACTAAAGAATTTGACTTGGCAATGTATAGATTAATTAGATTTTACTGGTGGAAGAGATCTTATGAAGAGCTATTTCAGCAACTTAAACAATAATGACATTTGTCCAGAGAGGATAAATGACTTGACTCAAACCACGTGTATATGGGGAGAAAACTCTGGTCTACTCTCTGAGTCAACTTCTAGGCTGGCTGGTGGTTTAACTTGAGAAAATATTTCTTACTTATCTAATGCTCTGTAGAGAAAGCCATTTACTGTTGTTTCTGAGGTAGACCTAAAAGGCAGCAGCAGAGAGCCAACCTAAATGAGGAATGTCTCTTATCTTCTTTCCCCAGCGCTATCCCAGAAGAGAAAGTCTCTAAACAAGTTTTCAAATATGAGCTTTTAGCTATCCACAATAACCTATAATTTAAGCCTTTTAAGGTCATTCTGGGAGAGACGTTTAAGATGAGAGAGTTCTTTTTCCTTTTGAAAAAAGAAACCTCTGGTTTTCCAAACATTTCATAAACCTCTGGAACTCTTTGCAGTGAGCCAGAAGTGGAAAAAGTAACTGGAACTTCTTGGGAAAAATTAGTGGTAGCTGTTGAAAAGAGCATTTATCAGTAATCCAGACAGCGAGGAAGTTTGGATGTTGCCGAATAGACGGTGTGGCCAGAAATGACCAGACTTGGAGCAATGCTGGTCAGGTAACCTGGTTTAGAAGTGGTCCAGTTGTGTTAATTTCCTAGGATTACCATAACAAAGTATCACAAACTGGGTGGGTTAAAACAATGGAAATTTATTCTCTCATAGTTCTGGAGTCCAAAATCAAAGTGTCGGCAGAGGCTCTCTCTGAAGCCTCTAGGTCAGAGTTCATTCCATGCCTTTCTCTTAGCTTCTGATGTTGCAGGCAATCCTAAGGTGTTCCTTGGCTTGTGGACGCACATGAAAATCTCTATCTCTGTTGTCATGTAGAATTCTCTCCTGTAGTGGTTTCTCTCTTCGGCATGTATCAGTCTAATTCAGATGTACTCTCTCACACAGTGACATCTAGTAGGTCTAGACATAGGAGTCTGAATCTCCTTCAATGCTGAAATTCCCCGATGGTTTGACTATCCCTTACTCTGATCCTGTAAGCCTATGTATTTCCAAGGAATTTCACTGTCACTGTAGAACTAGCAACACGGAACAAAGGTTCAAATCTATTAACAGCTCTGAAAACCTAATATGTTTGTATACTTGACCTTTTCTTTTTTTTGAGGGCCAATAAAATTCCACATGAGCAAAGATAAAACATGAGATATAAGTCATTTCCTCCACAAATTTAAAACTTTTAAGACATAAGAGGGGCAGAGTTCCATCTAAAAGAAAATTTGCATCTTTGTTTATGATAGTTTATTTCATTAAATGTGTCTGCCTCTTCATCAACTTTTTTATGGCTCCCTGCCCATCTCTCATTGTGAGCTTTGTTTTTAGTTCTTGAAAGAGGCCTCTGATTTATCTACAGTTGAGTCGATGGATCATGTTTATCTAGAGCTTCTATATACATAGTCACAATCCTAGAGAGAAGCTTCTTGCGATGTTCAAGTATTAAATATTTATAGTGAGGTATATAGACAGCTGATATGAAGGAGTGACCACATGTTAAATTTTAAAATTCAGGTGAATAACATCAAACAAGTGGAAATGTCTGTTTCTTGTGAATATAATCATTGGGTCAAATTTGAGTGTTATCAGAAAACTGTATAACATCCTCAAAGTGGGCAGGAAATAAAGTAGCTATCTGTTCTAAGATGAAAATTCTTGCAAAAGATATGCTATGATTTGTATTTTCTTTCTAAAAACTTAGCAAAATCAGAATAACATTAGCCAACTATTTTTAATTTTTATGACTATGTAAGTTTTATTACATGAGAACTTTCTTAGAACAAGCACAATAATTATAGATTATTTTAAAAAGTGTCCAGCTCATTTTCCTGCCTCTTTTTGTGTTCCCAAGGTAGAGCTATGTTCAGGCCTAAACGTAGTCCAGTTTCTAAGCCAAGAGTAACCTGGCATGGCAGATATGTTGGGCAAGAATTGAGTTTGAATGTGTTGAGAATGGCACTAGCTGAATCAGGCCACCTCGACTGGGGGCCTGATCCCTTGGTGTTTCTTATTATTCTTTTCTCAAGGAGTTTGGTCCTGTTCTCTGAAACTTTGGTCCCGGTTAGGGCCCTGCTGTGAGTGCAACGACCTCCCAGGACCAAGATGCCTGTTATTGGCCTGTGTCTATCACTGCTGCTGTGCTCCACCAGCTAGTATGAAATCCTTGCTGCTGTTGCTTCCACGAACCACATTTAAACACGTTTGGACACTGCCATGAACTGACGGGTTGTCTCTTCCTAGTGTTTCCCTAACTTTCCCAAGTCAGCTTCTCAGATACCAAATGCCATCCTCCTGCTCTCCAGGATTTTCATTTGTGGGGCCCTCTAGCTCTGCTCATGGTGGGGAGAGACCTGTGTTCTGGCCACTGCAGAGTTTGTGTAGGAAATCATGATGGTAAATTGATTGGCAGGGAACACCTGTGAGATTTGCCCTGAAACCGCATTTATGAACACACACACTATTTTCTTCAGATTGAACATGCATTTGAAGTGGCTTTAGGAGGGGCTGACAGAGATTCTGAGCAGTGAGGTGTAAGTCCTCCCGGGGGATCCCTTTGTGCTGTTACTAAACCTAAACATTTCTTTCTTGTCTTCTAGGAAATCATTCTTTTGTCTTAAGGCCTCACAATAAGGTAGATAAGTAACCAGATACTGTTTCTTTTTTAAAAACAATATAATCATATTAACACTTGATGCTGACCTTAAATATCTTAATTCAAGGAAGTGACTGATTTCGATTACTTTAGGTAATATGATATGTCAAGAATGAGGGCAGTGCTCTTGATAATTCACAATACTTGAATCAAGAGGAGGCTGACTTCACTAATTTTATGCACGAGGCCATCTAAATAATGGAATAAAGTTCTTACTTTATGTCACTTTTCCCCTAACATCCAAGGTGTGTCTTTCAGTATCTAGGACAGTACATTTCCTCTTGAGTAAGAATATTTTGTGTTTCAATTTCTCCATCAGAACAAGGTCCTTATTACTGAAGTCTTTTTACAAACTACCCCTCCAAGCCATTTATTCTTCTTACTCTTTTCTTGACTGCTTTTCTACTTGGTCTTTCTTTCTCTCTCTGCAATAATTCACACTCCTTTGTGGCTGCTTGCTAAAAATATGGAATATGGGACAGAGAGAATCAGGAGACAATTTTTTGTTTGTTTTTATTATTTTAGGAATAGGGGGATCCCCAAATCTGAAATTAAGGTAATTGTAGGCAAGATTTGCAGTAGAAGCCAGAACATCAGGATAATAGTAATAATAGTAGAAACTATTATTGAAGTAGTATTCTCAATATATATATATATATTTTTAGTGTGGTCACTGATTATGGCCAAGACCCTAAGGTGAGACACTTTTCTCAGTAGATGTGAGGTCATAGGAAGTTTGTAACTGGTTTGAGAGTCAAACTTGGACAAAAGGGTCAGAAACAAAGATGGCAGATGATAAGCTTTCTAAATTATAACCTGTATTGGCTTGAACAATCACTTTTACCTTGGCCTTGAATGGTAGGACAAATGATTCTCGATTTGTCTTCTACTTACTTCAAAATGTATAGCACGTTTTCCTAGACTATATCATTAAGGAAATTAAAAAACAAAAAGTTTTCAACCTAGGAAACAGAAATCTACTTTTCATATGCTATAAATTATAACTCAGAATGCTTTTTATTTCTCAGTTTTCCAATTGCTTTAAAATATAAAAGAATTTATTTGGTTCCTATGCCAGGTATATAAATGAAAATTAAGGGCTTTCTTCTTCTATTTCAGACTTTATCAATATATTGCTAAATACCTAGAAGATAATGGATCAGAACTGTTCCTTTAGCCGGGTTCCAAGATGAAGGTAATGTGTAGTAGGCCTGGATGAACAGGTAGTATGGGTAAAAATTAGCTTTGTTGCTGTAAGCCATAGGATTGTTTATTGTCATAGTATAATTTCGTCCACATTGCCTGCTACAAATTTATAGCTAGAAAAACAACAGCAACAACAAAAATTCACAGAAGTTAATAGGGATCAGCAAGTAGGATCAGTAGGAGTGTGTGTGTGTGTGTGTGTGTGTGTGTGTGTGTGTGTGTGATCTAGTGTATACATATATGATTATGTATAAGCACTGGATGATAAAACGTCTACTCTTCTTCATACCATGCATTTCCATTTCTCCCTATAATTGATCTTTTCTGTTTAGAGTAGTGAATGGGCAAGAAGGCATGGTCAAGTTTGGAGCTAGTTTCATCCATTTCTTGTTGGATAAGGAGGACAAGGAGAACATTATTTTGTGTTTCTTTAATAATTAGGAAGGAATGGAATTCAATTGCCTTTGTGGATCTATCAAACTTATAACTTCATGTTGTTATATGTAAAATCTAAATGATAGGCATGACTAAATCATCATGAATAAAAGAACATTAAAACTTTTGTCCAGAGAGCTTAGGCATGAGAAAGAGTAGAGGGAGTAAGTCTATGAAACACTAACCCTTATGCACAAACATGACTACTGAGTATGCAGAAGCAATGCAGAGACAATGATGACCAGTTTACACATTGATTTTCTAGGTAGATTGTATTATTATTCAACATATTCTCATACCTTTTCAGTGGCTGGATCCCTGCCCCTTGAACTGTATATTAGGAAGTATAGTCATTTTTTATTGTGTTACCTTTTGAAGGTATTTTCATTAAAATACACTCTGACTATAGAATGGAAGATTTTGCATTGTTGAAGGGATTTCATGAGAATCAGTGATGAGAAAGTGATGTTTGGAGTGAGAAAAACTAGGGCAAGTGTGGTTTACCCTCTAAATAAAAGAAATGTGCTTACTTATCTATTCTATATATGAATGAGTTGTTCTTAATCTACCATGTACAAACTTCATGAGGATTGTGGGTGTGATTTGCTGAAAAGAGCATGGGATTTGGAAAGCAAAGACACCTCAACTTGGCTTTCCCCAGAAACAGAATTTGATATAAAGATTGGTGTGTAGCAGGTTTATTAGGGAGTGCACTTGAGATCAACAGCCATGGAGGGAAGGAAAGAAAGGAGGCAGGAGGAGGAAATTGAGCTCTGATACAGCCTCAATGGAGACTTCAGGTGACAATGAGGGAAGTTCTTATGATGAGATGGCCTTTCTGAATTGTCTTGAGGTAGAGGAGAGGACCAAGCCTTTATACCCCAACATCAGTCATTGGATGTGGGCCACCCTGAAGAAATATGACTTTGGGTAAAAAACTGAGTTCAACTCTGTTAAAAAACCTTAAATTCCCATAAATTATAAAGAAATGCTGTATCAAATGAGACACTAGAAGAGAGACAAGTGGCCTTTAATACCATTATTCTTATGCTACACAGACTAGAAGGCAGAGCTGCTGCATCATACAGTTCTAAGGGGCTCACAGTCTACAAACAGTTCATATGAATATTGCCCATATGAATAGCACTCATTATATTTGTGAACAATCTGTGTAGTCATATGCTGTGCCTTAATATGAAGTGGGAATTAGAACTTCAGGAATATAAGTAGATGTAATTTTCTGAAATTCAAGAGAATTGTCTTCTCTAATTTGTCAACGTCTGACTGACTAGTGATCCGGGCTATAGACTTGGCTTGTTCCTTTATTTTTTCATTTGACATCACTTGTTTTATATCAATGTCTTTGTTTTCTGGTTTTACTTCAAATCTGTTCCTTTTACAGTGAATCCTAAAATATGTGATGTCTGAGGATCACATTTTAAATAATAATGACAGAATAATCTGTTTTCCTTAGAAGGTTGAAGTTCTTTAATTCTTTTGTAATTCTATCTAAAACCTGTGACTTTTATTGAAACAGCTGATTACATAAATGGGATACTCTCTTCAGCAGTAAGTGTGGATCCAACCTCTAGAAATGCACATACCTCCAGAGGAGAGCGAACAGTCCTGAGAGTCAACTTAGTAAAACACTAGCTTGCACTTGCTTTCTCACGTCTAAATTATTTGAGAACTGAGCAAGAGCCACTATCCTAGCCAAGTTCTCTGGTGTAGTGGAGACCTAACTTCCATAATCTTAACTGAACGCCCTTCATTTCTCTTTCTGTCATGAATTTCTATCATAGTGTAATATATTTTTGGGGGGATCTGGTTTTGGGTCTAGATAAAAAATGCAGTATTGCATCTGTGTAGTTTTACCTGACCTCTCTCCCCCAAGCTCTAGAATTCTTCTTATGCACCAGAAAAAAAACTGGGCTTATATAAGTCTTAGAGTCATTTAGAGGAATTCAGTAAACTGGCTACTGAAAATGTAGCTTGTCAAAGTAAGAAAACAAAATTGGGACTTTATCAACCCAAACCAGTATTTAGAGTTTTGCTGAAAATCAGCTAGACAAAATTCAAGAATAATCAATGAGATATGGCTCAAAACTTGAGTGAAAAATACTGCCATACAGGGCATGCCACATTATAAAAACCTTTTATAAGTCTTTGGAAACTGATGACTTGCACTGGATTGGCCAGTCCGAGTGCTCATCACATACTGTTTTCTATCTTGCTGAAATTACTACATTCTCAGCTCTAGGCTCAGAGTGGACCCTCATTGAATCATTCTTGGGCTTTTGACTCAATATGCTCAGTTTCAGCTTGTCCAGAGTCTAAGGAGGTGGCTTGGCATGAATCACTGTCCAATTGGGGGAGCAGCTAATTAGTTAAAGTCATAAAATAAGAAGAGAACAACGAGAGTCAGATGAGAGCTAAGCAGACGTACAGAAAGTGGTATTAGCAAGTCTCTAGGGTGTTGCAGTTCGAATTTGACCACAAGTATATCCTCAGTTCAAGTAAAAGGAGAGAACCTCAGTTTGTCACAGGCAGCCGACTTACACTTGACCCTACATGTTGGCCACCATGCTTTCTGGTTTCTTAAAGAAATCTGATTACTGATGCTGCTTTCCTCACCTTTTGTAAGAAAGATCACAATACCTGCCTTACATAAAAGCATTACTCAGCTGAGCTAATGAGTAGTAAAGAATGACTGAGGTTGCTTACAAACCAACATCTGGATTTTAGGCACACGAATACTTTTAAATCCTGAATAATTACATGAACAAGCTTATTTTAAAGTTTAACAGACAGACCAACAGCAGAAAATCTTGAGACGTTAAGTAAGGGAACTCCTGAAATTTGTAAGTACATCCATTTTAAGGAGGAGGGCGTGCCTGTGTGCATTTTTGGCAGCTGTGATTCTGTGGCTAGGTGAAAGTATTTAGACTAACCATGAATGGGAAAGAGCTGATAATTTAGGGCAGAGCGCAGTGCATTCAATTCAGCACACAGGGAATAAATGATATGATATAATACCAACTGTGTCCTTGTGTTCTCATGGACTAGTATATTAGCAAGCTGGAAATGTTATCTCCTCTGTTTGTATAAGCATGCCACTGATATTCCTCATCCCAAGGTACATTCCAATCTTTTACGTTTCATCCTTCTTGGAAAACAAAATCTCAGACTGCCTGGAAGGCTTTGCTACTTTATGACATTACTGCCAGCATTTCATTAGAACCATATTTAGTTGCATACCTTCAGAAGAATTTTATATATATACAAAAAAATGGACCCTGAACTAAATCTTAACATGTTGATCCACTTTGACAAATAATCATTAGCTTAAAAGAGAAGCAACATTCTTTGAAGGTAACATTATTTGTTGACTCAGTATTTACCTATGTAACAGACTAAAAATAACTGTGTTGCAAAAAAGTGATTGACAATGTTTGGTTTATATGGTGCCACATGGACACGTTTTAAAGGCTCAAGAGGAAAACTCTCAAAGACAGCATGAAATCTGATTCCTCATGCTGTCACAAGGCCAAACACTGGTGGTAAGAAATTTGGCCTCAGTGAGACCACTGTATACACATCAAATTCATTGTTTAACAATATCAATAATTTGTAGCCTTAAATTGGTTTTGTGGTTGTTTGTTAGTTCCTGGGAACTCTAAAAAAATGAAGTGTTATTGAACCCAAAAGGGGGAAATAGTATTTAGGATCAATCAATTGGTGGAAAGAAATCCATCAAACCATTTGGCTGATAATAGTATACAGACCTATCAAAAAGTTGATGAAGGGATGTTATCATAAGTATGTACAAGAGCCAGCTCTGAATAGGACACAATTCAGCAGTATTCAACATTCCTAGTGCAGCTCTTCATAAGATAAAGAAAAAACAAAATTTGAATTAATTTTAAATATATTTAACTATAAGAACATTTGATGTTCCCTAATCCTGATTAATTGTAGGGAGGATTAGTATAGAACTAAGCCTATTTTGTCGAGTTGGCTTAGTCAGTAAAAGTCAGGGAAAAAAATACTGAAGAGCTTGATCAACTGTTGATGATGTATACTATAAAATTTAATTGAATTAAGCATTTTAAATTTATATAAAGTATTATAAGTTCTTTAATAAAAATATGTAATTTACAAAAATTGACTACACTTCATGAAATTTTATTTACAAGATAAACTTATCCAGAAGTCCCTTTCATGGACAATTTTATATAAATATTGCTTCATGCAGCTTGAACTTTTACAGAGTGGAAAATTATGAAGTCTAAACTAATGATATTTAAAACTATTGAGACCATGCATATAACAAAGCAAAGCTCAAGTTTATTTTTTTGATAATTTTAGGTTTTTTTATAAGAGAAATGAATATCATGAAAATTATTGTATCACTAACACATGCATGAACAGTTACCATAATTAGAGACATCCATAATTACTTTATGTTTTGGGATTCTTTTCAAAATTAAATTTAGTTTTGTCTTTCTGAAACCTATTTTACCACACTGATATGTCGAAAGCTAAATATAAATAGTCAGGGTTAGATTTTTCTTCTGTGGTACTTTGGTGTAATTTGCAATAGGCAAGACTCTTCCACATTCTACATCTGTACCTATGCTCTGTACAAACACCCCCACAACAATCACATAGCATGTCTATCCTGTGTCCTTGAATCTCCACCTCCTTCTACTTGGAAGTCCTTGGTTTTTCTGTCAGGAATTTTCTTCCTTCTCTTCCTCTTTTGCCTCTTTTTCTTCTCCTCTCGTTCTCACTCCTCTCCTCCTATTGCTTCATCTTTTCTTTTTCTCCTTATCCTCTCTCTATAAGCATTAAACTATCTCAGTAATCTGGGGACAACAAAGCAAGATAAGAGTATCCCAAAAGATCTCAGTCATCTGGGGACAAAAAAGCAAGATAAAAGTATCCCAAAAGTATGTTAGGAGAGATAAATATGGGGAACATAAAGGTATTCAAAGTTTTTATACTGGAGAAGTAACAAAGCAGGTAGGATCAGAACATCATGGTGGGGAGAACAGGATTGTAGTTGGTATCTTGTTTTTAAAACAATTATAGTGACAATCTGATCAAGATTGACAAGAAAGAGACAGTAACCTTTAAGGGAATGGAAAAATATACCAGAACCTTTAAACTAATGTGGGAAAAATAAGAGTGAGCAGCAATTCAATCAAGCTAACGAAACCAAGAAGAAAAATAGGGAAACAATAGTGTAAACGAGTAGTAAACAATGTGGTGCACTGAATAAAATCAACATTAGGTCTTCTGCTAAATTTTCATGGACCTAATTTACCCATTAAAACTAATAAACTGCTACTTTGGGTTAAAAAACAAAATTCAAATACATGGGTTTACAAAGAAGTGAATATTAAGAGTCAAAAAGAGCTTTCTCTCTCTCTCTCTGTCTCTCTCCTTCCCAGCCCCTCTTCTCTTCCTTCTGTTCTTTCAATATAAAGAAACTCAAATTAAAAGAAAACTGGAATGACGATATTAATATCTCACAAGATGAAATTTAAAAGTACTTAGACTAACTGGGCATATTGCATAGTGATATAAATCTAAGTAGTTAAAGATTCTTCATAAAATGACATGTGTCAAACAGCACAGTGACAAAATATACAACATGAAATCTATTAGAAACACAAAGAAAATCTCATATCAGTACCATGATAAAGAAAGATTTTTGACTACATCTCTCTCAAAAATAGATCAATTTACTCGGCACTACACACACACACACACACACACACACACACACACACACACACACACATTCAGCAAACTTGATTTCCTTGTTGTATAGATCTCACATTCTTCAAATAGAGAATATAATTTTTTCAGTTTTGTAGGTAAAAAACAATTGATCATATACTTGACCACAAAAAATCCTAACCGATTTTTTTAAAAAAGGAGACTTTATAGGACATATATACTATTAAAATTAGAAGTCGATAATAAAATGGAGATCCATATCAAATACTTAAAATACTGATATAACATTTAACCTTAATAAAATAGAAAAAGTATTAAAAAGATAAATAAGTCCAAAAGTAGGTTCTTTGAAAGAGAATTACATATTTCCATTAATCTTCACCTAAGTATCTGACAAGATCAGGCTCCATCGAAAAAAACACAAACATTTCACTCAAATTATAATTTCAGGATGGTTCGAAAAATACACTGTTTACTAAAACAGGGACACGAGGTAGGAAAAACAAAAAGAGTAGCACAGTATCTTCAGGTACTATTAGCAGAGTCGTTATCACCACTTGCTCCTGAAGGGACAAGATAAAGTTTTAACCAGAACTTGGGAGGAGAAAGTTGTGCAGAGAAGCCACGCTGTGAACCCAGCGGGAAGCCAGAAGGTCCTGAAATTCACCAATATGATCCACATAGGTCAGCCTCTTAGGAGCACAAAGCAGAGTAGAGAAGGGTAGAGAGTTCACCCGGAAAGGCACACTGAAGTATCAACACATTATCAATTCAATGAGCTTTCAGTCTCGAGTAATATTTCTTACATATCATATGCTGGGAAATTGTCACTTAAAACTCTGAGACTTACATTATAGATAATAGTTAATAAACTTCTGATTTAAACCATATATTGATGGGTTTTATTTTAGGAAAAAAAAGAAAGAAGTTGAACAATGATTTTGTTTTATCATCAAGCTGAAGAAATGGTTAAAGTACAATTAGAATTTGTTGTTGTCAAGAGCATAACTTGTTAAAAGTTTTGAAATAATGTAGAGTTTTCAATTAGAGAATCTCAAGAGCCTATTTATAAAATTTTAGAGTCTTAATAATCTGTGTTCAACCAATAGCTAAGTGACACATATGCTACACAGGAGAACTGAGGTTTTATTTTGATCAAAAACAAAAACAAAAACAAAAAAAAACAACAAAAAACGTCCCTATCTGTTGAAGAGGGGAAGATAGCACCTTTTATGGTGACTTCTATTTCTCTAGTCAACTCATAGCATTGGCTTTGGCTGCCATGTGGTTTTACAGATACACTGATGTGGTGTTGAAGAAACCCAAGTGTTAAGCAACAATCAGTATTCTAACCATTATTAATCAGCATTGTGGCTTACCATTTTAGGCTGCAATAGACATGTTAGAATGGCTTCTCACCTAGGCCAAAGAAATCCAATTATTCTCAACTGCTGCAGGGTGGTGAGTCTTTGGGCAGAGTTAAATGTAAGAAAAAAAACAGATGTGATATAGGTTTATCTCCTTTGCTATTATTCACATGTGCATATTCTATTCCTTTTTGATTTAATCACACTGAAGAGGACTACTTGAATGATTATTGCCCAAAAAACTATGATCTCTAAGATTAGTTGATTGGGGCACCACGGCACTATTTAAAAACTTTTTATGTCAGTAATAATACATGAAACATCACTATATGGAGGAGGCTGGGGGCTCTTCCATTCTTTTGATTTCCTGGCCTCTCTCCGTTTTATAACATTTTGAAGGCTTCATTACTTACATTGGTAGCTTTGTTAGTGACTTCATCTATGATGTCAAGTAATAAAATAATAAAAATAAAAGATGAAAGAAATCTTAAGAATAAGCTAGTACAAACTCGAATCTTAAGGATGAATAAAATGAGATTCAGAGACTTATTAATTGGATACAGAACACAGTCATTAGTGGTCAGAATTCTAAAAGTCAGCTCAAAATGTTAGAACACTGGGAACAAACCAAAACTAAGAAAATATCTCTTGGTATCTAATGAATAGCTTTTTTTCATTATTCCCTAATGACTCATAAAAAAAAACTGTAACTTAGAGAAAATTTTTATACCTATCTGAAAAAATATATCTAAGAAAGCATTTAAATAAAAATCAAAAGAGATAAGTAGGGCAGGATTGTGCTGCTTAAAATTATATGCATTCTTATTTTATACCTAAAGTAACCTCAATTATAATTTTTTTATAACTTAAAATTAAGGTACTTTTTAACCACATATATTCTAGTGATTGAAAAATAGTAGATAATATAGTTCTTTCAAGAGGTCTTATAGCTATTGAGAGTAAGGAGAAAACTTTATTTCAAATATATTCTTTTGTAGAGACTAGATTTTGCTTTTAATAATAATAAAAAAATGATCAGACTCATGGAATTCCAGAATTGAAAGGGCATGTAGAGATTTCTAGTCTAACTTCCTACCCCAAATAGGAATCACTTCTGCAGTGTCTCTGAAGCAGTCTTGTGGTCTCTGCTTGCATATTTCCAGTAATAAGAAACACACTATTTGTGAAGCAGCACTTTTTACCAAGATGTCATAAAATTCTTCCATATTGAGTATAAGTCTGCCACCCATTCTTATAACTTCAGCTCAATAGTATTAGTTCTCTCTAAAGCAAGAAAAAAGAAAGTTTGTTGTCGTTGCTGTATTTCCCCGCTTTGGCAGTCATTGCACAAACATTCAGATATAGTTATTCTATCTATTTTAAGTGTTCTTTTCTATTGCACCAGAATTTCATGTTTTTTTTAGTTGTTACATATAAAGTATGGCTTTGAAATTCCCAGTCATTTTGATAGTTCCTCTGAATATAGTGATTTATCAATGTATCCCTAGAAATTGATGCTCACATAATGATTGTGGGTTCTCAACACTTTCTTGTATATTCTAGGTATTGCTTCCACCTGAAGTATGGTGGTCTGTTACGTTCTTGGATTGGGGCATCAGGATTTCAGTACAGTCCTGATTCATGTCAAACTTGAGGATGTCAATAAAATATCCCAGATTTTTTCAATGTGAACCTTGACTAAATCATCTCCTTGATTCTTTCTTGGTGAAATTTGGTCAATAAAACTTAAATGTAGAACTCTACATTTTTTCTTGCTAAATTTTTTCCTGGTTTGTTCCTAGTGTTCCAGCATTTCGAGCTGACGTAGACAAGTGACAAAGCTGGGTGGGCAATCTGGAGCTTAGTCTAGGTAAGGGTACACCCTGGTATGGAATCTAGTGAAAACTCTGGCCCCTAGGGAATGGGCTCAAGGGGGAGACATTCTACCTTTTAAGGAATCACACTGGTAAGAATAAAAAGATATCAAAAGAGGAGTGAGGTAGAGGGGAAAAGTGAAAATCTTTCTAAGACAAAGTTCATTAATTTGCAGTTTTGTCTAGAGCTGGCTAGAAATAGGGCATTTTAATATTTTATTATACAGAACTCATTATTTATGCTAAAAATAAGACTAAGTTAGGGGTGAATTGATCAAAGAATCTGCTATTCTGATTTAAATTTTTTTAGATCAGGGTTTTTCAGACTTAGCACTATTGACAATTTGGGCCAAAAAATTCTTTGTAGTGGGAAGTTGTCCATTGAATTATATACTGTATAACAGCATCTCTGGCCTCCACTTACTAGATGCCAATAGCACCTCCTACCCCAGTTATGAAAACCAAAAATATATCAGATGCTGCCAAATGTTCTGTGGGGGAAAAAATTACCCTTGGTTGAAAACAACTTGTCTAATTCAATAATTGATAAACTACATCGATCATGATAAAACATAGTCTATTTAATTTGTTGTTAAATAGGCAACATTAATTTTAGGGAGCGTGATCATTAATAACATGTTCCATGCTCATGTTTGTGCATGGTCTATATAAAGGATTGTTTATTTTTTACCCAGTGTCTTTATGCTATTAGAAAGAACTCATCGATATTTCTTTGCAAAATCTTCAAAATACAAATTCATTTACTGATTCATTAAGTAAATATTTGCTGAGCCTAGCTATGTTCCCAGTACAATTGTACAAACTGAGGTTACAGCAATAAATAAGACAAATAAAAATCCTTGCCTTCATAAATGATGTATACATGTGTGTGTGTGTGTGTGTATGTGTGTGTATATATTCTGAAAGTGAGAATGAAGAAACAATGAAAAACTTTTAAAAAGTCATATAGTGCTATCAAGTCATTGAGGTGCTATAGAGAAAACTAAAGTAGAATAAGGAATAGAACAAAGAGGTGCTATGTGCTATTATAAGTAAGACAACCTGTTTGAGGAGACGACATTTAAGCAGAGAACTTAATGATATGAAAGGATGAACCACGAAAGTTCTTGAGAAAGAATATTTTAGGCAGATGAAAAGCATTGTTATAGGCAGATTTTGGCCCCTCTAAATTCATATGTTGAGGTCCTGAATGTGACTGTATTTGGAGGTAGAGCCTGTAAAGAAGTAATTAATGTAAACTGAAGTCATATTGTTGGTCTCTAATCCAATATAATTTGTATTCTTATAAGAAGGATTTGAACACAGACACAGACAGAGCCATGTGAGGACATGAGGAGCAGCATCTGCAAGCCAAGGAGAAAGGCCTCAGAAGAAACCGCACCTACCGATAACTTAATCTTGCACCTTTAGCCTTCAGACTGTGAGTACATTCCTGTTGTTTAAGCCATCCAGACGATGGTATTTGTTATGGCAGTCCTAGCAAACTAATACAAGCATGCCAACTGGAAAGGGGTTGATATGTTTGATGAACAACAGATAGGTCAGAATAAAAGAGGTGGAGAGTGGTAGGAAGTTGAATTAGAGAGAAAGACAAGGGCCAGATCGTGTGATGATAAGAAGGCTGGATTTTGTTCTTAAGACATGTGAACAGGTGTTTGGGTGGGGGATTGACACGAGAGATTTACATTTAAAGAAGGGTAACATAACTGCAGTTTGAAAAATTGACCTTGGAGAGCCAGCACAGAAGCAGGAGGTTGGTTAAAAGGCATATGCAGTAGCCCGCCTGAGATGAGAGCATGGCTTGGGTCCAGCCGCTGGTGGTGGCATAGGTGAGAACTGGTTGGGTTCAGGGGATGTTCTGAGGGTAGAGTTAACAGAAGTACTCTGTAAACAAAAGAGAAGCAAACATGAATCTTATGTTTTGCACCTAAAAGGGATAATAATGGTTCTGTTTTCTCAGGTGGGTGAACTTGTAGAGAGAATAATCCTAACCCTTGAATGTATGTTGCTATGTTTTGTTATGTTATGTGCACCATGAGATTTTATTCCTTTATTTAAAAAAAATTAAGTGTAATATTCCTGGGGAACTGCAACCAATATAGGAGTAAATGAAAACAAATTCTTCCTTTGTAAGCTCACTCCTCAGAGTTGAGTACTGTTAACAGCTAATGATGCATCTTTCTAGATCTTTTTAAAGGTATGTTTGATCTCTCTCTCTCTGTCACACACATGCACACACACACACACACACACTTCTTAGAAACTGATTTCTATTATGATAAAAAAAAAGCGCACCAGAATTCTCAAAAATCATAGCCTTCAATGGAACATGCATAAATCTCCCTCCTTAAAAAAAAAATTAAGGAGCTTGTTAGAATTGTATGTAGAAGGTCAGACAGTGGGTGGTAAAACCACCACTTTGAGGAAAAGAGAGTGACATTCTCCATGGCGGTAGTTGCTGTTATTTTGGGCTCCAGATCCTGGGTCTTTGTTTTCAGTTGGATTTGGGTTTTATTAAGGTAAATTTTGTTCAATGAATTTAAATCTTATTTGTCTGTAATTGTACAAGTGGATGTTTTGGGAGGCCAGATGAAGAGTTATTAATACCAATTGATTTCTTATTTGATTAATTATTATTATTTTAAAGACTCTAGGTCTTTTTATGTAGTGATATATTTTTTCTGACATTTTTATATGATTAAACCAAATGTGAACAGCAATTCAAGAAACCAAACTTACTTACTGAAGTAAAGTCTCCAGATGAGAAAAACAGAAATGAACAAATTCCATATAAAACATGCAAAGAAAAGGACAAAATAAAATTAAATTTTTCATCTAAAATAGTTTAACAGATTAAATTTTTTAATGCTTAGAGGCACCATAGAATGAAATAAAATAAAAAATTATGTGCATGGCTATTACATTATTATGTGTCATAGAAAAACATTGTAATATACTGTGTATGATTCTAAAACAGAGATTTTAATCATAAACCAACTGACTCTCCATTGCCCACCCTGTTCTGTTCTTTCTGGTTTTTATTCTCCATTCCCATCCAATGAGAAATCTATTCTAGAACGACAAGCTACATAGTGCTCTCAAAGAGAACGAGCAAATTTGGAGGACCAAATATAACTCTGGAGGAAAGAAATAGATAACATTACCTAAATGGCTCTTTGGAAAGAGAACGATGTTATCTATGCCAGTCACTGTGATAAGCCTTTAATGCTGACATCTCATTTAGTCCCTACATCAATCCTGATGAATGTTTTTATAGTAGTCCCCCTTATTCGCGGTTTCACTTTCCCCAGTTTCAGTTACTTGTGGTCAACCATGGTCCAAAAATCTTAAATGGAAAATTCCAGAAATAAAACATGTTATAAGTTTTAAATTGTGTGCCGTTCTGAGTAGTGTGATGAAATCTCATGTCTATCTGCTCTGTCCCACCCAGGATGTAAATCATCCCTACGTCTACTGTATCCATGCTGTATAGGCTATCTCAATACTAGTGTAATTCATTACTCTTCCCTGAGCTGCTAATGATTTATTTTGTAAATGTGTTAATTTATTGCTGGACATATATTTCTCTGTTCAAATGTTAAAACTGACGTATATTATAACAGATTTTGAACTTTCCTTCATTTCCTTATATTTATCTAATAGAGTTTATCTAGGACACAACTGAGATATTTATGCTGGCTAATTGGAATAAAATAGGGCCAAATTTCTAGTCCCGTGGTATCATATTAAGCAATGAATAGTATTTATACTATATATTATTTCTGACTCTGATGGAGTCAAGAGCCACACTGTGGTGTGGAGCAATCAAGTGTATAGATTTTTCCAGCCATTTGACACAGAAAGGCATTCTGTGCCACCACAGCATACTAGACATAATTTCCTAATTTTATAAGAAGTAGCCGAAGGGTATAGCAGTTGCCTAAGATCACAATGAGTGTGTGGAGAGCTGGGACTCAAACTCCAATCTCCTGACACCTGGCAGTGGCTTTTCAATTGGATCAGCATCTCAGAATGGGTTCCTAGGAACACTCATTCTGGGAAGTGTTAACTGGGGTTCCCAGAATAAAGGGTTCTGGGGAGAAAAATACTGCATGTTAAATCCTTTTCTCGAAGATCCAAATTTCATAGTAGCACATTAAAAGCTTAGAGAAGTTCCAACAGTAAATTCAGAAACCTATTTGATAATGCGAAATTGTTAAAATGACATATTTGCAGAGGAAGATTTTTCTTTGTACACCTTTCTTTAATGGGAAGTTATTTTCTTTTAACACCACTTCGAGATGACCTCACAACCCTTCATCCTCAATCTCAAATTAGGGTACCCAATGGGATTTGCTGGGCATACTTAAAATAAAGAAGACCCGGATTGTTTCAGAGAAGAAAAGTCGAAGTGCTTTACAGCAGGACTTTATCCTTGCAGGTGTTTGAAGGAGTAACTAGAGCCACCGTTTCATTGATTGTCATCAGACTGATGAGGCATATAGTGGGCTGAGATAAGAGCTAAGTGTATCTTATTTCTCATTTACTGAAAGCAGTATGGCTAACAATTAAGAGCTTGTATTTGGTGTCAGGTAGCCTTGTTCTTGTCCAGCTATGCCATTTACAGTTCTGTAGTCTTGGAGAACTTATTTAAACTCTTTGGGTCTCCATTTCCCCATCTATAGAATGGGGATAATAATTCCTAGACATTAGAATTTTTGTAAGGATGAAATGCTATAAAATAAAACATATAACATATCACATATAATTCATAATATTTGTGTTTAAGATTCTTAGCAGAATTCTTGGCACATCATATGTGCTGCACTCAAGAAATGTAAACAGCTATGTGAGTACTATGTGACAGTTTCTGCTTACTGAGTGTATGTGATAGACATGCACTATGTGTCTTTACACATATGAACATGTATGTAATACACACGTGTATGTAAATGTCCTTCATATTTTGTATATTAGCTATAATAGTTGTCATTTAGTAAAATTTTCTGATCCAGTGCCAAGCACTCCAATAAGGACTTTTATGGATTGTCTAATTTAACCTTGACAATAATCATGACATACTGGTTCTGTTAGCATTTCCATTTTATGAAGGAGAGAATTGAGGCACGGAAAGGTTAGCTTACCCAAGGTTCACAACTAAAATAGCGGCAGGGTGAGGCTTTGAACCCAGCCAAACATTATGCTCTTCTATCTCTTTAATGAAGACAAAAATTTGCTTAATTTTAAATTTCTATATTTTGTGTTATACATATAAACAGAATGTAACATAATTGATGTTCAGGAATTGTTTTAAAACTTATAAAACTATACTAAAATTGGTGTAAAAATTAAAACATTATATAACCATTCAAACATAATTTTTATGTAATGTACTCCTTTCTAGCCTTTGTGCAAAAACATATTGTTCCATAATTGTAATCAATATTGTGTTCTGAACAAAAATGATTAAGTTATAATGATTTTGTTTGATTTTAGTTTTCATAGTTATCATTTTTAATACCTGAATAAAATTTCATCAATAAATAATTTGCCCAACCATTCCTCTACTTGTGACATATTGGTCTTTCCCAGCCCTTCAATTATCTGAACACATAATCTAAGGTTACTTTATTTTTTAATGCAAAAAACAAAACAAAACAAATCCTCAAATCAGCCATACTATTTGTCTTTTTTGAACTCAGTATTTCTTTAATGAACTGCGTTTGGGATTCCCGTTGCAGCGTATCACTATCCTTTGGAAAGATTACTTAATATTTTCTGGAGTTTTTAAACCCTGGCTGGGGTTCCAGGTAGTATGTGATCTTTTCTTAAGGGGCATGGTATGGCCTGCTCTCACAAGCATCTTCCTTGGACATTACATTGCACATCCTTCATGTTCCGAAATGGATTAGGGAAAGAGCAAACCGTGCCAAACTCCTATTGCAGAGAAGAAATTTCCTATTATCAGCCACTCCTGAAATAAGTTACTACTCTGCTAAAATGAACTTTCCAGGACTGGTTACTTGTTGTATGTTGTTTTCCTCTTCTGGTTATCCTTTCAGTTTTATTCAGGGTGCTGTTATTAATAAAAGATCCTCTTCTTTTTCACCCAAAAGATATCTGTTATGGCACTGCAATTAGTGGATCCCCAAACTATTTTCTCCTCCTAATTGAATCCACCTGCACGAAAATTACAAGTTTTATTCTCTAGACTGCCTTCATTATTATAGGTTTTGACAGAATACGAGATATGCATACTCATTTTATTCACTTGACTTTTTTTCTGTGGTTGTGGAATACATACAGAAATGGTTTGGCTACAGTATAATTTGCCATCTAACTTAGCTACCAAACAATGACATATTATCTATTTTTGGATCATATTCATATTAGAAATAAAAGTTTATTAAAGTTTAAAAACCTCTTTTTTTCTCTAGTGAGACACACACTAAATTCGGTATTACAGTTCATCCCAACAGTGCAGAGTCTGCTTAGGAAATAGTTCATTTTCCAGAGTATACCAAAAGTTTAAGTTTTGTGTACCTTTCTTGGAGGGCCAAGTACAGCTTGTCTATATTTGCAACCCTACAGGAAATGATCACTGCACAACTTCATATTTTAAAATGGAAAAGAAAAAAGCATTAGCTCTTAAAAGACTCCTTTAAGAAGGGTTGAAATTATGAAACTTGAATATTTTCTTAAATATTTGGCCTCATGATATATTTACATTAGAAACCCACTGTTTTCTTTGAGCCCTCAGACTTTTATTTTAAGACCTATATGATTCTAAAGCTGTAAGTTAACTGCCGAAGGATGGAATTTTACAGGATGTGCTGTGGACAGAATGCGGGCAGAGGAAAGCATATGTTTTCACACTTTAAGTTGTTAGGGGAAAAAGGGTATTTGAGCATAAATTGGCATTAGAAAGCAGGAAACTCTTGGTTGGTCAGAGAAAAACATGTCTGCTCTGTTGAACCACAATGTTTTAGTCTTTCAAAATCATGTACAATTTTTTTATGTTTCACATTTTTAAGCAAACTTGTAGGAAACATTGGGAAGGAAAGGACCTTGAGATTTCCATGAGCATTTTCCTTTTCCATTGTGATGCCAGTGCTTCAATATCCATTGTAGCTGAGGGGAGTACAACTAGAGCTCATCTTCAAAATCTCCCTGCACCAGACATTTCCACTGAAATTTCTTGCTGCCATCTGAAACTTAATGTTCTACTCATCTTTTTGCTGCCCCCTAAAATGATTCCTTCTCCTACCTTCCTTATATTAATCTCATCATCATTTTCTTATCCCCCAGACATGAAAGCTTAAAACTAATTTTGCCTTCCTTTCCTTCATATCCAATGAGTCATCGGGTCCTACTGATTTTACCCTTTTCCTGAACCTTCCTGGTCACCTCCATAGCCCCTTTTTTACACTATGTCTTAGAAGCAGCCCACATCTGGTCCAGAATGGGTTTTGGAGTTAGACCTTAGGATCAAAACTTAACTGTGTCATTTAACAGCTTGGGTAACTAAAATAGGGCTGATACAGCCACCTTGTAGGATTGGGGTAACTGCAAAATAATGTATATAAAACACAATGTTTGACACAAAGCAGGCTCTACAAATAAAAGCTAGGTTTATTTACCTCATTCCTTCTTGCTGCTTGCCTCCCTTCCAAGGTTATTGCCATCAAACTAACCTAACTAAAACACTTCCAGCATACTATCCCCACCTTCTGGATTCCCCAGTGCTCACTGGCACCCTTGTTTTCTCCTTTCCTTCCTTCCTCATTTCCTATTCAGCAGAAACCTGGAGTAGTCTTAAAACCTGCTAGGATTTATCGAACACTTGCTATGTGCCAGGCTCTGTGCTAACCCCACCATATGTGACCTCCTTTAACCCTCACACGACCTTATGATATCAACAGTATTTCTGATGAAGAACCCAAAGCTCAGCGGAGAAGATAAGTTGCTCAAAGTCAGACAACTGGTAAGTGGCAGAACTGGGGTCCCTCGGTCTCTGAAGTCCTTGCTCTTAGTCACAAACAACACTCCCTTACTCTTCCCCTACTCCACTCTATAAGACTCAGTGCATCATAACTCCTGCCATTTTAAACTCTTAAATATTTCACATGGCTTCCATCCCACTTACCATAGCCTTGATTGAGACTCACAACAACACTTACTAGATAATTTCCACAGCCTCCTAATGGGTCTACTGTATCCAGCCTTTCTTAAGTTACACCTGTCCCATAGAAGGTAGTCAAACTGATATGCTTAGAAGGTTTCAAAGACTCTCCATTATCTACTAGACACTTTATTCAGGTGATGCTGATGCTGATAGCCCAGAATACACATCAAGAATCACTACCCTATATGCTTCTGGTTAAATTCTGAAGAGAGTATGAACCCAGAGTGGGCAGGGGGAGATTGAGGACCAGAGGCTAATGCTCGGAAAACCAAAAGAATTCTTTTGCATTTACCTGAATGTTTGGTATCACATAAATAGAACTTAAGAATAAACATGCTCATTCCTATGTAAGGTTAATGTAATGAAAACTGATTCATAGAATTTCAAATGTACATTAAATGACAGAGAAGTGGGGATTTGCATAATCCTTGAGAGTCAGAGTGGAAGAATATGTCCCAATTTTTTACTTCGTTATGTGATTTTCTGAAGCTATTTTTGAAGTATCTAGTTTTCCCAGACTGTCAGATATATAGTCATTAACATAGTTTAATAACATAGCATTAACATAATTAAATAAATGCTAATTGGTTTGAGTCTTTTCTTAATATAAAATAGACATGATGGGGATAAGTTACATTTTATATCTTCCCGCACTCTTTGGTTTGTTTGGACTGAAGTTGGGAAAAACAATCACTTTTAGAAACTAAACCCTCCTGTGCCTGATGCTCAACTGGCCTCCAGTTGAGAATGGTACGTGTGAGTGTGTAAGGGTATATATTCTCACTCTAGGATTGGGACCCTTGAACAACACTAATTAGAAAATTAAATAGATATATAATTCTTTAAGAATTATTATCTCCACCCTTTTTTCTTTTTTCAATCTAGGTAGATATGTCCTGATCAGACCATTAAATCTTTCCTATATTAGAAAGCAGAATGAGGTTAATGATGTATTACTTTTGTTTTATTAGTTTTTTTTAGCAAAAAATACAAGAAGTTAAAATCAAAATAGAACAATGAAAACTAAACTACGTATTTAATTGTATGACCCTCTATAAACTATTATGCAAGCTTTTTCAAAATGTTCCTAAACAACTTCTTTCTGTATATTCATTTAAGCTGTAGTGAGAACTTTTACTCTCGTTTTTGATAGACAGTTATCACAAATGTGTACGAATGGATCCTTTTCCTTTGCTTTTATTTTTTTATAACCTTGAATCAGACCATGCTTTTTAAATTATGTGTTTGTCATGCTTGGCGGTTCATTCCATGTTTGGCCATTCCTAAGCTTCCGTAATTCTTTTGAGGGCTCCAAAAGGTCATTGTGTGCCTTGACCTCCTGCTAGGTGAAGTGTTTTTTTTCTCTCTCCAGATGTTTTCCAGTTCAAACTTTTATAGTCGTAGTCTGTATACAAGTCATATATGAAAAGTGTCAAATATCGTTGTCCAACAGTGAAATTAGGACCCTTTCAAATTGGAGGGAAATGTTAACAAATGTGACTGTGTCCTGCCAGTGTTTCTTCTGGCAAGCTGGCGCTGAGAAGGCTGTTTTTCCTTTAGCCATCTGTGCTTCCATAAACAATCTACAGTGGTTTCTTCTTCTAACTCAAATTCTAGCAGCTGGATTCCCGTCTTTGCTCCTTTTGATGTTGTGACACCAGTAGCAACACACTCATGAATCTTGATGCTTCTTTCTACTTTTAGGGATTATATCACCAAAGATGTTAAATAAGTAGTTCACATGAGTCTCCCACATGGGAATTCTGCAATGCATGGGCTAAAGTAGGCCAACTGAGGTTTGATGAGAAAATAAAATAGAGTTATTTTAAGACCACCATCCCTACATCCCCACTCAACTTTAAATGTCCACATTTATTCTCCATTTGAAAACAAGTAAATTCTCCTAGTTATTTAACATTTTTAAAAAATCGTTGAGAAGTCCGTCTGTTTTACTTTCCCCACTACCCATGGATGTTGCCTCTTTCCGGTACCATACACTTCAGCTCCTTGGATTCAGTTCAGAGAAAGTGCTTTCAGAAGTAAACATCTAACTTTATTAGGTATTTGTTGACCTAACCATTCTTAGTAAAAGTTTTTAAATGTACAATTAGTGTGTACGCACACACAAATGTATATGTATGTATGTATCACAATTTTTTTTAAACATATGAAATCTTCATAGAACACAATGACACTTTTTGTTCCTGTTTAAATTCATTTAATGCACAAATATTTTCCTTTTCAATAAAATCAACAGCCATTAAAATTAGGGAATTTTCCAGAATATATTGCATTTGCTTTTTTACAATTTAAGAGTTAAAAACAAATCTATAATAGTGATTTCTTTACTAACATTTTCTTGGAAAAATTTGTGTTGTTAAAGTCTATATGTTTCTTTACAGAAAAGACAAATGTCAGAAAGTGAGATATATAAACTAAAAGAAATTTTAAAGTATCTTCCAGAGATATTTGTGAGCAGTTGAAATGGCAACCCGAACAGAAGACCAAAAGAGAACACAATGATCTTACAAAGAAAAAAGTGTTAAATGCCTAAATAATATAAAAAATATGCTGATAAGCATTAAACCATTTGAACATTAAATAAATTTTTGCTGTGATACCAAAAACCTAAATTTAAGAAAACATTCAAGTCATTGATCAGTATTTTCCCTTTTTATTGGCAAGCTTTGTCGATTTTGTGGGATAATGATATTGAAAATGAGCTTGACTATTTGTCTTAAGTTCTTTAATGTTCAGATGCTTTTGCTTTCATATAGAATTATATTACTAAACTCAGGAAAAAATATTTTTCTGAATTCAATTAGAATAAAATAATAAACTCTTTCCCTTAAGGAAGCAAACTATTTTTAAATTCCCGTGAAATATCAATGAATTAATACATTTTTATAAATAATGTCAAGTATCTAACATTTCATTCCAGGAACCAATTTCCACTAACTAAAAGCTCCATAGGGTAAATATCAACTCATTGTTCATCATGGCCCAAATAAATAATGGGAAAAAGTGAATGAGTATTGGTCAATGTTTGAAATTCATTACACTTAAGTTGTATTGTAGGAGATACAAGGGCTAAGATTCTGAAATTCTGGTTCTGCCACTCAGCTGCTTGCATGACCCTGAGTGAGGCCCCTGATGCATGCTGATTTCCTTAGTCAAAAAATGCAACAGTTTGAATATATGGCTTTTTAACCCATTTCCCGTTTAGGGAAAAAAAAAAGTGCAGCTCGCTGCTAGCATTAATTTTAATTTTACATAAACACACTTTTTGAGGCTGAAGCAAATTTGACTGGTTTTCAATGTGAAAAGAAAATATAAAAACTGTTCTTGGAGTTATTTCTAAATGGAACTTGTCTCTAATCCTAATGGAACAGAAATGTATACATAAATAGGATTCATCAAATGAATCTTCGGCTAACAACTGTTAGAGAACAATGTTAACATCATGCGTAGAAATGCTATGTTTTCTAGGATTTGATCTTTTCAGTGATTGAGAGTTGCTATATATTGTAAATATATAGCTAAAAACAGAATGCTATAAATAGAACAATGTCATTTGTTTCCAAAGACTATCAATATACTAAAGCGATGCGAAAATAATAATAAAAGCAAGATATTTCGTGGTAAACTTTGGGGGTAAGTTTAGGACTATAATCCACAAGTTATCTCAGCATAAACGCTGCTGCTGGCAAGGTCTGCCAGCGATTGTTCTTGGGAAAAACAAGAAATGGATTAAAATCCCTTGCAGCATTATTTCAGTGTAATCCTTATGAGGAGCAACATCATCTCACTTATGCAATAAACATTTATCGAACACTTTGGTAACACTATGCAAAAATGATTTATACCATCTTCTGTAATTTACAGTCTAAGAGGAAAAGAGGGGAGAAGAGTATTACTGGGAGATAGCAAATAGGGTTGAAAGCCCAAAGGAACCACAAGAAGACTTTATGTGGTAGGAACATACTGGGTGGTGGAAAGAAATGATGTAGAGCAGGAGTCTGCAACCCCCAGGCCGCAGACCAGTACTGGTCTGTGGCCTGTTAGGAATTGGGCCTCACAGCAGGAGGTGAGTGGCAGGTAAGACAGCAAAGCTTCATCTTCCCCACTGCTTGCTCCAACACATTAGCTGATGTCTCGTGTGTAGGTGGGAGGACATAGGAGTGTTTTCATACCCCAGGACTCTGGCATGTAGGTCACACCATACATTTCTTATTTCGGAAGAGGTTTCCTGTTTGGAAATTCAGGGTCTGAGATAGGGACTTTAAAAATCAATTTCTATATTCCTTTATTTTTGGTATCTCTGTAGTAATGTCAGAGAAATCCATCTTTTGACAAACTTTTATCTTTTTTTCCTTTCTAAACTTTTCGAGTATCACTCTATACTTTCCTGGGAGGTTTAAATAATTCTGTACAAGCTTTCAAACTCAGTTCTATCACATCCATTAGCATTTCCCACATTCATCTTTTTCAGAGTCCACATTTATCTTCGCACAACAGCTCTCCAACAGGGTCACAGCTGTGACTTGTTTCTTGAACAATCTGAACTCAGTGGGGAGTGAATATGAAATCACTCTGTTTTTCTCCAGTCACTGACGAGAACACATACTCAGATGAATTTCTCTTTCTTGTAACTTGGACAACATCTTGGACAGATTAAAATTGGGGTCACTTTTGATGGTCTGAAGTGAGTTGATTTTAAAATTCTAATCTTTCTGATTGAAACCTTAGCTCCTCCTCTTTCTTAGTAGATTTAAAATGGGGGGAGGGAAGGTTCTGCTCTTTTATTTCTCTGTCACTTGTGAAGAGGGAGGCTGAGACTGGGCTACCTCAGGGATAACTATTTTCCTCTCAGAAAAGGCAGACTGTGACAGACATTAGCATTGCTCACAAGTATTTCTATTCTACTTGGCATTCGAAGGACTTACACTTCCCCGACTTCCTCATTTTCTTTCATAATGACAGATTGAGGAAAAACAGAATGCGGAGAATCCCACATTCTCAAAGCCTCCACCTGAAAAGTGACTTATCTTACTTTGAGTCAGTTTTTATCGGCCAAAGTGAGCAGCTTTAAGCACTACCACAATTTACCTTTCTCGGCCCCAAATAGTTGGCTGCCTCTTACCCAAAATTCCATCCAGACATTGCGCCCAGCCCTAAGTCCAGAATCTCTGAGTGATATTCCATGGTCTCCTTACAGGTCTGGACATGGCTCCTTTTAGTCCAAAGATCTATGGATGTGATAGACAAATTATATATCTCCCACATACCAATTATATAATGGAAGAAGAGAGATAAGACATCCAAAATAAACATTCCCATCAGAAAGAAAGAGCAGGAGACACGAAGCAGCTACAGGTCCCTAGAAATTCTGAAATCTAGTTAGGTCTACTCTGGCAGTGAAGAATGTTCCTTGATTATACCTCAATTCTACTCACTGGGAGAGCTCTCTAGTCTAGTGTTCCCATGGCTCTTGACTCTGTCACTCTAGAAGATTCTTCTTTTTTCTTTTACACTTTGACCTAATCAAAACAGATACTGGAACATTTGTCTGCCTTTGAGTACTGAGCAGTTTTATCAGTCTGCTTTGGGACTGTTGGAAGTCAGAGACCTAAGATGATTTTAAGTCTTTAACAGTCACTGACCTTGTTCGGTATAGATACGTGGTTTCTTTGGTAGTAGAACTGTTGAAAACATAGCAAGCACTGTATTTATTAGATTCCATACAGTTCTATGTGCCAGTAACCACAAACAGTTTATTTTAAGACGTACTAATTCATTTTTCTGAAGTTCTCTTGTCTCCACCTTGAGTTAAGTAGGAGCCTACCAGGCTTTGTTTGTTTTGTTTTGTTTTGTTTTGTTTTGTTTTGTTTTGTTTTGTTTTGTTTTGTTTTGTTACTCCCTAAAGCCCTTTCTCCAAGCAGAAGAAATAAACGGGCATTAAACCTTCCATTCTCCCTTGCTCTTCTAGTCTCCTTAACCTATTCAGAGTTTTTAATGAGTTTGAAAGCCACACCCTTGATTTTATCCTTGACAAGTTCTAATTTGTCTTTATCATTCTAAGTCACTCTTAGGTTTTTCTTTTAAAGTTAAGAAAGAAGAATTTGTAGCCTCTTGCACTTTATTTGTGGATTTTAGCTATTCCATTTTATTTGCTTTTGCTTCTGCCTGAAGCTAGCCTATTCTTTTCTGAACTTATCTCTTCTCATAGTACAGTAGTACTCTCCCCTTATCCGTGGTTTTACTTTCTCTGGTTTCAGTTACCTGTGGTCAACCATAGTAACAAAATATTAAATGGAAAATTCAGAAATAAATAATTTATGTTTTAAATTGCCCCGTTCCTAGTAGCATGATGAAATCTTGCACTGTCCTGCTCCATTCTGTCCAGGATGTGGATACTCTTTGTTTAGCTTATCCATGCTGTATGTGATACTAACCCATTAGTTACTTTGTAGCCATCTTGGATATCAGATCAACTGTTGCAGTGTCACAGTGCTTGTGTCCAAGTAACCATTATTTTACTTAATAATGGCCCCAAAGTGCAAGAATGGTGATGCTGCAGTTTGGATATGCCAAAGAGAAGCCATAAAATGCTTATTATGTATTCTCAGAAGGTCAGTAGTGGCCTAATGCTAAGTCACATGCCTACATCATTCACCTCACTTTATCTCATCACTCAAGAGGGCATTTTATGACATTTCATCATCACAAGAAGGGTTAATACAGAATAATAAGATATTTTGAGAGAGACCACATTCGCATAACTTTTATTACAGTATATTGTTCTATTTTATCATTATTGTTGTTAATCTCTTACTATGCTTAATTTATAAATTAAACTTTATCATAAATATATGTATAATAAAAAACATAGTATATGTACAGTTTGGTACTATCTGTGGTTTCAGGCATCCACTAAAATGTATCCCCCATGGGTAAGGGGGGATTGCTATACTTTAGCAAAAGAAGCCAACAGTAATCGGCACACAACAATAACATTGTTTCTGATCTCTTTCACTAAAGCTACAGGTTCTTTGTATATATTATCTTCTCTCCAAATTATGTCAGGCAACAGCTTAACCAAAAGTATCATTGGTATATAGCATTAATCATCATCCTGCCAGCTTCCAATAATAGTTTCTTTTCCTTACTGCTCACCACCTGGTTACTAAGCAATGATATGTATTTATGGTTGTATGTTGTATATCATGACTATAGCTCACACTGGATACTGATTTCTATATCAGTGAGAATATGTTAGGTAGTGCTAGCTAGAATATGTGCTAGTAGCAAACATCTCTACAATTTTAATGACTTAACCCAAGAAAGTTTATTTCTTGCTCCAGCTACATGTCTAACACAGAATAACAGAACTCTGCTCCTTGTGGCGGCTCAGGGACTCAGGTTGAAAGAGGCTCCAGTTGATGGAGGCTCCATGTGACTAGATTTCATTAGCTATATAGCTGGTTACTTGGCTACACCTAAGTTCAAATTGGATGAAGTATGATACTACCAGGTACCTGGAAAGAAAATTGGAATGTTTGTGAATAACCCTAATGAATATTATAAGCATTGTAGTAATATAGTAATTGGTTCTAGCTTTTAATATTTTAATTTCTCTATCTGTGGTGCAGATGTGGAATGCACAAGAATTCTTAGCAATCCTGATAGTTCCCCCAAGCCTGTTTCTTCCATATTCTTTCCAATTCACTTACTAACAACTCCATTTGCTCAGTTTTCTGATGAAAAATCTTAATCATTTTTCATGTTTTTTTTTCTTTCGCACACAATATCCAATCTAATAGCCAATCTTATTTGGTTTTGCCTTTGAAACATATCCATAATATTACCACTTCTCTCCATCTTCACTTCTACCATTTAACCCTAAGCTACTATTGTTCACCTCCTAATTCGTTGTCCTATTTCTATACCTTAAACTTGCATAATTATTCTCAACACCTTTGTCATTATAATTTTTTAATGCATAAAGCGTATCATATAGTTCCTTTGCTCAAAACCCTCCAAAGGTTTTACATTTTACTGCATGATCTAATCTCCCACATTTTTCTACCTTCTCGCATCCTTTTTTAAAATCTCCCCCAACTCTTGCTCACTCTGTTCCAACCACATTATTTTTTCTTACAGTCTCTCAAACATGCAATCTCTGGCTGTTCATTTTTTTTTTCTCCTGTAGAGCCAATGACTCACTCCCTTACCTCTTTTAGGTGTTTGCTCAAATGCCCCTTTCTCACTTTGCTGACCAATGTATTAAAATCACCACACCTCCAACTCTCTCTCTCTCTTTTTTTTCTGCTTTGTTTTCCTTTCATAGTATTTATCATTAACATGTTAATTTTTTACTCATTTCTTCTATTGTCTCTATTCACTAGAATAGCAAACCCAGAGGAGCAAAGGGGTTTGTTTTACTCTTTTTCCCTCTCTTTCTCCCTCCCTCATTCCCTTCCTCTCTTCTTCCCTTCTTCCTTCCATCCTTCCTTTCTTCCTCTCTCTCTTTCTCTTTCTTCTTTTTTTCTGTTTTTTTCTTCTTCTTGTTCCTGTTGTTGCCATTGTTGTTATTTTTTTCATCATTATCATCATCACTATTATTTTTAAAAAAATATTTTATATTGCTGTGTCTCTAGTGCCTAAAACAGAACAGTTCTCGTCATGTAGTAGGCACTCAAGAAAGCTTGTTAAATAAATAAATAAAACAATACTGGTTTATGGAAAAACGAATTGATTCATGAAACCAAACTGAGTGTTCACATGGGAGATTTGCATAAGGTGAAGGTGGCTTTTCATGTCAGTGAAGAAGATATCGTTTTGTCATAACTGGGTAGCCATCTGGAAAAATATAAAATTGAATTTCTTGTGAAGTTGGAGCTCACTCCAAAATAGATTTACAAAATTTAAATTTTGAAAAATTATAAAGACACGAATAAATCATTGGAATGTGGGGAAGTATTTTTGAGTACGATGTAAAATTCAGAAGCTACAAAATAGAAGATTAGTAAATCTAGTTTATTACTTGAATTTATGCAATTCAATTACATGAAATTAAAAAAATGTATATGTCAGCTTCTGTACAGCAAAGAAAACCATCAACAAAATGAAAAAGCCACCTTCAGACTGAGAGATAATATTTGCAAATCATATATCTGCTAAGGGGTTAATATCCAAAATATAGAAAGAAATACAAATCAATAGCAAAACCTCAAATAATTCTATTAAAAATGGAAAGAGAAAATGAAGACATTTTCCAAAGAAGACATACAAATAACCAATAGGTACATTAAAAGGTACTCAACATCACTAATTGGGAAATGCACATCAAAACTACAATGAGGTATCACCTCACATCTGTTAGAGTGGCTGTCATCAAAAAGACAATAGATAATGAATTTTGGCAAGAATGTGGAGAAAAGGGAGCCCTGTACACTGTGGTTGAAATATAAATTTGTGCAGCCACTATGGAAAACAGTACTGAGTTTACTCAAAAAATAAAAAATAGGTCTATGGCTATGCCACCATGAACAAACCCGATCCCGTCTGATGTCGGAAGCTAAGTCAGGTCAGGCCTGGTTAGTACTTGGGTGAGAGACCACCTAGGAAGACCAGGTGCTGTAGGCATAAAAAATAAAAAAAATAAGAGATTATAAACTGACAAGGTCCTTGCAATCTGTGAGATCAACCAAGGGTTGCCTCACCTAAAAACAAACAAACAAACAAACAAATAAATAAAAGATTTATTGTATGATCTGGCAATTCCACTTGTGGCAATATATCCAAAGAAAAGGAAAACGGGATATCAAAGAGATATCAGTCATGATAGCCAAGACCTAAGAACAACCTAAGTGTCAACAGATGAATGGATAAAGTGATATGTGTGTGTGTGTGTGTGTGTGTGTGTGTGTGTATCTCCAATGGAATATTATTCATCCATAAGAAAGAAGGAAATTCTGTCATTTGCAACAACATGGATGGAACTTGAGGGTGTTAAGCTAAATGAAATAAGCCAGACAGAGAAAGACAAAGTGGTAACACTTATATGTGAAATCTTAAAAAAAGAAAAAAGCAAACTCATAGAAATAGAAAGTAGAAAAGTAATTGCTAGGGGCAGGAGGATCGAAGAAATAGGGAGAGGTTGGTCAAAGAGTGCAAATTTCATTTACAAGATGAACAAAATCTGAGGATCTACTGCGAAACATGGCGATGATAGTTGATAACTCTGTATTAATCAAAAAATAAAATCAAATCTGATTTCTTCTAAAAAACACAAAAAACAATGCATGAATAATGTTTTTCCTGGAACACTATTATTTATTTATTTATTTTTAATTTTAAAATTTAATTTTCAATTACAGTTGACATACAATGTTATGTTAGTTTCAAGTGTACAACGTAGTGATTGGACATTTACGAAATGATGACTCTGATAAGTCTAGTACCCATCTGACATCTGGAACACTATTTTGAGTTAGTGATTCATGCATTCATTCAGCAAATATCTTTTAAGAATTAGAGCTAGCCTCTGGTTAAGGTCTGGAGACATGTTAGTGAACAAAATAGACAAAAATCTCTGCTATAGAGGAACCAAAACATTTATTGATCATATAGTATGTACCACACATGGTGTTGAGGCTGTGAAGATGCATATAGTTCCTACTTTTAAATTCTTGTTAAAGAAACAGATATGAACACATAATCACAACCAAGAAATGTTGTATGCCATTATAGTTCTAGATTTTGAAAAAAAAAAAAGTGTATGGCAAATGTACCATAAAAAGTCAAAACAAACGACAGAAAAAAAGTATTTCAAATTATAAGAATCAACTGGTTTATTTCCTTGCTATATGAATAGCTCTTACAAATCAATAAAAAAAAGTTCAGAAAAAATAAAATAAAATAAAATGCACAAAGAATGTAACTAGAGAGAAAAAGAAATAAAAGTGGCTCTTAAACATATGAAAAGAAAAATCATTATCTCTCTGCTAATACTTTAAAAATGCAAATGAGAACTTCAATGAGATACAATTTTTATAGCCACAATACTAGTAGAAATAATTTATTTTAAACATCTGGTGTTTGACTAATCGGGTAAAGTTGTAATTCTAGAAGAAAAGATAAACACCAGATTAAAAATAAAAATCTATTATACACTATAGAAGCAAATAAAATTCCATCTTGAATTTTTTAAGTATTTTCTGTTAGCAGTATTTTTACCCAAGAAATACGTATGTCCTTTAAAACATTCTGAGATACTCTACATTTGGAGAAACAATGAGCTAATCATTAGGTTGGCTACTTAGTCCATGGAGAGTTGTCCCTGGATTCTTGGTAGTTTTTGTATAAAGATCATTGAGAAGATCTTGTTTTATTCCTTACTGGAAACACATTGAGAGAGGAAAACCTTGTTTAGTTTGTTTTTGTTAGATAAAATTATCATCAGGATCATACCATTGTGGAAACCATGGATATAAGAACATAGAAGCTGCCTCATGCAAGGGAGGGCAGCTTCTCTGCAGAGGGCATGGCTCTACTACTCAATTCTTGTTGCTAACACCTTCTGCAGCAGTGCCTGCCTTCTGGCAGGATTCTGGACATTGATTTATTTTATTATCTGTGGCAGTTAAGCTCTAGAGCACTTGCTCAAAAGGAAAGGTAACACATTAATACAATGCTTCCTCTTGGGGGTCTGGAGGGAAGAAGAAGGACATTTGAAACAACTGAACAGGATGCTTAGCTATTTGGCACAATGCTTTTGGATTCTTTTACATCCTCCACCTACTCCCTGTTCTCTTCCGCTTCTAATTCATCCAGGGTATCCCACTGAGGCCTCTTGCACCATCTTGGTCATATTTTCCCCAGGCATTGGGATTGGAAGGACATTCTCTTAGGTAGGATTGAGTTTTAAGGCTGGACAGTAGGAAGATATGTAGAGAGAACAGGCTGTCGGGGCAGTGAAGCTGTCTCAGAAATCTTGCCTGGAGGCCCAGAACATAAACCTAAACTACTGATAGGAAGGTATAAATCCTTCGTTTCAGTGAAAGGATTGTAGTACACATTCTCCAGCTCACAAGGAGATCAACAGAAAGAAGTTTATCTTGTCTAACCTTGTAAATTTGGTCCAAAAGTGGACAGGTTGAAGGGGACAGAAATGAAGGGAAATCATTAACTACGAAGTCTCTGTTCCTACAGGCAGTCCTTTGCTGGAGAAAAGTATGCATCCACACAGAAATGCTTTCATGGTCTGGCTCCATTTCTTTGGCTTGGATCGGAGGCCAGATTCAAGGGCTTTCTTCAAGGAGTTCTGCTTGTGATTTCAGTTTCCCTGGGCCTCACTTCACTAGAGTTACATTTTTCTGTCTCTGATAATGATGATCCATAAACAGTCTCAGTCTTTCTGTTGCAACCCAGATGTGAGTTATACACTGTGATGCAAAGAGAATTAAAAAAAAAAAAAAATTGGTCCAGTATGTTCTTTGCGACATTTAGAATTCCTTTGAGAGGAATTTTCCAACCTAAAGGTCTTTTTTTTCCCTTTCATAAGTACTTTATAAGTCTTGCAAAATGATTAATCATTTTTCTAAATAAAACGTTACTACCCAATGTCTAAATAAGGTATTTGAAATGCAAAGAGGTTTTCCTTTGGCTCGTCTTGAAATAAAACATTTCTAAACATTTTTTTGAGTGAAAGGATATGGACATTTTCAGATTTAAATGTGTTAAAAACTTTGAGGAGGTGGTGATAGGACTTACCCACCTGGTGACCTGGCTGCATGACTGCTCTACATTTGTGTTTTGTTAAATGATTTGTAGGATATTGAGCCTGGGAGGTCTTGACCCTGTTCCAATGCATTCCATTAAGTTTTCATTGCTAATGTAATTATGGAATAGCAAGTGTATATTAAAATGAATCATTAGATTTCTGAAGGCTTAATGGGTTTTTTGAAAGAAAAGGAGAAAAAAAGATTGTGCCTATTAAGAAGGCCTCTGTCTCTCCTTCCTGACTTCCCTCCCTTCCTTCAGTAGAGTGTTTCCTTAACCACTATATTTCTTTCTTTTTATTTCTTTCTCCTTTCCAAGTTAGGCAATAACAAACTTCCAAACTCTCTCTTCACTATTATGGAACATGCCTAATTGTTTCTTTGTGAAAGAGAAAAAGGCATAAATATTGCTAAATTTTATCACTTAGTAATAACTAGAAGAGAGATGTATAAGGTAATGGTTGTTCAGAGATAGTGATGCTTGATTCAAAGGTTAATATTGATTTTGATGGGTGGGAAAAAACTCAAGATGAGACTAAGACATAGAACAGGCACATGGACATTTTTATTATTGCCTTCTGTGTGTTCTTGGGAAATTGAAAGTTTGTATAACTTAACCCAGTGGTTCTCACTTGGGTTTTTCTCCCTAGGAAAATATTTGCAAATGGAGGGAAGATTGCTATTGGTATCCAGCAGGTAGAGGCCAAAAGTGCTGCTTAAACACTCTATAGTACACAGGGTAGCCTTACAACAAAACTTATCTGCCCCAACATCTCAATATGGCTGATTTTGAGAAACCCTGGCTTAATCTATCATTATTTAAAAATGAAAACTCAAAATAAGAAAACAAACATAAAAACTAAGGTTTGCATCATCTTCAGCCATCCTTCTATTGATTTTTATTTTTTAAAGATCTGGTCTGTGGTCAATACTATTAAACTATTCAGAGTCCCACTACATGAAACTTTATGACTCTGTACTTTGGTACTTTTTTTTTTCCTTATTCACGTTTAAAGATATTCGAAACCTTTCTTACATGTCACCCTTTCCTATGACATTGTTTCCTTAGGACTCTGTCTCTTAGGAAAGACAAACTATGTTCTAAACAAACACAATATGTGCTTCTATTATTTACTTTTCACATTCTATTGTTTGTTCACAATGAAGCATCCCCAGACTATGAGTACTCGATGGCAGAAGCTGGATTCTACTCATCTTAAAAAACCCCAGCAGAGTCTGTCCCTTAATATCCTCTAATAAATGCAATTGAACAAATGCCTTCATGAATGTAAGTCTCAGGGAAGAAGCATCCCTGAGTCAACTTCTCTCTTACCTGTGCTTTATCTTTTACATATTTTTGTGATATGCGAACTTTGTTCGATAGCTCATGATATCACTTTTTAGTTCAAAGCTCTTTCCTGAGCTGCATTATTAATATATACATATAGAGTTATTATCATTTTTTCCTGCTATCTCCCAGGTATCTTCAATTTACCTTTATTAAAACCTTCCCTAACTTGCTTCTATTATTCTCCATACATTATTTCCTTCCTTATTTTGCTTCTCTTCCCTAATACCCTATAGTAAGACAGATACAGCAAAATGAGGTTCATCACAGACTCTTCTCATTCTCTTTAGAGCCCCATAAATGGCTAAGCTCTAAATCACTTCCATATCGTTTCCAAATTCCCTTCTTGCTCCCGTGAACTCGAACTCGTCATCCATATTGCTTCCAGAAATTTTTTTAGTGAAAAATATTATTTGTGATTAAATAAATTTTATGATATTATCTTTCCAGCCTCATCTAATCTCACACCTTAGTATGTGCTCCCAGTATACCAAACACTTTGTGGTTTTTAATGTACTATGCTTCATTGAATACCTTCATTTGTGTTGATTCTCTTGCCTAAAAGCACCTACTCTTATTTCCCACCCCCTTTTGTCACCCAGCCATTGTCTTCCACCAAGCATCTCTCTCCTAAAATTATTCACTTTTATTTTTAGACTGGATTTGTGTCTCTTTTCTGGGTTCCCCCTTCTCTCATAGTATTGTCAGTACATATCTTATTAAAATTGTGAGCCATTCAAGGAGAATGCATAACATTTCTTTCTATCTTTCTATTGTCTGTTATAGAGCCTGATGAACAAAAACTAGTAAGCACAGAGCTTTTTGTGTAGGAAGTATTCAGTAAATACATATTCAGTTAACCTGAATCTCAGATGAAAAGCCCATGGGGAATATTTGGAAGTGGAGTGGTCGTAAAATATATAGCTTATCTTTCAGGTATCAATGTTGTTTAGAGGGACAAAAACAAATCGTCTCCCCAAAATCTTAAGCTCTAGTCTCTTGTTTTGTCTATCTTGTTGAATTTTGCTAGTATCTGTTCCTATGGATATGATTTAACTATTCAAACTTGTAAAAATACCATTCAGTTACTGCATTGAGGGGAATTTAGTTTTGGCCTTCAGAAAGCTCTCCTAACTCTTTCCAACCACTAGGCTATCATTTATTCAGAGTACTGTGTTGGAGAGTGGTTGGAGAGTGAATGTGGAAGTGATGGTGGTCTATGACGATATTGTAGGAAGCACATAAATGACAGGAGCAATATCCAAGTGTACATGAGGGAAAGGATAACTGGGTGTTAGGTGAGGTCCAACGATGAGATAATTCAATTCTAGTTTCCAGGTTTCAGCTACTGTAAGAATTTTAAAGATTTAAAAATAGATATAATATGTTCCCTGTCACATTCCCAGACATGGAAGGGCTCCTCTGTCACATTCTCAGACTCTGTGGGTACTACAAGACGTATAAAATAAAGAAGGGATGTTTAAATTTAAGTCTGGACAAAATTGAGGCATGAACTAATATTTCACATTCCAAAAAGAAAAAAAGAAAAACCTCAAAACAAAATCACATCACTCTATTTTCTTGCAGACATAGTTGAAGTTAATATTAAAAGTGTCACATCAGTTTTATTTTATTTTATTTTTTCTTTTTCTGACAAGTGAAATAGTGGGGAGAAGGAAATGAAGTTTAGGAAAGTGAACACTTGACTTACAGTTTGTATGTTATAGAAAAATATAAAGTATAGAAGCTTTTCTAGAATAAATTCTGAAAACTGGATTGGATTGTTATATGTGGGTATATTATCAAAATGAAAATCAAGTAGTGTTCACCATCTGAAAAGCAGTGTTAAGCATGAGATTAATAGTTTTCTCTATTAAATTTCAAAAAAAAAAGAAAGGTAAATGTAATTTGGTTTGTTATTCATACTCTGCTGAATTATATGTTAGATTCGAGCCACACAAATTCTTTGGACTTATTTGAAAAAAAAAAAAAAAACTAAAGATCTTTTATATTTTCTTTTGTTGATACAGTTTAAATTCAAACATTCTGCTGCTTTTTCTATAATTTAACTTTGTTGCTAAACAGAATGAATAGTATCACCTGAGATATAACTTATTTATCTGGAAAACTATGCATGTTATTAATAATTTTGATTTAAAAAAATGTTAAGACAAAGTTTTATAGAAAAACTGAAGGGAATTCCCTTTTGTTGGTTTGTGAAGACGTGTGGAAGTTAAGCACAAAGCTTCTGTTATCTTCTATTGTGAAAGGGCTACTTTGGCTTTCTTTAAATTAGTTCGTATGTATGTATGTACGTACATAAGTATGTATGGATGTATGTATATATAGGAATAAGACAGGAGTATACAGAGTATACAGTGTGTAAGAGAATAGAGAGAAGAGAGTGATTCATTCTGCTCTGAGTAGTTGTGAATATTTTGTAGAAAAAATAATATTTAAATTGGTTCTTGATGGGTGCCTAGGAGTTTTTGGCAGCTCACTAAGTGTTTGTATGTGCTGTGGCTATGTGACCAGACAGAAACAGGGAAAACGAGAGAAACAATTGTAAGAATAGCTACTTAGACTTCCAGAGGCTTAGTCCTTTTTTCTTATTTCTTTGAGATAATCTTATTTAAGATAGTGTTTTTTTTTTAAATTGCTTTCAAAAAAGTCTTGACTAAGACTTTTTTTGTTTAGTGACTGCTCTGTAAAAGGTACTATGATATTCATGTTGCAAGTTTCAATTTGATTCTGACAACTGATCTTTGAAATAGATATCATTCTCATTTTGAAAATAAGAAAAGTGAGACTAAATAATCTATTAAAATCACAAAATGGGAAAGCAACATAGCCTAGATTCAAAAATTTAAACTTTAACCCCTCACTGTACAATGGTGTTTGATTTTATTATTTTTATAGCTCACCTGGTATTTATATATTTTTGGTGTCCATATTTTTTTATACGTGAATCTTTCCTACTCCAGAAACTCAGAATTTGTATTTTTAATTTTCTTTTTCTTTGGAGTTGGTATTGTGCTTTGTCTAGAACAGATGCTCTGTTAATATTCAATTGACTCAATTAATAAAAAATAATAAAAAACTAATGGCAGATAAAAAGTTTTGAATGATTAAGAGTTGGATGAAAATGAGAAAGAGACATGTTTCTTCTGTTTCTTTTTTTGAGAGGGAGGAAAGAAGGCTGTGACCTCTGAGTGTCTTGAACTTTGTAGGGTCTGTATACTAGGCTGGAGGTCTGGAAAGTCCTGCTGGAGGAGTTGTTTATCTTTGTTTTCTAGCTATTTTCTAAGACAAAATAGGCATTCAAAACCAATTTGTGATTTTTTTGCTCATGGCTGGATTTAATATTATTTTCTTTAAAAGATTCTAGCCTTTGTAAAAATAGATTTTCCTTAAATATTACTTTTTTTGTTTTTTTCTTTATTGTTTATAATTATTTAATTTTTTCTTTGCCTCAAATACTTTTTTTCCTTCCTTGCCATTATAATAAAGGCGACAACAACAACAAATCTGCTATTTAATTATCACTTTTTAGAATATGGATAAATTAGATAAGATATGTATTCTATTATGTAATTTCAGTTTAGTTTTTCTTATATCTTTCACAACCACAGTATCTCTCAGGTTAGACTAAATATTGCATAAATATTTTAGTTGGATCATAAAATAATAGATTTTAGTATTTGAAGGAAAAAAGAAAGTATGAAGAGTGGGTCTAGGTATTAAAATAAAAACAAAAAATTCTAGTTGACTCTCGTTGCCAAGCCAGGATTGAAAAACGTAGTGTCCAAGCCTTTTATTTTACAGATGAAATAATTGAGTCAGAGAAAAATATTGGTAAAATGTCATTTGGGTTCCAGAAAGAATGCAGAAAACTAAAAATAAATTTAAAATTTCACCTAATCAGAATGATTTATTTTCATAATATACTTAGTAATAACACTTTTATTTGCAAATGATTGAAAGCCAACTCAAAACAACATATGAATAAAAGCAAATGGGTTGGCTTATAGATTTTAGGAAAATGTTGAATACCAAACCATGGAAAGGGCAAATATGCAATCGGGCATTAGGCACATTCCACACCAGGTATTCAAGCGCTGCCATTCCTGTCTGTTGTTGAACTTTATTCTCTTCCATTGCAGAGCCAATTTATCCACATGGCAGAACATGTGGTTGTCAATGATTTCCAAAATTTGCACCTCATCATTTAAAGACAGTAGGAGGAGAATGACCTCAAGGTTTCCCTAGAGCTGAATAAAAATATCCTACCAGATTTGTGATGGAACTAGTAGATTTGTAATATATGTTAACTAGTCAACAATATTTTGTTTTATTTCTTAATGATATAACAATTCATACTTTGTGGAAATAAACTATTAAAAGACAAAATAAATATCTTTGAAAGGGAATTCAACTTGAGTTGGGCACAAACTAAATCAAATTGAACATGGGGACAGTGTCACATTGACTGAAAGAACTTCCATATAAACCATACTGATGAGGGAAGAGGCAGTTTTTAGACAAGAAGTACTTAGCAAACCAGCTCAGGTAACTACTAAAATAATCAGTTATTTAATTTGGAGAAATATGTGAAAAATATTTTTAAAATATTTCCATGAAGTGCAAGATAATTTTTTTTCTTGGGACCATTTAATTTCTCTAGAGTAGAACCTTCCAACCTTCTGGGCAGTGGGATGGCCCAAGATTCCCATGGCTCAATATTCGAACTTATTCTCCTTTTAATCTTTGAGTCATTTCTGTGTTACATGAGGTCCATGTCTCCAGTTTAAAACATCCTGATTTAATTTCTCAAGGGAATAAGTCTCTTTTTATCTAACACAGAAGTAGAGGGAGAAGTCTTTTTTGTAGAGTTGGGATGGGACTGTGCAGAAGTTAACATAACAAGCCTGAGGCTACTTTCTTTAGAAGGTTGCAAAGTTGCCCCTTGGCTGTCATCTGGCACCTTGGCTTTCAAAATGTTCCCTTTGTTACTAATCAATAAGGTTATTTTGCTATGCTTAGGCTATTTGTACAAACACTGATTTATGGTGAATAGCTGCTGTCCTGTGAGTCTGAAATTTTTGCAGTTGCTAGACAAAAGGTGTTTACACGACTAGCCCCCAATAAAACTCCTAAACTGCTCATTTCACACAGCATTCCCTGGGCAGAAATAGCACACATATGCTGCTGCATTTTCCCTGAAGGAAGGAATGTGTGACCTGTGTGACAGAGGGAGAAAATGTAGGAAAACTGCACATCGATTCCTCCAGTCCTGGTGATGATATTTTTGTATTTCTTACCAAAAAGTGAAATTAACAAAAGCAAAACTAGACAAGTGAGACTACATCAATCTAAAAAGTTTCTGCACAGCAAAGGAAACCAACAAAAAATGAAAAGGCAATCTACCTAATGGGGGATAATATTTGAAAATCATATGCCTAATTATGGGTTAATATCCAAAATATATTTTAAAAAACTCATGTAACTTATACAACTCAATAGCAGAAGAAAAAATAAAATAAATCTGATTAAAAAATTGGCAGAGGATCTGAATAGACATACAGGTTGCCAACAGATACATGAAAAATAGCTCAACATCACTAATCGTCAGGGAAATGCAAATCAAAACACAATGAGATATCACCTCACACCTGTTAGAATGACTATTATCAAAAAGACAAGAGATAACAAATATTGGTGATAATGTGGAGAAAAGGGTGCCTTTGTGCACTGTCGGTAGGAGTATAAATTAGTGTAGCCACTATAGGAAACAGTATAGAGATTCCTCAAAAAATCAAAACTGGATCTGCCTTATGATGTAGCAATTCTACTTTTGGGGACATGGAAGCAACCTGTGTCCATCAATAGATGAATGGACGAAAATGTAGCACAGACACAAGATTGTTACACACATCACGCATACTACTGCGACACACACACACACACACACACACTATCATCACACACTGGAATATTATTCAGCCATAAAAAAAAGAAATCTTGACATTTACAACAACATAGATGGACCATGAGGACATTATGCTAAATGAAATAAGTCAAACAGAGAAAGACAAATACCATATGATTTCACTTATATGTGGAATCTAAAACAAAACAAACAATATGAAACAAAAAGCTTAACTGATAGATACAGAAACCAGATTTGTGATTGCCAGAGGTGGGGTGTGGGGCTATGGGTGAAATGGAGGATGGTCAAAAGCTACAAACTTCCAGTTATAAAGTAAATAAATCCCGGATGTAATGTACAGTATGGTGACTGTAGTTAATAACACTGTATTTTACATTTACTTACATGCTTCTAAGAGAGTAGATCTCAAAAGTTTTCATCGCAAGAAAAAATATTTATAACTATGTTTGGTGATAAATGTTCAGTAGAATTTTTGTGATTATTTTGCTATATATACAAATATTAAATCATTATGTTGTACGCCTGAAACAAATATAGTAATATGTCAATTACATCTCAGTAAAAATACATTAATTCATGAGAAAAATAAATTGGGTTTTTCATCAGAGTAGTTTTCCAGTTTTAGTTATCCATATATTTAATTATATGTTATTATCATCTCATTGCCATTTTATTTTTATTTTTTTAATTTTATTTTTTCAATTGCAGTTGACATTCAGTATTATTTTATATTAGTTTCAAGTGGACAGCATAGTGATTAGACATTTATATAATTTCCAAATGATCTCTCTGATTAGACTAGTACCCACATGGCACTATACATATTTCTTACAATACTATTGACTCTATTCTCTATGTTGTACTTCGCATCCCAGTGACTATGTTCTAACTACAAATTTGTACTTCTTAATTCCTTCCTCTTTTCACCCAGTCTCCCAAGCCCCCAGTCTCATTGCCATTTTAATGATCTATAGCTAATATGGGAAAACGCATTTCTATGACCATCCTATCTCATTTTCAGTGTGCAAAAGGTAGAACTTGTTGAGTTATAGGACCATGATGACATTTTAGTATAATTTCATACAGATAAATTTAAAACTTTATAAATATTGGCTATTTGACAAATTAAAATTTGATTGCATATTACTTTAGCATATTATTAATCCAGTAAAGTTATGCTACTTGAAGAATTTAAAATCTGTATTTTAATAATAGTAATATTCATGAGGTAAATTAACAACAGAACAATTTCTGTATCATCCTCATGATATGGATTTAGTTGTCTGGAAACTATTCAACATCCACTTCTGATTGTTGTTAGAACTTTTTAATGCAAACAGTACATAGAATAACTGCTAAATTTCTTTGGAGAGCAGAACTGACATTCTCGGTAGATAAAATAAGATTAAAGTTCTTTAAAAAATTAAATCTGTCATGTAAAGATGTTTCCTGTTAACACCAGGAGTTACAGATGGTCTCATCTCCAAGTAGATCTACAATGTATATTATGAGACTATAAAGTTGAATTTCTAAAGCTCTGATAATGTTCTCTGGTTGCTACCAATTGTAATATTTTAAGATTGCTTATTTCATTTTCTGAACACATTAGTTTCAGGTTTCTGCTGGAATAGGAGAGGAGAAATTAAAGTTTTTCATAGCTACTATAGAAATAGAGAAGATTAACTTTGCAATTTAGTTAAAAAACCTTCGTTGAAAGGTAATATTGAATTATCATCCCATTATTTCTTATGACAACATCTCTAGTACTAAGGACCATAAATGCTGAAATATACTTTAAAAATAAACAAAAATAATTTTATTCCTTTGGTTACAAGTTTAAAGGTGCTCATTCTATGAAAAGGTATACATATAAAATAAAATAGATTATATTTATGGCATTATTTATAGTAAGAATATGAAAATATGATTCTGTATGAATATAAATAAATTATTCTGGATGAGGAATAAGGTGTGGCACTGACATTCAGCAATCCATCAAGCTTCCTCCAATTTTGACAAATTATAATTGCAAATAACATGATATAGTAACTTCAAAATATTCAGATATTTAGTTCATGGATCCTGGTTACTGTTTCCTTTATATTATGGCAGAGATCAATTTGGTCTACAAGAATCTCAATACATCGACACATTTATTTTAGTACAAACTATTACTATAATGTCTTCTTTTCATGAATAGTTTGGGAAAAATGTGATCCTATAACTTGAGAAGTGGAAAGTTTCATACTCTAATTTAGACCTTCAGACTTTCTATTGAGACTTAAAATATCCCTTACATCTATTTTTAGAAAATAACATTGTGGAATCCACATAGAATTTATTAACATATTTTGGTCTAAGTATGGGCAGTCCATCCCTGCACACACCCATCTGCCTCATTGCTAGGCATCACAACCCCATCTGATCACTTTTATTATTTATTTAGGATCAGAGATCACAGCTAGGAAGAACAATTCACAGGTAGTGGAACCACAGCATAATGAAAAATGAGAAATGCACTCCTCATCATGAACAATGCTGCTGAATTATCAAAACACAGGCAAATAGTCCAGAAGATAAAATGGTATTGAGATAATTAGTAAGAGAAGTTATCGTGTTATATAGCTTTCTTGTAAAATGAAGGAATTTGTCAGGTAAGCGAAGACCCAGGATTAATACCCTTTGGCACACAAAACTCATAGGAAAAATAGAAAGTGGCAGTTAGTCTAGAAACTCTATTAGTTATAATCATTCTCTGATTGATCCTATCAGCTTATATAATTAAAAAAGACCCTAGGATACCAAATATTTTCTTAGACAGAAGTGGGGGCAGGGGAAGATAAGAAACCGATAATTATACAATTGGTGGTACAATATATCTAAGAGTTATGCATCAATCAATGAGAAGGGATATACTACTCTCTTAATGAAACAACTCTGGAATGTTCAATGATCTGTTCGGGGCATTTTGAGAGTCAGAGAAATTAAAGAATTTGTTCAAGAGTTACTCAACTTGCAAATGTATCTGAACAAAATGTTGTTCAGTTACAAATGTTCATCAGATTTTGGCAACATGGCAGGTCAAAGAAAATAAAATTAACTTTATAAAATATTAAAGAAGGAACAGTATTTAAATTTGCTGCCATTGAATTTGCTTATTAATTTGATATAAAAATCTCTTAATAGTTCTGAATAATTTGAACAAATGTCCAGGTATTGTGGAAGTGTAACCTCAGCTTTACAGTTACTAAAAATACCTTAACAGACAATTTTAATTAAGTTCTTAATAAATCATATAGTGCTAAGGTAATAGATGGTTTTGAAATGTTCAGTAGCAGAAACTCAGATTCCTGTAGTATTTCAGTTATGACATTTGCTTAAGCCATTTAGTACTTGTCTATCAATTATGTGATGCAGTTGGAATAACAGACATTTATAGACTCTAAGAATCATTCTCCCTGTGGACAAATAGAATTGGATTAATTCTCCTCAGTTATTGATAGTAGTTGTGTCATCATAGGTGTGGCTATAGGTTAATATCCATATAAAAAATATGAATGTATGTTGTTTCTTTTCCTTGTTCTGAATTTTAAGTTATGAACCCACTTTTCCCCATGTTTTCCAAAAAAGTTTTAGAGAGAACGTTGCCAAAGAAGGGGAATACAAACAGAGGTGTGCATATGCGTGCGCGCGCGCGCACACACACACACACACACAAATACATGAATAGTTTTAAAAAGGCAACAGTACATTTAAGAGAAGGAAAACAAATATGTCCAATATAAAGCTCATTATAATTGTGCTGACACATAAATTCTGGTAACAGTCCTCCAAGGCAAAAAAAAGAGAGAGATAACATTTTAAGTTATATAATTTTCATAATCAGAGAAGGGAAAATAAACTGGCTACTGAGAAAGACAATTCTGTTCCTAATTACCACAAGCAGAAAAAATGGGCAATAGTAGTTTTACAGTAATTGTAGAATCTAAATTCAAAGGTGTGTTTCCAATATTCGCCTTGATAAACTCCAAAGACTAAAGTTAAAATGTAAATCTGTGACCAACACCTAGCAAGAGGTTAATATAACAAATGTCAAGGTGTTGATTTAGTATAGAGGGCTTTCAGGTAGTCCTTCAATGACTCATTTGATGCAAATGTAGACTTAGAATCCTTAAATAAATGTGCCAAATCATACTTTTATCTTTCATTTCTGGATTACAGGCATTATATATTACTTATTAACAAACAATGCATTAACTTTGGGAAGCCAGAGAAGAGGATGCTATGATTACTTTGTGCTAGTGAAAACCAAGAAGAATGCCAGTTTTCTCCTCAAGAGGAAAGACCCTCTGCATCCACAAGAGTTGGAAAGGTGGCCTATAAGTACACCTGCCTCTTAATCATATATGTTTAAACATTTGCATTCATGACTACTGAGATTTATGGTTGTTATGGGTTGAATTGTGCTCACCCCCTCCCGCAATTCATTGCTGAAGTCCTAATTTGGAGATAGGGTCTTTACCACGTTAAAATGAGGTAATTAGGGTGGGTCATAATCCAATATGACTTGTATCCTTATAAAAAGAAATTTGGAGACAGACTCACATACAGGAAAAATGCCATGCAAATATAAAGATGACTATCTATAAGCCAAAGAGAAACACTTTGAATAATTCCTTTCTTCACAGACCTCAGAAGAAACCAACTCTGTTTACATCTGGATTTTACGCTTCTAGTCTCTGGAACCGTGAGATAATAAATGTCTGTGTTTAAGTTACCCAGTTTGGGATATTTTGTCATAGCAACTCTAGGACACTAATACCATGGCAATGAGATAACTTCTAGATTTAAGACCTTTGACCATGCACCAGAATGAATCCAAAAATTAAAATAAACTGAAGCAAAAATATAACTTTCTGTTACTCTTCATATTTAGTTGCCATTTTCCACTGACTATGACTGCATAACTGTAAAAATATATATTTCTTAGCTGTTAACAAGACAGCTTATATTTTAAAGAATTAACAAATATCCTCGAAAATATATGAGAAAATTTTGTGTTGATAACTATTTTCTAAGTGCAAATAACCTGATTTTTATTCTAAAATTTTATTATGACTGTATAAATATATTTTTCAAGTTATTGTTTATTCTTTTAAATCTTCACTTTTTTCTCATTAAAAATATCTTTTACCAAAAAATTTTAATTATAGAATGTCATAAGGTAGAATGTTAAATGTGATTACAACTTTTACTCTGACTTATTTGGAATTTTCCCAACACTGAAGGAGTAATAAGGTTATAGTAGGCTTTTGTTATTCAATAAATTTACTGACTTTTCTGACAATACAAATATTTAAATTTGAACTCAAAATCTTTTTACAAACACCAAAAAATATTTTTAGACTGAATAAAATATATACGATAAATTTATGGTTAACTTTTAACTATACCTATTACAAAATGCTTATTGACAGTTGAAGCATCTGATTGTTATTAAAATTATTGTTTATACCAAAGTATAATCTGAAATTCTGAACCAAGATTGAGTAGTTTAAAGAAATTTTTCTCTCATTTTCAGCTCAGTAAAGCTATTGTCATTTGATAGCTTATGCCCGTGCATTTAGAGAAGGTCCCATAAATGGAATTCATACTGCAAGCAAAATGCTGTCTTTTCTTTAGCTTTTGTATCCAATAATAATCATAGATGCCTGTAAATTTAGAGATATTCCAAACACGTTTCTTTACATAGAAAAAAAAAGTGTGTTTTGTTTTGTTTTGTTTTGTTTTGTTTTGTTTTGTTAGTACCTGACCCCTGTCTTCTGTAATTGGTAATGTTAATTGTTAACATCTCATCTCCTTTTATTTTTTCTTCATTTATTTTTTCATCTCCTTTTTAAATTCAGATCTTGGCCTACCTAATGTGACAGTAAGATACAAGTTTTACTTTTCTAATCCTTATTTAAATTATTTTTGTATTTAGAATTCTATTCATCAAAAGGGGGATGCATAGAAAAATGAGTATGAATCCTTCTTTGGCTTAATCCTCCCACACCACATGAGGGTTTTTAGTGTGCACGTAAACTCTTTCATTTGTTATTTAAGTGAAACAGTGATTTTACCAAATGACGTTTTTAGGTTTACGTGGTTTGATGATGTAGCTATTAGTGGTAATAGCAACAAAACCAAGCATGCAAAAAGTCAGCATACTATTTTAAATTGTCTGGATTCCCTCACCCCCTAATTTCTATACATTTTATGGTTTGTCATCTTGTTTTCTTAAGCAGCAATAATCCTGAAAACTCTTTTAACAGAGAAAAATTATTGGATAAGTAAGATGGTTGGTTGTCATGAGAACTCATTGGCCACAGAAGGACAATCAGCAACCTAGGATAAGACCTGGCCAAGACCAAAGATTAAGCAATCTCAGCTGGTTTACAAATATAATTCTTCCTCAAAAACCTTTCCTAATGCAAATATTCCTTAAATTTAAAATCTTAGTGTGATGAGCAATGCAGTCAATGATTATATTAGAGTCTGGGCTCTAACATTTTACCTACCTAAAATGAAATCTCAGCTATAACTTTAAATTTATCATAAAAATCACTCAAGGGAATAATAGTGTCCAAGATTTCATAAACAACTCAATTTGAAAATTGTGTATAATTTTTTTACGTAGATTTTTTTTTAACCCAGAAATTTAGCTGTAGCAGAGATGGCTAGCTGCTCATCAACCATGTACTCTTCCTTTCTTGGTATAGAATTGTCTATGGGAAGCAGTTGCCCAGCCAGTGACTAAATTTCTCAGTGTCCCCCTCCCATCAACATACGCTAGTTTTATCAATGCAATGTGGACAGAAATAAGGTGTGTCTCTTCTAGGCCAACCTGATATTCTCTCTCTCTCTTGTCTGCCATCACCCAAACTAATTCACCAGCCTAAGTCTATAATTATTTTCTGAAGTGCTCTTAATCAAAGCAAATCTTTGATACTTTGGTGAAGGCTCTGAATATAGAGGCTGCTTTGTGTTTCCAAAGTGTTCTGTGACTTCTAGAATTCCATTATTTTCATTATAGTCTACCTTCTACCTCTGGAACTATCTAAACAAAGATAATGCCTAGTTCTGAATAATGTCTTCCTCGGTTGTCTCGCAGGCACTAGAGCTACTTATATTTGTAATCAAGCACTCTGAAATCAACTGGTCCACAGTGCTGGTATAAATTCTTCCTGTTTTTTGGCTACCATCACCAGTTCTTCACAATAGAGGTGACCAGATATAAATGTTTCTTTTTATCATGACCAAAAATGACTTTGAATTCTTTATATAATTGACAAGCTGTAAATTAAAAAAAAAAATTACAGTTACAGTTACTTAAGCTGACAATAGAAAAGGAAGCTATGTTCCTTAGAGAATGCTTGTCTTTTGTCCCCTCTCCTTGTTCCATACTCAACCATGTCACACATTTGAAATTATTTGTGGTCATTGTGTTCCTTAACCTATGGTAGAAGCAGGTTTCAAACTTCTCAAAAAATTCTTTTTATTAAATGTAAAAAATAAATCTCTGACAGAAGAGCTATAATAAAATCCATTTTATGTTAACCTCAAATGTGTAGCATTTGTGACAATTTAAAATTTTCAATATTTGCTTTGTTTTATGAATGTGCATCTAGCCACTTTATGTCATATTCTAGAGAAAATATTTTTGAAAGAAACTTAGGTATAACTTGAGGCGGTGACAATGATACTAGATTTCTTCGCTATAGAAGATGGCCCCAAAAGTCCAGCTTAATAGGAGGAAAATGAGGAAACAGCAAGTAGAGCATACAAACCTCCAAGAATACGGGCACTTGGCTTCATGTTGATTTATTTTGTCTACTTTGGAGTTGTAAGATCTGTCAGATAATATTTAGAATTTTTACATTGTTTTATAGTAAAACCAAGTGTATATACACACATATCACTGAAATAATACAGTTTTGAAATCGAAGGTGACTATTTGTTATAAGATTATAGTGGTGAGAGATGTTCAGATAATTTAAGTACCTTTTATGGCACAGACATTAGCCAATCAAATTAGGGCACAGGCCAATCAAAATGGAAGGTAATCCTAAACAGGTATTGTGTCACAGTTAACCATCAGCTCTGACGCTGAAGTATCCACAGACTGAAATTCCTGGGGGAAAGATGATGTTGGCTGTTCCTGCTTTCTCCCAGCACCAAGCGCAAGGCCAGACAATAAATGTGCTCCCAATAAAGACTTTTAAATGAGTGAATCTCTTAGCACACTAAATTTTAAAAATTTCCTGAAATTATGGGAGAACATACTTCTATGATGGGCACTCTTCTGTATTTATGGTGAAAGAGGGAAAAATGGCTAACAGTGACAGAAAGAAAAGTCTGTGAAAAATGATTCACAAACTGTGCTTCTGCCCAGGCTCTTATTTTTCAGAGTTAACAGTTCAAAGTTTTAAAAAATACTATAAACATCAAACATTATCATGTATTAAAAAATCACATACTGATGTTCAGATTCTGTTGTGAAATAGTGATTAAATTGGACCTCTCTCCTGGGCGTTTTGAATAACACGAGTCTGTTACTGGGAGGCTGATCTCTTCTCTGCTTGGAACATCAGCAGCAGACACCATAGGACACTGTTCCTGCCATATACCCATCAAGTCCCCTAGCCACCCTCTGGAATCCTCCTCTCTACTTATGAATAATTGTATTTGAGGCACATATTTCATATTTAAGTACTATAATTACTCTATAAGCCCCTTTCATAATTTCAAAAGAAGCATTTTTTTCTGTAATGTTTTTAGGCTAAGTTCTGTTTATAAATATCTTGAAATTTAATGACAAATCTGGTCCTTTGCATGGGACAAAACTTCTACCATTAAAAATAGGTGCAGAGAACAGTACAATAGCTATTTTTATTCCTTTAATCAGTATGACAACCCACACAAATGGGAAAATACAGTTGTAAATTGATGCAGATTTAAAAGAATTTAACAGCCATGTAAATATTAAGGATAATTCCACAAAGCTTTTCAATAAATAGTTTCTCTGAAAAATATGGAAGACATATATAAATTCAGTTTTAAAATTTTCTGGAAAAATTTAGGAGAAGCCATTTGCATAATTTCCAGTACTATAACCAATTCGTAAGGGAGGCATACTTACTGTTAACATTTTATTTAACTTTTGTACGTTCAGTGATGCAACTAATCCATGGAGAGAGGCTATTCAGAGCATTTAGCTTCCAGGTGCAAATGATTTTCTAACCTATTTTTAGTGAATTTTTGCAAACTAGATTGCAACAGATAGAGATACTACTTAGAACAAGTATTTGCTAACTATAATGCTATTTCCAGATTTACAGAGCTGGTTCTCCTGCCTTGCAATGACATGTTTCCTCTTTAAAGTCACACTCTTATCTTCAAATGAAATTGAATGAAAATTGAATCTTTGTGACATTTTTTAACTCCTGTTTTCAACTTTTTCCCTAGGCATTAAATATACTTTTTAATGTACTAATAACATGTTTAACCACTGGATATTTAGTTAGATAAATTTTATTTGTCACGGACTGAATTGCGTCCCAGTACACAATCGTATGTTAAAGTCCTAATCTCCATATGTATCTGTGTTTGGATATAAGGCCTTTAAGGAAGTGATTAAGGTTAAATGAGGTAATAAGGGTGGGACCCTAATTCCACAGGACTTGTGTCCTCATAAGAGGAAGAGACACCAGAGATCCCTCTCTCCATGAGCACAGAGGGGAGGCCATGCAACTCTATTGTCTACTACTGGAAAGAGGCATTGCATTAAAAAAATAGGCAGTGGCCACCAGTTCACACATGTGCTGTGATTCTCTTGTGGATCTTCAAATAATTTTGGAGACTGTTTATTCACACATGGTTTGAAAAGCTACAAGAACACTGATGTGCAGCAGTTCCAGACCACAGGTATTTGGTCATCATTAAAAACAGATTTACTAATGGGAATTTCCCAATTTCTTTTTTTCAAAGCAGCTATTTGCTCCTATGTGCTCAATAACATTCAATTTTGTTTACTAACTTGTCTTTTTGGATTGATCACTGTGCTAGCCACCATGAAGAACTACTATAAAGAAAATCAGACTTACAGACTTCCTATTGAGACACATATTTATCTGAAAAGTTTCCACAAACCTCACCTGAATTTGAGAATAGAAGAACAGAAAAGGCATAAAAGTGTAGTTGGAATGGGAGCAAATGGCAAAGGAGTGGTATCAGTTAAATTTGGGGGAGTGTCAGCTAGTTCCTTAGTTGGGCAGGGAACTGCCATTTTTTTGCTTTGTAGTAACCTATTAGGATTATTTTTATTGTTAAAGATAGGTACATTATTTTGATAAGATATCAATTATAATTTTTAAAAATAAAGAAATTATGAGCACAAGTCTTGCTTTTGAGGATAGTCAATAGAAAATATTTAATTCCTTAGTTGGGCATTTCTTATTGTGAGAGTCTGAATTAGATGCCATCTAAGAGGCAGTCACTCTATCACAGAATCTGCTACTGACACAAAGGTTGTTGTGCCTTCCAAGAAGTCATTGGAGCCCAAATCTTATCACCTCTCTCCTATTTTGCCTAGAACGACTTCATGCCTATGAAAGCCCCACTGGTTCTGAGATCCCTCTGCCTCTCTTGCAAATTCTCACAGAGGACTTAGTGTTAAATATCCCTGGTTCTTCTGAGGAAGAGGTGGGTGAGTGTGCAGGGACCTGAAGTGGTGATTATCACAAAAGCAAAGGCACTAACCCATGCTGTAGGTAGGGTGTCTTGCTACATGAAACCCTGACAATACATCTTGGTACTGGCAACACATCTCAAAGAGGCAATTGGCACAGGTTAAAATTTATAGTCACTACTCATATTTGTTGAACTATAACTTCCACTTTCCCAAGAGTGTCTATTTCTGCTCAGTAGAAAACACTTATTATTGCTACTTCTAGATAACACTGGTTCAAAATAGTTGCTTTCAGAATACTTACTTCGATATACAAAAACATCTGTTTTTTTCAGATGATTTTCCCATATCTGGGGCTTGCAACAGGAAGCGTATGTATCACCACTGTGCAAACAAGACCTCCCCTGAGTTGTTACTAGTGCTGTTGATCTTCTGCATCTTGACTATGTCTTTCATCGTTTCCCTGAAATACCTAGCTCCTAGTGTAGGATTTCCAGATTATGCAAATAAATATATAGAATGCCTTTGCAGTTACAAAATGGCAGCCTGGAGCATGTTTGTCACTATGACTCTAGCAGTGTTTAGTGAAGTGGATACATCTCCTTTGCACTCTGTGCCATTGTGATGAGACCCTGGGGCACATAGTGTTTGAGACTCTGGCTTTAATAACCACAAAGTTCTTGGAACTGGAAGAACACCAGAAGCATGCTGGAAGAGACCAAGCATTCATCCGGGAGACCAGCAGTCACTGGAAGACTGGAGGCTGCTCTCATAACCTTGGACCTGCTGCCATTGCAATGCACCAGGACTTCACAACCCTTGGATTAGGTAGTGGTTCCTTAGATATGGCAACCAAAAACACAAGCAATCAAAGAAAAAGTATGTAAAGAGCTCTTACAACTCAATAATAAAAATACAAATACAGTTGACTCAAACAACATGGATTTAAACCACATGGATTTATTTCAATAAATTCCTATATGGTTTTCAATCTACTGTTGGGAGTTTGTGGATCCTGAGGGCTGACCGTATGCATTGATCTGCATAATTTTATGTAGGGGGCTTGAGCATCCTCAGATTTTGGTATTCACAGTGGTCCTGGAATCAACCTCCCACAGATTCTGAGGGACAACTTAAGTGTTCGGGAAGTCAAAATTATACACAGATTTTTGACTGTGTGTGGGGCAGAGTCACTAACCTCTACATGTTCAAGGGTCAACTGAAGTTCAACTTAAAAATAAGTATCTGAATAAACATTTCTCTGAAGAAAATATACGAATGGTTAATAAACATATAAAAAGGTGGTCTACATCATCAATCCTCAGGTAATCGCAAATCAAAACCACAAGATTGCTACTTCACACCCACTCAAAGAGCCATAATAAAAAAAGATAGGTAATAACAAGTGCTGGCAAGGATATGCAGAAATCAGAACCATCATACATTGCTGGTGGGAATGTAAAATGGTATAACTATTGTGGAAAAGCTTGGCAGTTCTTCGAAAGTTAAATAGAGTTCCTATATTATACAGTATTTGCACTACTAGGTACATGCCCAAAAGAAATGAAAACATCTTCACACAAAGCTTGTGTATAATTATTAATAGCAACATTCTTCATAATCTCAAAAAAGGGGAAACAACACAAATGTCTATCAACTGATGAATGCATAAATAATAGTGGCATATCCATACAATGGAATATTATTTCACTGTAAAAAGGAATAAAGTTTTGATAAATGTTACAACATGGATGAAACTTGGAAACATGCTTTGTGAAAAAAGAATGACACAAAAGGCCATGTGTTATAAGATTCTACTTATATGAAATGTCTAGAATAGAAAAATACTGAGACAGAAAGCAGATTAGTAGTTGCCAGAGAATGAGGTGTGAGAGAGTAATGATAGTAATTGCAAGCAGGTACAAGGTTTTTAAATTTTTATTTATTTATTTACTTGTTTGTTTGTTTATTTGAATGGTGTAAATATTCTGGAATTAGATAGTGGTGATGGTTGCACAACTGTATGAATATACTAAAAACCACTGAGTTGTACATTTTAAAATGATGAATCTCATGGTATGTGAATTACATCTCAATAAAAAATTTTAAAAACTGAAGGATGAGTTCAGTAACAAAAAAAGCCTTTATTATATTAATTCAGGCAAGTAAATGCATGGGAGTTTGAAGGACCCACATTCCAATTTATACTCAGTTTTAAATTACATACATTTATAAATTTATTTTGACAGAGAGTGCAAGACACATCACATTTCTTTATTTCATCCTCCTTTCTTTTTGAGGGGGCACATAAGAAAGTTCTGACTGTCTAATGCCACATATAACATCAGGAAAAAGTCTCTTTCCATGTTGGTTGCTGCTGATATAATCTTTCTCAGGTTTGTGGGTGAGTGGCTTAAATGCCTTCATGCTGACCTTGGTCTAGACACACTTTCCCGTGGCTTCCAAGGCTCAGTCTGGGGAGGCTTGCATGTCTCTTAGCTGCCTCAACAGAAATACTGTCAAGACTTGTGGTATTTTTGTAATCTAAAAGATTCTACAAGATAAGATGTGGCTAATTTCTGGGATAAAGGAAGAAAAATACCTAAAGTAGAGAGAACAAAACACTCAACAAATTACCTTCTCATATAAGTGGAGCAAAAAAAATATCTAGAATGATTTATAACAAAATGTGTCGAGTGGTTCTCTTTGGGTAGTGGGAATGATAATGATTTACATTTCCTCCATGTACTTTTTGTAGCAAAAATATATTGTTTAGTAATTATTAAAACCCTACTTAGAGAATTCAACTTACCCAGTCAATAGACTAATGAACTATTGCAGCCATATATAGCTAGCTAATAGATGCCAAGTAATTTGCAAAGTATTAGGGAATGTGATCCAGTTGATAATGTGCAATAATAAGGCATGGCCAGAAATGACCTTAAAAACATTTACTTTATTATTTCAAATGGGAACTTGCAAAGGAGAATAGTTTCTCATTTGTACATTCTTTAGTCCCAGTAGCAAAAGGTAACCAGAATACATAGTAACGGCTTCTTCAAAGTATGATTTCCTTTGATAGTCATCAATCAATCAATCAATCAATAAATAAATATGGTTAAGATGATGGGCTCTGGAATCAGACTGGGTGAGTTTCAATCTCAGCTCTACAATTTACTAGCAGTGTTACCACAGTTGAATTTTTTTTAACCTCCCTAGGCCTTGGTTTTATTCATATATAATAATAGCACTTCCTTTATAGGTGTGTTTGTGTGGTGATCACATAGAGAGCACTTAGTACAATGCCAGGCATTTAATAAACATAAAATAAATGTTACCATAACTATTTAGCTTATGTAACCCCCATACGCAAAGTTTATTAATTGAAACAAGTTTGGCCTTTCCAGGTATATACTACAAGCACTTAAAAATCCAAATACAAAGGCTGTATGATATATAACTTGATTTTAGAAAACGATTCTAATACTAAGGCTCTTAATTTAGACATACAATCACTTTTAACCTGAAAAGTCAATGGTTATTGTATTTGAACAATAAGAGAACTGCTTTTGTGAACTCTAATCAGAATAGAGTCTTTTAAATTGTAATGATCAAATTTAGATCTAATGATTCTAATAATCCAAATAAATATGTTGTGCAAAAACAGACCCCAGTGTAGGCTTGGAACAAAGTATTAGCAATTGTCTTAGTGGTCATAAATGTGCCTGCCATATGTGGTTAAGCATTTTGATTAAGTCTATAGTCTGAAAATTTATTATTTTATTCAACTTGATGCCTGCTGGGTGAAGCCTGTAGAGTACGGAGTCCTTTCCTGTTCTGGTTGTGTAATGCCATTTGGATGGGATGTGTGCATACCTGTGTACTCCCAGAATCATCAGACAATGGAAAGTTTGCCAAATTCCATCTATGCATGTGCAGCTTGGGGTCAAATCTGTTTTTCCTTAATGTTCAATTTCCTTATAAAGACAACCCTAGTCTCTAGAAATCCCCATGCAATTTTCTTTGTGAAAAATACAATTTAAAAAAATTATCTAGTCCACTCTGCAGTTCACCTGGGGTTCATTTCCATTGTTGGGATTTTTGAGCTGTTCACATTGCAGAAGTAACATATCTACATCTTTTCAAGTGAGCACAGGATATATATTTTTTAATTTTATTAAATTTATTGGGGGGGACATTGGTTAATAAAATTATATAAGTTTCAAGTGTACAATTCTATAACACATCATCCGTATATTGCGTTGTGTGTTCACCACCCAAAGTCACATCTCTTTCTGTCACCATATATTTGACCCCCTTTTTCCTTATCTACCTCCCCCTTCCCTTTCCCTCTGGTAACCATCATACTGTTGTCAGCATTTATGAGTTTTTGTTTGTTTGTTTGCAATGAATGAGTTTAACTGCTTACATGATAATTTTTATTTGAGATGATCTTTGCCTGGACAAAAAATTGGAAAGGCCAAAGTAGTATGAACTGGTTATTAAAATACATAAATTTCTCCATAGATCTAGATATAGCATCTGCTTATTTGAGTTAGTTTAGCTTTTGCATTTTCAGAAATAGTCTTCTGTCCTTAATTAAACCTCAGCAGTCTCTTTGACAGATTCTGAACATACCTATTAAGGGTTGTGAGATGCCTTCAGGGTTGGAGCAAGTGGACTTTGTCATTTTCTAATCAATAACCTAATATGAATAACAGTGTTATTCATATACTAAGTTCTCAAAAAATATTTATGACTAAATAAATAATTTAATGAAACTCCAACTTAACATCTGAATTTCTGTTGGCTGACTTAATAAAGCTACAATTTGATACCATTAATTTCACCTTAAGCCACTGTGACCCATTCTAAATTTTTAAAAATTTTATATAGAAATAATTTTAGATATATAGTTACAGAGACAATGCAGATAGTTCTCATATACTCTACTTTGTTTCCCCTAGTGTTAACATCTGTGATAGACTGAATGTGTTCCCCTCAAAATTCATCATGTTAAAATCCTAACTTCCAATATGATGGCATTAGGAGGTGGGGCTTTTGGGAAGTGGTTAGGTCATGAAGATGGAGCCCTCATGAATGGGATTAGTGCTCTTATAAAATAGACCTCAGAGAGCTCCTTCGTCATCTGCCACTGTGAGGATGCAGTGAAAAGACTATGGTCTATGGACCAGGAAGTGAGCTCTCACCAGTCACAAAATCTGCAGGCAACTTGATCTCTAGAACTGTGGGAAACAAATTGTAATTGTTTATAAGCCACCCAGTCTATATTCTGTTATAAAAGCCTGAACAGACTAAGACGACATCTTATATAACATGGTGTTTTTGTCCAAACTAACTTTTAGTAATAACATTAAATTAAATTAATAACATTAAACCAAAATAATAAAAAATTATTATTAACCAATTTCTTAATCAGTTTTCCATTAATGTCCAGAATCCAATTCAGAATAATGCATTTCTTTTAGTTGCAATGTCTCCTTAGTCTCATCCAGTCTGTGAGAGTTTCAGTCTTCCTTCATTTTTTATGATCTTGACACTTTTGAAGAGTACTAGTCAGGTATTCTGTAGAATGTCTCTCATTTTGGGTTTGTCTAATATTTTTTCATATACACATACAGACACTGGGGAGTACATAATATTAACATAATATTGGTTATGTTAACCTTGATAACTTGGTGAATGTAGTGTTTGCCAGATTTCTCCAGATTTCTCCACTGCTGAATTATTATTTTTCTCTTTCTACATTCTTTGGAAGTGAGTCACTATATCCATTTCATACTCAAGGGGGTGGATATTCAGCTTCCCTCCTGGACTGAGGAATATTAACATGTAGAATTTGGAATTATTCTATAAGAAAACTGTATGTTTTCTCCTCCCTCATTTATTTATTAACATAATTTATTAATGTCAGTATGGACTCATGTATATTTATTTTATACTTTGGGTTATAGTACAATACTATTGTTATTTATTTTATTACTCATATTGTTTCAAGCCTTGGCTATTAATAACTTGTTCAGATTGGCTTTTGTGTCCATTTGACATGATCCCCGCCCTTTTTTTTTTTTAGTTCCTGTCTCGCACTACCAGATACTCCAGGCTCATCTTATGCACCAGTCCTCGAATCAGCTATTTGTTCAAGTAAGTATTATATACTATTATAAAATAAATGGCAAAAAACAAATTCAAGAAGATAGAAAAAGCAGAAGAAATTAGTTAAAAAGCAGAAAAAATTAGTAAAGATAAAAGTAAAAATTAATAAATTTGAAAATAGAACTATAATATAGCTAATAAGTAAATCTAAATGTTAGTTTAATAAAAAATATCCATTTGTTGAAGTTATTTGTTGAAAAAACATTATTTTTGTAAGCTACCAACAAAGTAAAGAAACTACTAGCTAACCTACCAACATAAAAGTAAGAAGACAAAAATACACAAAATTATAAATGACAAGAGGAAAATAACCATCATAAAAGAGAAAAATTTTAAAATGATGAGACTAATTTGCAAAACTATGCAAATAAATTTAAAAACCTAAATGAAATGGATAATTTCCCAGAAAACTACAACTCATCAAAATTGATCTTGGTAGAGACAGGAAATCTAAACAGATCATTTACTACAGAAAAAATAGAGAAATAAAATATTCTCACACAATAAACATTCAACATATACCAGGTCCAGATGGTTTCATAGGGAAATTGTATCAACTCATTAATGATTACATACTTTCAATATTATTTAAACAATTTTAAATCACAGTAAATGAGAGAAAGTATCCAAATTTATGTTTAAAAAAATCCCTGAAATAGAGCATATACATTATGCACATTTTGTTGCAACTTATGTTTTTGATTTAACAATAATTTTTGGATATCCCATGGGTTAGAGTTTATGAATTTTAAATTATTCTGCTAATGTCTAGTTCATACTTAGAGAGATACATAATAATTTATTTAATCATTCATATTGATGGATATTCATGTTGATTCCAATTCTGTTGCCCTGTAAATAAGGCCATATTAATCATCTTTGCACACAAATTCTTGGAGGTCACAGATTTGTTTTTGTAGGACTAAGAGGTCGGTCAAAGTAATGCGACATAGAAATCATTTTAGGAAATAAACATAACACAAAACTGAATTCAACTGCATTCACGGTCAATTCTCGAAAATCAGTTATACATTAATACTATTGAAAATAGTTAATATAAGTAAATATAATTAACATTTATCTATTTTTTGTGTGTGTAAAAATTCAACTAAGTTCAAGAATGCAATTTGCTGCCTTAATGCCATTTTCCACAGCAAAGCACTGTTACCTCCAGAGAACATTAGCGATCACATTTCCAAAGAAGCAGAAAAATGGTCATGCAAGTCTTACTCTTAAATTATTTGAGTCAATTAATATCAAATGAAGAAAAGAAACACCCTAAGGATATATTTTAAAGTGGGAATTATTCAGAGATATTATAAGCATTTTATTTCATAATCATTTTACTACCTGGGTAGCATTCCATTTCAAATGGAAAATATCTTCTTTAGTTATTATTTTAACTGTGTTTAGCCCATTGAAATTTCATGGTATTAAGAAGTCACTTTATTATGGTATGTTCATATTAATAATGAAAACTTACCTATTCTCTAAATGAAAAATTGTGACTCTGACAAATATTATGTTATACTTAATGCATAATAGTTGACTTTATACATATACACATATATATGTATATGTATATGGACATATTTGATTACTACAATTAAGATACGCAGAGGAAAATGTGCTACATTATTTGGTTTAAAGCTAATCTTTGCTTCACCAGTCCTTACACATTGTTTAGCTGGAAAAATTAATGAACTCATTGTATATTCTGGTTTTAAACCTAATCTGAGCTGATATTTCCAACAGTCTTTTCGGTAGCACTTTGTCTCTATACGAATCTCTTGTTCTCTAACTCTTTCCTTAAGACTTAAGAGCCTTTCTTGTAGAGAGGGAAATAGTAATGGTCTCTTGTCTTTGAGCTACCTTAGATGTGTGCTGCCTGTGATGGTGTATGGAATGATAACCTTCATTCACGAATAGATGGTTCCTATAGGCCTTCTAGAGTCTGTAGCTGGCGAAACTGAGGTTCCTGACTTCCGAGGGAGAATAAACTGTCTTCCTGTCACTGATCCAGATTCCTCTCAGTTTCTCTGGACTCTATTCATTCTTCTGGCCTATTCCTCCATTTCAGCCATTGTGAGCTCATGACAGCTCTGCAGGCTCAGCCTTTAATCTCCAAACCACTCAGGAAGTGAGGCAGGCACAGGTGTGCTAACCTATATTCTCTGTCTGACAATACTGCTCTCCTCTTCAAATTAGGCTGTGCTGAGATGTACTAGCACCCCAGTCTCTGCATAGTGATTCCTGATACCCAGATTGGGCAGCTGCGTATTAGCCCCTTGTTCTCCATGCCACCCTTCAATTTATCTAGCACACACCCAGAAATGGGAAATCAGAATGCACATTGTATTGGTTCTCTCATTTTCATCCTGCATAATACTATTTTGAATGTTAGAAGAAAAATGTTACCTTACTGCATTTCTCTCTAGCATTTCTAATCTCCTCCATCCTCCCTCCTTCAATAGGCGGCTGTCCAAACCAACCAGGTTATTAAGGTCAAGTACATTTGAAGGCAAAAGGAAAAATGCACAAAAATAATTGCATTGTACCTTGTTACATATACATCATATAAAGTGATATTTTCTTCTAATTCTTTTATATTTCCTCATCATCAGAAAAATAAATCTAGTATAAAACCAGTCCACCTATTAAAGAGGACATAAATCAGTATCATGGGAAGTATTAATACCAGTTTCTGTTTCATATACTCTTACACATTGCTGAAATTCATTTCTCCTTAAATTTCTCCTTAAATACTAAAGCTAAAAATTTTGTATTTTTATAAAATATATATGTTTTAATTATAATGTTCAATTGAAACTTCATGGATTATGTTAATTATATTCAACATGAAAACTGGATGGGAATTACTTCTGCAGATTGAGAGAATGGAATGCAATCAGGGAGATAGGTACAGGAAAACTTCAGTATTAGCTCTAATGTTTAACTGCTTGAAAAATCTAAAGCAAACTTGACAGGAGATTTAAATCTGATAAAATTGAGTGGTGGACACACAGTCGTAACTTTTTTCTTTACTTTTCTATATATTTTATCTATCAAATTAAAAGCATTTAAAAATGGCATGAAGGAAGTCTAAAGTTAGTTTACTTTATTAATTGTTTACTCTGATAATAATTTGGGCTAAAAGTTTGACAAAGAAAATGTAAAACAAGACAGTGAAATTAAAGACTAAAGAAAAATTCAGGAATTTTGTTTATTCACGCTTTGTCCCAATTATCTGAAATAATAAAGTCATGAATTTTTATGCTTTTCCACTGAATGTCTTTACTCTTTAACTTATTACTAATTCAGACTCTTCTTGATTTATGCCAGTGAGAAAAATATAAAATAAGACAAAGCCAACCAAACTTAAATCCACATAATGCCAAACATTTGGATGGAAAATTTGCTTAATCAGCTAAACATTTCAAAAGATCTAAATTTTTGACACTGAGTAGACAAAGAGCCTGATGACTGGCTGAATTTTTAAATATTTACCTAAATATTTTTACATAATTCACACTCAAAATATTTTACCCAACTCCCCAGAACTTAAGAGTATGTCATTTCAAAAAAAAATTATTAAAATAATGGGATGCCAATAAATCTAAATCTTTCATTCTCTAATCAACAAACTTTTGCACATCTTGTAATATTTAAATACTGTGTTGTTAAATCAAGCACATAAGATGTCTGACTGAAGAAAGAGGTGCCAACTGAATATTCATCAAGAATTTGAGGTCCATCATTAAATTGTGTCATCATTTATTTTGTAGTTTCAAGTCATGGTCTGAAATCTAGCAATAAAACAAAGGAAACCCATATTAACTATTTATAATGTGGGAATGAAAGTGTCTGAAAAAAATTATTTACATAGTAAAATAAACTTTATATTTTCTTTATTTTAGGGGTAGCTTTGTAAAAATTTTTTTATTAGATATGTATTTTGGTGTAACTAAAAACATAAGTGGAGGTGGTGGGAAGCTAAATCATATTAATTTATTTTATTTTAAAAATGTGATCACACTATGTATGCAAATTCAGGAGAAAATAAAGATATCTGCAGAAATCAGGCAAAGTTATAGGAATGCGATAATGGTTATTAACTTACAAAATCATCATTGTAACCACCTTGACTGCATATTGACAAATTCGAAAAGGAGTATTTTTAGATATTTAAAAAATAAAGTATGGATCTCACAGCATATTATACAGTGAAAAAAAATACACATGTAAAGAAATACACTTGGTGTTTTCATACATTTTAAATGTTTGTGAATAGAAACCATGCTTAAATAGAAGGGGATAATTTTAGAATAGGAAAGACATTATGCTAAAATTGGATAAAATTAATGAAGTCGCAGATGAATTTTAGTAGTATATTAACTGTATAGTGAACAGGCTAGCACAGGACTTAAGACATTTTATGCTTCGTACATCTTCCTTTTCTCCCTGCTCATTCACATTTATATTTTAAAATATAAATGCTAAATAGTTTGTGATCTGTCTGCTATCTGAGTATCTGCACTCTTTAAAGGGGAGCACTAGATCATTGGTAATATAACAATCCTTTTTGTAAATCTTGGGTCATTTTCATTCTGTAGGCTTCCTTTTCCATTCCAAAAATGAAGAGTCAAACTATATTATCTCTGAGTTCCCTTACATGTTCAAATTCCATGACTTTATCTGACAATCTGTGAACATTTCCAGAACTTCAATGTGCAAATGACTGAGAAAGGGAGAGATGGGAGGGAAAGTCTAAAAAGATCAAGTGCCTCCCTTCTTATAATTTACGTATCACCCAGGTCATGAAGGAGTAGATAATAGAGACAACCATATTTCCAGCTGGAGGAAGGAGACAGCCGGAAGACATCAAGTAAGGATTTTTCTGTTTTTAAAATAGTCAGAACACAAGTTAAGGCATAGGAGGGCTTGATAAGCTTCCAAGTTAGCCTCTCAACCATCCTGGTCTTGCCCAAGGAAGGGATATTATTGACTCTTTCAAACGTCTCCTTTCCTGAGAAGATAGAAACACATATTGTACGACATACAAATCACACGTCTACTCTCACTAAGCTCAAACAAAAAAACTACAGGGCTTCTGGTTTCATTTCAGAGATGTATAGAACCAGAAAGAGCATCGTTTTCATTCTACAACAACAAAAACCTAGATAAACTACAAATTAATGATTTTTCTTGCACCTATAAGAAAACTAATGTTTCAAGACAAACAATTTACCTATAATTTTGAAAGAAGCAGACACTTGAAGGGAGAAACAAGACCCATGCATTTGCTTAACTCAGATAGAATGCCATATAATGTGGAACGAAGATTAAAGTAGAAATTTTTAATAAACTGCTAAAAGTTGAGTTTATGCTAATGTGAGAGCATATAAACACTAACAAAAAGAAAGTTTGAGTAGCCATATTTATTTCAGACAAAAGAGACTTTAGAACGAGAAAAATTATCATGGATAAAGAGAATACATTATGGCAAAGGGATTAATTCTTAAAGAAGACATGACAATCCGAAATGTATATACACCTAAAAACGGAGGTTCACAATGAAATGAAAATTGATTGATCTGAACTGAAAGGAGAAATAGACAAATCCACAATCATTGTTGGAGACTTCAATGTTTCTCTTTCAAGAACTGGCAGAATAAGTAGGCAGACAATCAGTAAGGGTATGGATAATCTAAACTATAGATATTTAACCATGATAAATTATATATAGAATCAGTCAATAGTCTTAATATGGTTATTTAATGCTATAAAATATCCTCTGATAATTTTTATCTGTATCAAATAGATTCCAATACATTAAGTTATCATTATCATTTTTTTTTCCTAAGAAGGTCTGCAATTTTCTGTCTGTATGTCCTCTTTCAGGCAAGAGATTTTTACTTTTTTTTTAAATTAATAGTAAAGAGAAGTTTTGCTTTTTTATGTTGTTCGAACAATTTATACTTTAAGGTGTATCCAGATTGACTTGTGGTGTAAAATATACTCATTTATTTGTAAAAGTTCCACATGTGCCTGAAAAGTTAAGATTTATTTTACAGATTATGTTTTTTAGGTATTTTATATCCTCATTAATGTTTTGTTGACTTCATCACACTTGGTTTGAGCATGGTATATGAAAATTTCTTATTGTTGTTTTCTATCTATCCTGGAAATTCATGTAGTTTCCACCTTATTAAAGTTCTTTTTTAATTATTGGAAAAATATCAAAAAAACTATTGATAAATATCAATAATTATATCTCTTGTAAACTAACTTTTAGCACTAGAAAGTATCCTTCTTTGCCTATTTTTAATACTTTGACTGATTGTTACCTCATCAGATATTAAAGTTTCCAACTTTGTTTTTTTTGTCTTTCTGTGCTGGAATACTTTTGTTTACCCTGTTTCAGTTACTCTGAACTTTGTTGTAGGTGTGCCTCTAGAATATAGCATAGCTTTGTATTTTGCTTTGTTGACAAATTCGAATATCTTTTTCTTTTGATAAATATGGTTTGCCAATTTACATTCGTAGACCAGATTAATGTGTTTGGTTTAATTCTGCGATATTGTATTTCATTATATTTATATGATGAATGTATGTTATGTTTATGCAATGATTTATATCTATCTATATGTTGATGTAACTATAAATGTAAATATTATTTTCTATGTAATTTCATATATTCTTACTTGTTTTGTTTTATTATATCATATTTAGAAAGATTTGTTTCCTTGTACTAATAGGTATCTGTATATTACTTCTTTCGTACAATGCTTTTAAGGTCCACCTCTTTTTGGAGACAATTTATTCCTTACACAGAGAGAGAAAATGAGCTGATATTATCATGCACTCCCTACCAGTACAATGTTCTACTCTTCATCCCCAGCAGCCTAATTTCAAGCAATATATTTGAAATTAGTGAGCTTGTTCTACTTTTCATATACACCCAATTCTTACACCCTTGTACCATTTCTACATTGTCAGAGAATATAACTATGATATACTATTCTGTCTTTCTTAAAATCATCATCTAGTCTGTTCTACAGCCAAATGTAAATTCTGTAGCTGTAACAAATTCTTTAGGCCAATGCATTTGGGGTCATTTTGGTTTTTTGAAGCTTATTTTCAAGTAGATTATTTACGAAGTTCTCATGGCAACGATATTTTCTATGTTATTCCATATTCTTATGGTTTGTCTACTTATACAAGAAGGTCAATTTAAATGGATAAAAAATTCTTTATTGACTATTTTTTTCTTGAAATCTTACATACGTTACTCTCGTATTCGAGCATAAAACGCAGATCTGGAAAGTGAATCTTTTTTTCCCTGTTGTAAGTTACTTGGTCTTTCCATCTGGATTCTTAAGACATTCTTTCTTTTAGTTTGCAATTCAAGAGTTTTACTAAAACATATTACAATGTTATATTTTGAATTGATTCCTCCCATCAAGTAGCATGACCTTTTAATGTACAGTTTCAAGCTTTTAAATAAATCTAGAAATTTTATCCTTAAATTGAAATGTATGTACATATTAATTTATTTCATCTTATTGTTTTGTTTTTCATTGTCAGTAACTTCTGATATACATGTATTGGATCTTCATTATATGTTTTCTATCTAGTACTTTCACTCAAATCCTTTCCATCTGTCTCATTATTTGTTTTAAAACCTTTATCTTTTATTTTCTTTCACTTTTTCATTATTTGTTATTTTTGTTTGCTTACATGTTCTTTGTAATTTGGTCTTCGATACTGAAGTTGTTTTTTTTAAAACTTTTATCATATTTCTTTTCAATTGATTCTTGTGTTCTCCATTCTCATATGTGAGTTTTTCTAATTCTGGTTTATATCAACCTTTATTGTTTTTAACATTCTCTCAGTTCCTTTAAGTTATTTTGAAATTTTTGCTAAAAAAATTTTGTGTTGCATTGGCCTACCTTTTTAAAGTACATTTAACTTATCTAGGGACCTTATTTTCTTATTTTCTTTTTTTCAATGAGATTCAACTATAATTTCTTCCTATTACTTATATTCAATTGATTTTTTTAAGCTGAATTCTTAGGAAAGGCTGGTGAACTAGGGCAGTACAGTTTCATGACTTAGAGGTTCCTCTTCTATTATTATAGGGAAGGTCAAAATTCCATACTGATTTCCTACTTTTATCTGGGCTTTCTCTTTCCTTTGCTTTCTGGTGTTTTGGTCTTGCTCAGTTTGGATTATACTTTCAGCAGTTTCTCCTCAACGCAGGATTTTTTATTTCCTAGAATGGAATTTCAATTGGTTAGGTTTGAGAACTTATAGGAGGCCAATCAATTCAACCCTGGACTTCCATGGGTCTCTTAGACTAATCTATGAATTGGAGCATATAAAAGTCTGCTTTTGTTTCAGCTGCTATTCTCAGGTTGGTTTGCTGATTTTGAAATTCACTATTTCTCAAAACCTCCAGAAGTCACAGTCCTCCCTCACTTGCTCCTGCATGGTTAATACAAGCAATAGGTCTTCCTGTTACCTTCAGTTTGCCGCACCCACGTGTACATTGGAGTTATGCAGGATATTTGGTCACCTAGTTTTTCTGTAAATAGAGCCTGTATGTTTTCAGTTTTACTATCCTAGCTGTTTTACATTTTGTGAGGGGAGGTTTGAGAAAATTCAAAAATTATACCCCGATCACCATTTTTCTCACAATTCTTTTTAGTCTTTGTAAAATATACTAATAAAGAAAAACCTACAAAAAAGTAAATAATATATCTATTATTTTAAGCTTACGAGTACGAACTATAAACAAAGTCATTTTCTTCAGTTCAATATAAAAAAATCTCAAATATGAAGGTCACAATTCCATACGACCTGAGAGTAGAATTCTAGAGAAGGAATTTAAATTAAAATAAAAGAAACTCCTGAAACATTCCTACACCACTCAACAATACATTCGCTTTATACATTCTTGGAAAGTGATCTTGATTCCTATTTTCCCCTAGAGCTGTTGACCAATATAGTAGCTACAAGTGGTTACCGAATACTTGAAACATGGCTAGCACATGTCATAATGATAATATTTTTCATATACTGAATTAAATAAAATATTATAAAATGAATTTCAGTTATTTCCTTTTATCTTTTTTAATGTGGCTACAAAATTCAAAATTACATACGTGACTTGCATTTGTGGCTCACGTCGTGTTTCTGTTGTTTAGTACTGCCTAGAGCATGAGCATCTGGATTTTTTCTCTCTCTCTCCTGTGTCCATCTGTAGCTCAGGTATTCTATAATATTATAAAATATAAGCAAAATAGACATCAGTATGAGCTCATGCTTAGCTTAACATAGATACATATGGTTGTTTATAGAAATGTTTATTGATATGTGTATATACATGGATTAGTATACATACATATATTTCCTTTCTCTGTCAGCTTAGAGAACCTAGAAGAAATAACGGTAGCAATGAACACATCAAGAACCAAGATCTTGGTGTCTAATACTATTTTTGAATAAAAAGGAGCCAGGAATTCTTGAAGAAATGGCTGATTCTAAGACTGGGGCAGTTAATATACAAGATAAACTCAGAGTATCACATAGTGGCAGAAAGTAAGAAGGAGCTGAAAACAGAACAAAACGAAATTTTTTTTAAAAACCCCACGATAATGGAGGTATATCAAAAAGACATAAAATCTAACTGGAAGAACTCCTGATGGCCAAAGCTGGAACTTTTTGAGCAACAAAACAAAGTAACATTGGACTACAACTCTAAGTATAAAATAGATATCCAAGAGTACATACTAATACAAATAAATGGTTGAATAAAGAAATAAATGGTGAAGAAAAGGCAAATCTCCTATGCAGAGAATACTGAATAATTAAGTAGATACTTTGCCCTCAAGAAGATAGAGAAAATTCCTCACTCCTTAAGTCATACAGCAAAGTGATTCCCTTCCAAAACATACACTATGGAAAAATGGAAAGAATAAAGTTTTCACAGAAATGTGTGTGTGTGGTTGGGGAGGGGATGTGGATGGTGGGGGGTGGAGAGAGAGAAAGAGAGAGAGAGAATGCAATGCACTTGGAATTTGCTTTAAACCAGATGCTTAATTTTAACTCCACCATTGTCCTTTTTAACCTAATGAATCAATAAATTCCCATTTATTTTTGTGTAACTATTTTAATTTATCTTTTTCAAATATAAAATATTTGTATTCATCAGTGTTCTTCAGAAAAACAAAACCAATAGGATATATACTTAGATACAGTTATGGATACAGATAAGAGGAGATTTATTATAAAAACTGGCTCACATGTATACAGATATTGAGAAGACTCACAATTTGCCATTTGCAAGTTGAAGAACCAGGAAAGCCAGTGGCATAATGCAGTCCTAGTCCAAAGGCCTGAGATACAGGGAAGCCAATAGGATAAGCCTAAGTCGAAAGTCCTGAGAGCGGGGGACCAATAAGTCTCAATTTGAGTCCAAATACCAGGAGCATCAACATCCAAGGATAAGAGATGTATGTCCCAGCTCAATCGGAGAGTAAATTTGCCATTCCTCCACCTTTTTTGTTAACATAGGCCCTAAAGTGATTGGGTCACATCCACCAGCACTGGTGAGAGGGATCTTCTTTACTCAGACTACTAATTCAAATGCTAATCTCTTCCAGACACGCCCTCACAGACAGGCCTGAAAATAAAGTTTTATCAGTTGTCTGGGTGTGACAGCCCAGTCAAGTTGACCCATAAAATTAGCCATCATGTTAAAAATACACCCTCTTCCCAGAAACCTTTCTTTACTATTCAAATGCTCCTTAAGCTTTTGCCTCAATTAACTAATTGCTTTCATCAGTAAGCATCTTAAATGAATAATCTAAATCCAATTTTTGATTCCTTGGTTACTATGCAACCCTTTTGCTTCCATCTTTTTTTATTTTTTCTGTAAGTTCAGTAGTTATAGTCTCACTTTCATTCTTCATATTACTAATTTGGATCTCCCTTTTTAACTTGATGAGTTTAGCTATAGGCTTATCAATTTTGATGTTCTTTTAAAAGAATCAATTTTTAGTTTTATTGATTTTTCTCTGTAAGCACTGCTTGAAACACATCTCATAAATTTTAGTATGCTGTGTCTTCATTTTCACTAATTTCAAAGTTTTTTTAAATTTTTCTCGTGATTTCTTATTTTATCCATTCTTTATTCAGGATTGTGTGGCATATTTTCCACATACTTGTGATTTTCCAAAATATTTTTCTATTATTAAGTTCTAATTTCATTCCATTGTGGTCAGAGAGCATACTTTGCAGATTTAATTTCTTTTAGATTTGTCTCTCCTTGCTTTATGGATGGGTATATGGTCTATAATCAGAATATTCATGTATATTTGAGAATAATATATATCCTGCTCTTATTGGCTAAAATGTTCTATTGATGTCTGTTTAGTTTAATCAATATGTAGTGTTATTCTAGTTTTCTGTTTCCTTGCTAATCTTTGACACTCTATCCATTATTGAAAATATAATGTGGAAGTCTCCTGTTATTATTGTTGAATTTTTCTATTTGTCTTTTCAACTTGTCAGTTTTGCTTCATTTCTTTTAGGGTTCTGATGTTAGGTGCATATGTTTGCAATTATTATATTTTCTTGATAGATTGACAATTTTATCATTATAAAGTGTTATTTGTCTCTAGTAACTAAAACGTTTTAAAGTCTATTTTTTCTGACATTAGTGTAGCCATTCCAGCTCTCTTTTGGTTATTGTTTACATGATATGTCTTTTCCATCTTTCAACCTATTTATGTCTTTGAATCTAAAGTGTATCTCTTGTTGGGTTATGTTTGTTAAACATCTCTGCTGTTTAATACATTTACTTTCAATGTAATTATTGAGAGATTGGATCTATGTCTGCCATTTTAATACTTGTTTTCTATATGTCAAGTCCTTTTTTTCCTTCTCTCCACAATTACTGCCACCTTTTGTATCAAATAGATATTTTTATTGTATCATTTTATTTCTCATCATTTCTTCTGCTATATATTTTTGTTATTTTCTTAGTGATTGTCTTGGGGAATGCAATTAACAATTTATACCTATAGTTTGCCTTAATAATAACTTAATTTCAATTGTATAAAAAAAAATACTCTTAGCTCCATTCCCCTACCCCCTTTAAGCTATTATTGTCACCTTTACATCTTTATATATTGTGTGCCTATTAACTTCCATTTATAATTATTTCATTTTGCATTTCTATCATTATATTAGATAGAAAAAGTAAATTGTGATAAAAATGCATTTGTATTGTTTTTTATTTAGAAATAATCTACATATAACATTACATTAATTTTAGGTGTACGATATAATGATTTGATGTTTGTATATATTGTGAAATGGTCACCACAATAAGTCTAGTTAACAATCATTGGCATACAGAGTGACAATTTTGGGGGTATAGGTTTTTTTTGTTTTTGTTTTTAGTGATAGGTAACATTTATTGAGAACTTATTATGTACAGGTCATTATCTCAGTGACATTATAGGTGCAATTAATATATTTATTTTATATATGACAAAACTGATATATAAAGAAATCAGATGACTTGACATGATGTGGCACAGTTGGTCAGTGGTAAAATCAGAAATGAACCTGGATGATTTCACTATTGCACATAGAGTGTAATCCATTTGTTTTGTCCCCCCAAATCTTTGATTCTTTTTTAAATTAAATTTTGTCAACATTGGTTAACAAAATTATGTAGGTTTCAAGAGTACAATTCAATAATACATCATCTGCATATTGCATTGTGTGTTCACCACCCAAAGTCAAATCTCCTTCTGTTACCATATATTTGACCTCCTTTACCCTATTCTACCTCCCTCCTCTCCCCACTTTCCCTCTGGTAACCACTAAACTGTGGTTTGTCTATGAATTTTTGTTTGTTTGCCTTGTTTGCTTCTTGATTTCAGTTTTATATCCCACATATGAGTGAAATCACATGGTTCTCAGTTTTTTCTGTCTGACCTATTTCGCTTATCATGATTATCTCAAGATCCATCCATATTGTTGCCAATGGCAGGATTTCATCTTTTCTTATGGCACATTAATACTCTATTGTGTATATGTAACACATCTTTGTCCAATCATCTATCAAAAGTAATTTTTAAATTAGATCGTTTGCTTTTTGTTGTTGAGTTATATGAGTTCCTTATTTGTTTGGATATTAACCCCTTAACAGAGGCATTGTTTACAAATACCTTCTCTCATTCAGTCACTTGCCTCTTTGTTTTGTTAATGGTTTCTTTTGCTATGCAGAAGCTTTTTTCGTTTGTTTTATTTTATTTTATTATTAGTTTTAAGTATACAGTACGTTGATTAAACATTTATATAGTTTATGAAATGATCCCCCTGATCATGCAGAAGCTTTTTAGTTTGATATAGTCCCATTCATTTATTTTTGCTTTTACTTCCCTTGCCTTTAAGGTCAAGTTCACAATATCCTCTCTAAGTTCAAGGTCCATGAGTTTAGTATCTCTGTTTTCTTCTATGCAATTTATTGTTTCAGGTCTTACATTTAGATCTTTGATAAATTTTGAGTTAATTTTAGAGTATGATGATAGATAACAGTCTAGTTTTATTCTTTTGCATGTGGCTTTCCAATTTTCCAAGCACCATTTATTGAACAAGCTTTCTTTCTCCATTGTATGTTTTGGCTCTTTTGTCAAAAATTATTTGCCCATATATATGTAGGTTTATTTCTAGAGTCTTGATTCTACTCCATTGGTCTGTCTGTTTTTCCGCCAATATCATGCTGTTTTGATTATTGTCACTTTGTAGTATAATTTCAAGTCAGGCAGTGTGATACCTCTGGCCTCGTTCCTTTTTCTCAGGATTGCTTTGGCTATTCGGGATCTTTTGTAATTCCATATAAATATGATAATTTTTTTTGTTCTACTTCTTTAAAAAATGCCATTGAGATTTTCATGGGGGTTACATAAAATCTGTATATTGTTTTGGGAAATTTTAACTCTGTTGATTCTCCGAATCCATGAACATGAAATATCTTTCCATTTCTTTGTGTCTTCTTCAATTTCTTTTAATAATGTGTTGTAGTTTTCAGTGTATAGGTCCTTCATATTTCTGTTAAGTTTATTTCTAGGTATTTATTTTTCTTATTGCAATTGCAAAAGGATTTTTTTTCCATTTCTTTTTCTGAAATTTCATTGTTAGTGTATAGGAACACAATGGATTTTTATTCATTAATTTTGTATCCTGCAACTTTATTTGAGAGCTTAGGACTTTCTGGTTGCTTCCAGACCATTGGTTTTCATTGTAAATGTAATTTGTTGTTTTTTAAGACTACTATAAAACTGGGACTTGGGCAAGTTAAAGTGCCAACAAACTCACTGTTCTTACAAAGATAAAGCCTCATCTCTATCTTTTTCTTTCTGCCTTTATTTTAAATGAATGCTTCTTGGGTTGCTGAATGTCTTCAGTTAATTTCCTGAGTTCTGAAAGAGCTGCTTAGGACATTTTTTTCCCCCATTTTTTCTCATTGTTTCTATGGGGGAGAGAATTTTCAGAAGTTTTTATTCTTCTATTTTTACTGACATCCACAGCCATTGGACCTTAAGGCACCATGTGAATTTGTCCAATGAGCTTACTGGCAGTGATCTAGTTGAATCAGCACCAGAGGGGTCGTCTTATAATTATTTGTTCTGCTTTAGATTCCAAGACCTTCCCACATAAAGGAATGGGTTTGCAAAGAGATGCTCAGTGTTGATTGGGATTGAATTTACTATTGGATGGATACTCTGGGAACCACAGGATCAAAGTTAATTGATTAAAAAAAATTAAAGCCACTTAATGTTTCTTGCGTATTTTTGAGATGTTAAAATTAATGTCTGTCACACTAGCATCCAGCTGGTTTTCTTATAATTTGATCTGTTTCTCTCCAAATCTATTTTACAACCTAATAATTAGTTAATCTTCTAAAAATCCCACTGTCTTTATAACATTTCTTTGTGATTTCCCCATTAATTACAGCAATACTTTTTTTCTGAGAGCTGAGAACTTCAGGTATTCTAAGAGCTCTCAACACACACGTGCACACACACACGCACACACACACACAAGCACATACACACACACATATCCACCACTCAAATAGAACTTTTGTTAGTTTTATAAAATGAATTTCAACCTATGATTGTTGACTGCTAAAAAAAAGTTTAAAAAAATGATAACACTACAGTATTTGTTTTCAAACAAGAATTGACTGGAGAACTTGATATAAAGCCAAATTCTCTTGCTTCAGCTTGAGAGATTTTTATATAGTAGGTTCATGTGGCCCCAACTATTTTTAATGAAGCCAGTTTATTATCATGATGCAGGTGGTCTTCATACAATAATTTAAAAAAATCAAAAGCCAATTTATAAGAGGATCAAAAACTTGGCATTCAAAATGCCTCATGAGTTGGCCAAATTTACCTTTGCCACCTTGAAAACAGATGTTCTCTGAAGATTATCTATTGAATATGTTCTGCTCATGCTGTACCTTGGCTGATTTGTTGTTGTTGTTATTTTTGCTTTCATCTGACATGCATTATCCTTTCTTTATGCTTGGCTTCAGCCATCCTTCCTTAATTTCAGCTCACATTTCACCTTCTCCATTTTACTGACACTTATCTAATATGGCCTACAATGATCAGAAGGATGAATTGGGCAAGATGCTACCATTTTTCTAAATAATAGCAAGAATGGCTTAGTTTTAAATTTTCTGATTTAATCATTTTAGTGAAGGATTTGACTATGACTGCTTTTCCCTCCCTAAATAGCTGGGAATTCTAGCTAGGCTGTCAGTTGAACTGGCCTGAGACTGCAGTGATGGAGACAGTCCAGTTCCAAGATGAATCTTGGGATAATACAGAGATCAAGAAACAGGTAAATGGTCCCTCTCAGGTGGTACCCTAGTGGAACAGAGAGGCAAAATCCAAGCAGAACACAGTTGGACAGAGATCGAGAGTCCTAGAATGGAGCAAGTTCTGAATAAAAGGAAGAAACCATGCTTGTATCTGTATTATAAGCCCAATTTTTGTGGAGTCTAGCAGGACCAGGCTTGGGTGGAGGTGCCATTACAGGCCCAGCAACAGAGAGAACAAATTATAAATGATAATTAAATTTCTTTGTTCCTATTAAAAAAGGATAAGAAAACCAAAAAGCCTAACCTTGAAGTGCCACAACTTGCTATTCTTAGCTTACTCCTGCAGAGACTTTCTTTGACCTCAGATTTGGTTCCTTAGTGTCTTTCTTCAGCATAATCTTCTGAGTTCTCCAAGATATTAGAGGATGAGGGGGAAAATAAGGAACAATCTTGTGCCCTTTAGGTGGCTACTATCAGGGCCAAATAAATATTTATCTCTTCCATTTTAGATTTCAATTACTGACAACATAGAGTGTCACCAATTATATTGTACTAACTCAACATTAAAATATATTTAATAATGACCTTTGTAATTGATATACAGAACATCTTCATATCAGAAAAGATTTGTTTTCTTTCTTTGTAAAACTGCTTTTGGTGTCATTTAAAATGATCTAGACACATACAGACAAAACGTTTTAAAACCCTGACTAGATATTAAGTATTAGTATATTTTTTTCTTAAATCACTTGATTTCATTTGGTGATGCTTTTATATAATTTTCATAGGTCATTATATATGTATATGTGTGTATACATTAATATATGTTGATTTTAAAGTATAATCATAGTGAGACGAAATAGCAACATTACTGTGTATGTTTTTTTGTACTCTCCATTTCAATCTTTGCTTTTAATTATAATCTTTTTTTAATCTTTAATGTACCTTGGGACAGTGCTTATATTTTCTTTAAAATTATCACATATTAAATAATTTTTTAAATTATATGTATAACATAAAGTTAAATAAGTCTAATAAATAAGAGACATATATAAATGAAGTGAATGAAGACATTTTCATGGTAATTAAAGAACATTAAATATAAGTAACAGACAAATCTTATCTTAGTATAGACATGTTTAATATATAAATAAAAACCACTATTGTACAAACTCATATATAAATCACTTCAAGGTGCTAACTCCTCAGACTTTCAGAGAGTATTTTCTGATTGAGATTGACAGAAAAGTTGTTTGATTTTTCTGCTTCTTTTCATTCATATGTTTGTTGAGCACATACTAGGTGCTAAGTACACAATATGAGCAAAGCCCCTGTTCTCATGGATCTGCTTTTCTACTAGGGAAGGCAGCACAGAAACGAATTGACAAATGTTAAATATGATAATGTTTCAAATGATTTTCAGAATTATAAAGAAAATAAAGGTGGCTAGTAGAATAGAAAGAGAAAATAAATGGAAAATGTAGTATTTTAGGTATAGTGATAAGAAAGTTAACCTTGGAGAGATTATCTGCTCCGAAATATGCAAAGCAGTTAGCCATGTGAAAATATGAGGAAACCTGCTCCAAGCAAAGTGGACCCAATGTGTGAATAGCTTGAATAGAGACGGAAACAAGACTAGGCATTTGAGGAAGAAGAAGAAGAAGGAGAAGGAGAAGAAGGAGGAGGAGGAGGAGGAGGAGGAGGGAGGAGGGAGGAGGAGGAGGAGGGAGAAGAAGAAGAAAACTCAGTAGCTGGGTTCTAGTGAAACAGACTATAAAAATGATGTAGGAGAAGTAAGAAGGGGCCAGATGATATAGAGCTCTGTGGGTTTTTGGAAGAGATATGATTGTATCCAGAAGTCATGGGAAGTAATAGGAAGATTTTAGGCAGGAGAGTACAATAATCTGATGATAAACTATGTGGGCCAGAGAACAGAAGGGGACCATCTGGTTTGGCTTTAATAGGTATATCGGATCAGCTATCCTCCATTCTCTTCCTCTGTATTTGTTTTAGCTGCATCCAGAGCCAAGCAGGCACTGTGGACAGGCTAACCTCTTTTGAAGAACATATTGGTTTAAAGAAATCTGTTTCTTTTGGAGAGTACTGAAGACCATAAAATGTTTGAACATTGGTAGATTGCCCATGAAAGAATGATTGCCAATGGGATTTAAAAATGCATATCAGGAACAAAATGTTCCTTTTATCCATGGAGAGTAGAAAATGCAATTGCTCTCTCTCTTTCATTACAACTTTGTACATTATCGCTCTTTCTTTTTTAGTTAGTATATTGTTTAATCAATAGAATTTGTATCATTGTTGAAAATATTTAATAACACACACCTCTTCTCAAGTCATATTCATGTATTTTATAATAAAAGCCAAACGAGAGAAATGTAAAGTTATATTTCTGTCTCTTTTAATTTCTTTCTCTTTAATAATCTTTCAATAGATGACAAATACTCTTCTGTTTTTAGAGATTCAATAGGAGGCAATCGATTGGGCAGAAAATCAATTTCATTTTATTTAGGAAGAAATAAAATTTAGATTAAAGTATTATTTATTACTGTCATATTACTTTTCCATAAAACCAAAAATATCAGTGATAAAGATGACTATGTAAACATGTTTTCATATTTCCAAATAATTAGGTAGGGTTTTTAAAATGTCATGAATTCAATTAAATACCATTAGAAATAATAATTTTAAAAACTGAAATTCCTTACTTAAGTATAAAGCATTTGGTTTTTAAAAGATATATTTTATCTGATTACCTACAAAATCTGAACAAATATCTCCAAATATCTCCTGATTATTTTCAAAAAAATTATGCTCATATATTTTATTATTTAGATTAATGGTTTTATTATTTTATGAAAATTATATATGCCTCTGATAAATATTTAACATACACAAAAATAATAAGATTTAAAAAATCACTCCATATCTCATCTGCTAGAAATAAAAATGAAAAATATGTGATTTCATCTCGTGACACATCTCCCCTCACCCTTAAAGATATATATATATATACATATATACTCACAAGCATACCTCAGAGATACTGTGTGTTTGGCTCCAGATCACTGTAATAAAATGAATATAACAATAAACAAGTCACACAAGTATTTTGGTTTCCCAGTGCATATAAAACTTATGTTTACACCATACTGTAATCTATTATGTGTACAATAGCATTATGTCTAAAAAAACAATGTTCATACCTTAATTAAAAAGTATTTTATTGCTAAAAAATGATAACCATCATCTGAGTCTTCAGTGAGTCATAATCTTTTTGCAGGTGGAAGATTTTGCCTCGATGTTGATAGCTGCTGACTGATCACAGATCACCACAACAAATATAATAATAATGAAAAAGTTTGAAATATTGTGAGAATTACCAAAAATGTGGCATGGAGATACAAAGTGAGCAAATGCTGTTGGAAAAATGGTGTCAACAGACTTGCTTGACACAGGGTTGCCACAAACCTTCAATTTGTAAAAAACGCAATATCTGTGAAGCATAATAAAGTGAAGCAAAATAAAACGAGGTATGCCTTTATATATATTATATATTAGATACATATAGTATATAGTGTGTGTACATATATACACATACTTACAGTATTAAAAATAATAGGCTATGTAGAATATAATATATTTTTAAGGATAACATAATCAAGACACATTCTGTTTTACTAAAAGAAAATATCAAATTTAAAAAAATTTAACCAAAGAAAAATTAGTAAAGGAATTTCAAAACTTCAAAATTGTTTTTCTTCTAACAATAGTTAATAAATCTTAGAAAATCTTTCTAAAGCTATTTAAAAAGTTTATGAAAAATTTAAAAGATAGCGACTCTTTTTAAGCTACATTATTCCAATGATAAACAGAATCAGTTGGCTACCCTGCTAAAAAGATGAGAAAATACCTTCCTTATACAATCTCCCCCTTTTCCCCCTCCCCATAAGTCTTATTCTCTCCGACTTTAATATATTTTTAATTTTACATTCTCTTGTGTAACCATAATTTCCACAATTGTTCAAGTTTTATACTAATCTAAAATACACCATAAATTCATTTTTCTATGGCCTCTCCATTTTAGAATACTTATTAGATTTATCCTTTTGGTTTTCTTTAATTGTAGTTTTATTTGTTTGTTTGCTTTCATGTTCCAAAGAAGTACTCATAGGTGCTTCTTCGTCTGAGTTTTTGAATGCTTCTGAATATTTTTGTTTTCTTCACAGCTGAAAAAACTAAGTGGAATTTAGCAGTGGTTTGGCATTTGCTGCCATTCATCCATTTACTCAATATTATTAACTGGGCTCCTACTATGTGCCAGGTATGGAAAATAAAAAGCAAACAACATGTCCAACACTACTGCCCTTGTAAAGTTCACAATTTATTGTAGATGGAAAGAAGACAAACACATGAATATTTTATATTGTGGGGATTATTGTAGAGAAGAAAAGCAGGGTAGTGGGATAAGGTGACTGTGAGCCACTTCAAGTGTAATGGTTTAGATAATGCCTCCTTGGAGATGACATTTGAGTTGAGATAGGAATGACAAAAGGAATCAGTCATGTGGAATCAGTTGGAACGCATTCTAGGCAAAAGAAACAGAAAAAAAGTAAGTGCACAGACCTATGACAGAAAGAGAACAAAGAGCATTCTGAAGTTCTGGAAAGGGGGGAAAGGCTTTTTTATGCTGAAAAGTAGTGAATAGGGGCAGAGGCAGGCGGTAGGAGATGGTTCAGAGAGGTAGGGAGGGCAAACCAGGTAAGGCCTGATAGGCCATTGTAAGAGATTTGGGATTTTTAAGATTGCAGTGGAAAGTCCACTTCCTACTCTAGATACTGCCCCTTTGTCTATGCCTCCTCAGGGCAAACTTCTTGAAAGGATTGTCCCCAATTTCTCAGCAAAAGTTATTTCCTTTATTTACTCAAGTTTCTGTCATCACTGCTCTAAAGACCTCATTAACAGTTATCACTTATATGTGGAATCTAAAAACAAAACAGAGTAGTATAGAGATTTCCAGGGACTAGGGCTGGGGGAAATGTGGAGATGTTGGTCAAAAGGTATAAACTTGCAGTTAGATAAATAAACTCAGGATCTAATACACAACATTGTGACTATTGTTAAAAATATTGCATTATATACTTGAAAGTTACTAAGAGACCAGATCTAACTGTTCTCACCAAAAAAAAGAAATGACAATTATGTGATGTGTTGGAAATGTTAGCTAATGTTACAGTGGTAGTCATATTGCAATATATGTGTATCGAATCAACATTTTGTACACCTTAAACTTACACAATATTATATGTCAATTATATCTCAATTAAAAAGAGAAGAAGAAGAAAAGAGACTAGACAGCCAGCTTAAGAAAACAAAACAAAACAAAGGTAGAAATGGCAATAATTGCTTTATCTAATGGTAATTTTCTTGCTCTTAGCTTTCTTGATCATTCAGCAGCATTTCATTAGCTGACCACTTCCTCTCTTTCCACTGGCATATATGACATGACTTCTCATGATTTTTCTTTTATCTTATTGAGGACTCCCTTACAGTCTCCTTCTTTTCTGTATTTACATAATTGTGTGATAGCACACAGTCCCATAACTTTAATATAATCTATGTAACAGCTCCTAAATCTCATTGTCTTGGTCTTCCTCAGAACTTGTTTAATGTACCAACTGTCTGCCTGACATCTCCACTTGGATGTTAAATTGTATCTCACATGTAACATGGCCCAAATCAAACTATTGTTTGCCCATCTGAAACTGAAAAACTTCCCCATCTCAGTCAATGGCACCCTTATCTACTCAATTGCTCAAATAAAACATCTTGGCATTTTTTTATTCTTCAATTTCTCTTACATTCTGATGCAATTAATTCTTCAGCAAGTACTGTTACTTCATATCTAAAACGCACACTCATTCAGAGCAATTCTGTCCAAGATGACCAGCCTCAATTTTATTGTCATGTACAGCTCAGAGATTATAGAAATTATATGAGCCTAAATAATTCTTAGAGCAAAAGTGAAAGTTGGGAAATAAATGTTAATAGCCATTTAGAATTGCATTTAGTTACTTGTAACTACAGTAGTTTTAACAATTTAGGGGTTCGTTCTTCTGTTAAAAAATATATAAAAGTAGACTCTCCAGGGCTACATGAAGCTATCAGTATCCCAGATTTCTTCTTTTTGCCTTGACATTCTTTAATGGGTTTCGTCCTTGAGGTTACCTGTGATTACAAGATGGCTGCTGGGATTGCAACCATCCTATTCACTTTCCAGGAAGAAAGAAGAGTGGGAGACAGATGGTACTTGTATTACTATTTTCGTAAGCATCTTTGAAATTTTTTCAAAGATTCCAGAAGACTTACCTAGGGACTTTCACTTTGCTATTATTAATCATATCTAACTGCAAGAGAGCTCACGGACACCGTGAATTTGAATAAAAGCATGTTTTCATTACTAAAGAAGAAGAGTGAATATTGTTAAGTTGATAATAGTTTCTGCCACAGTTTCTTTCCCTTTTCTTTCTACAAAGTGTATCTTTTCCTCCATTTTGTATCTATAAACAACTTCACAGGAGAAATATTTTAAAACAAAAAATATTGCTTTAAAATTTAAAAATCACTCTTCATTAGTCTCTTAATTCTATTTGTTTGCTAATTAATATAATAACATCATAAAATTTGAACTCTGAAGGGAACGTTAAAAATCACTATTCTGATGTGAATTTTTAAAGTATAGTGAAGAGTAGTGCCAGTTCATGGACTCTTTATTACTGATTTTTGTCACTTAAGTATAAAAATTAAGAGTAAGTGTGTAGAAACTTTTAGAGCAATTTGATAGATTAATTATATGCCTGATCATATAATAACTTTAAAAGGCTTACTTATAATTTGTCTTTTTTTCATTTCTTTAGTAATTCACTTTTATTTCATTTTAACAAATTTTTAATTTATGACACAGAGGAAATTTAAAAATGAACAGAAATAAATATAATCACAAATAGCCTGTCTTTTTATCCAGGAAAGATACAGTTTATAAGGCTGAAAGATAATGCTATAATTATTATTCATTAATTAGATAACATGTTTACTATGCTATAATCATTGTTTAATAACAACATTAAGTTATAAACTCAAAATTCCAAATAGTAACCTCTTAATACCTTAGCATTGCAACTTGGTAGCTTGGCAAAAAGTTTTATCACACTCTAATTTATGATTTACTGATTTAATTATAGTGGAAAGGTATAACCTAATGGCTGCTGAAACCCTGGATCCTAGAATTGATTTTTTGCCAGGATGGTGGTAGAAAAACTTGGGCTAGGTAATTTTGCTCTAAAATTCTTACACAAAAATTACATTAATCTATAAATTCAAGAATATATGATTAATTTGTTCTGCAATAATATTAATTTATAAGAAAAAATTTTTTTTACTGTTATTTACTGTTTCTTACATTTCCATTGAAGTCAATTAACATGGATTGCTAGTTTATAAAAAGACCAGAGTAGTAGTCTGCTACCAACCTTTAAGGAATTTATAACACAATTATAAGTCAAGAACAATTTTGCTGTCTTAGGTTTAAAATATAATGGTTTAGGAATAGGAAATTATTATGAATCATTCCTTAATATGTCCAATTTACTTTAAATTATTTTATGAACCTAGTAATATCTCAATTCTTTTATCTCCTTTATTCTAGTGTTTACAAAACGGTAGCATGTTGGGGCCAGACACATTATTTATAACAAAATCTTTTGCTTGAATTTAGGGTTGTTTGTGCTCTTAAACTAATGCACAGGACAACTGCTTTCATCAGATTTTTAATTTGTTGCACATTTGTTGACTTGTCAACAGAAGCTTTAGTGTCCTTTGTAAGTCTGAGAAATATGTTTCTCAGAAATCATAAAAGAACAGCTCAGCTATGTTCTGTGCAATATGCTCAGAAGAACACAGAAGATAGGGAATAGCAAGTAGGAAGCCAACTTCAGCTTAGAGCAGGAGTATGAGGAATTAGAAATTATTTATACAAAGAAAGGTACAGATGCCATCTATTATTTAGCATGCTTAGAATAATAGTAGACCCTCAACATATGTCCGTTGATTGAATTAGAATTTAAAAAGTCAAGGACATAACTCAGGCATGGGCAGTGGAAGAGAAGAGAAGTCAATAATAGAACCCAAGAAAAAGTAATTTTACTTACTACACTACAAATTGACTGAGGTCAAAGTCAATATCACTTTATTTTTACATCCATTTTACCTACCACATAGAAGTTATCATCAATTTGTGGAATTAATGAATAAATGACCTATGGTGGCTTCAGCAAAATAGATACAGAGACACAGTATAGTCGAAATCAGATTGAGTGGATTTATAAAGAAAATACAAATGAGGTTATAGATATAATTTCGAAAAATTAGGACATAAGAAGAAATGGAGAATGAGGATACCAGGAACAGATAAAGGCAGAGATGAAAACATGTAAATGTCAGGGGTCTATGTACATGTGTGTATGAATGTTTATTTGTGTTGATGGAAAAAGTGAAGGTAGAGAAAAGATTAAAAACATAAGTAGGACAGGGTAACTGAAAGAGTAAGAACAACAAATTTTTAAAAATTATGTCCTCTTTTTTAATTTTTAAATTAGGACAAAGAGAATGGTAATAAAAAATAGTAATACCTTTTGAAATTATATTATCTAATACTATATGAAGATATGATTTAAATGCATCACTTCCAATTGAACTACTGATGTTGTTTGTGGAGAGTAGATTGTAAGCCGACAAGGTCCTTGCAGTCTTCAAGAACAACCAAGGGTTTCCTCGCCTCTGCAAATTTCTTCTGCGAACAAGAAAGTATAAGTGTAGCCACAGGCAGACAAATAGCTGAAGGTCATAATAAGATGTGGCTTCAGAGAAGTAGAAGAAACAGTGTTGCTATGCCTGGGAAACTGCTTATGCCAACTATTGTATGTTCTTGTATAAAAGCAGCTTGCAAAAATAAAACTGCACCACTGCTACACCATCAGTGGACAGTGGGCCTCCTAATCCCAGCTTTCTGTCTTCTTTCTTTTCTTAATCTCCCACTGTTCCCACTCAGGTACATTCTCCAGAGCTGCACTGGATGTGGCAGGATTTACCACTTGCTGGATGCAGCAGTTGTTCAAACAGATAATTTTGTAAAAAGAAAAGACAGTGAGATGTTCTATTTAGAGAGGGATACTTGTTTGTAATAAGTTCAACTAACTAATAATCAAGTCTTTTTGAGTTTTCTAACCAAACTCCATGGAATCATGGACAACAATTTGCAATCAGGTTATTAGAATACATTGTCTATAGACATGTGTCCATAAATGTCATTAAACTCATATTCAATTGAGTTTTCTAACTTTCCATCTTTATTAATGAGCCAGGAATAGAGTGGCTAAAATTGGAATTTTTGCCTGATGGGTTTATTTTAAGGATGGAGGTAGGTATATTTCTAACCAAATGTTGTATCTCAGATATAACTGTGAAGTTTTCAGTGACAATCAAGGTTGGCTCAGCACTTAAGTGTTCTTCATTTTGTCTCACCTGAAGTGTACTTTGAATACTCATTACTGCTTGACCTACTGTGTCCCTTTACTCATCTACCTAAGAGATATCAAAATTCCATCAAGATAGGCCTAAGTCCCAAATAATTAAATTTACCAACACCCAGGACTTATTGCTGATGTCTACAATTTAAGATAACTCCAAGTAAACGTCCTACTTGGAGTGTGCTACACAACTTGCCAAGCTGACACTTTTCTAACTGATGAAATTAAAAGAAAAAAGACAGTTCTTTCAGATTTTCTCTTATAAGTCATTTTTTTTATTCAATAAGTTATAGTCAATATATAACTCATATATATTGAATCTCATTTTCTATATTCAATCTCATTTTTCCAAGACATGGACCACAATAACTCTGCAGAGCTTTCTGAGTCTTATTTTTCTAGGTAACCTTGTCTAAGAGACTCTTACTGTGTCCCAATACAAGAAAATAGAGAACCGTTTTATCTCCTTTTCAGGCCCTACTACTAACTGCTACTACTACCACCACCATCTCCCCCTCCTCCTCTTCTTACTACTACTACTTCCTGCTACTGCTGCTACTGCCACTGTCACGGCTGCTACTGATTTATCAAATCTCTATTGTGAGCCAGACATGATTCCAAACACTTTACTCATGACAACTCTATAAAGGCAGACATTTATTCATTCATACTTTATAGATGATGTTATCAAAGCCAAAATGAGTTTATGTAATCTGTGAGCAACTGTCAGAATCTGGATTCAAACCTAGTCTTCCTCAGCTTCAAAGCCTTCATTGTTTCTATTATTCCAAGAACAGAAAGACTAAATTAACTTAGGAAATTGCCAAGAAACCAAGATTCCTTAATTAAGATTCTGGAAAAACACAAATGTACATGCTGGGATTAACTTAGCCAGTTGGAAGGAGTGACTTTCTTGGTACAGGACATTCTGTTCTTTGTAACATTCTAGTTTACCTGTGGGTTGTTTAGGATGAGAAGCTCCGTTTGGGGACTAGGCATTAGGTACATTCTGCTCTCTAAGTGGATATCAAGAAATGGAAAAATACACTGAGGCTCACGAAGACTCATTACAACCCTTGGAGAATCATCTCATTTTAACAAAGACAAAAGGCTCTCCTAAAGTTCCAAAAGACATCAGTTCATGAAAAGAGATTGTCCACTTATGTCTGCTTTATTTAATTACCTCAAAATTGCCAGCATTCGAAGTTTATTCTGTTCACACGTTAGATATGACTCTGAAGCCCTGCATTACAAAGAATGCCTTATTTATGGTCTGAGAATTATAGCGGTAAGAAGAGATAGGTTAGAACTTCATATTTTTAACCTTAGACAACACATTCCTTCCTGGTAAAGAAAAGGAAGGGAACAGCAAAATTAGGAGATGTGCAAGACTTTAAAAGATATTTCTTTCTGGCTTATAAATGAGTTAAAATCAAATGACATGAGCACTTATTTGTGGTAGGCAATTATAATATCTAGTAGATATTTATTAAATATTTGGTAAATAATTTTTATTTGCAAATATATTTTAGCTTTCTGAACAAACAACAAAGTCTTTTTAACATTGTTAAAACTCCAATCATCTGATTTTTAGAATATAGTTTACAACTTTAAAATTTACCTTGTGGTAATTTTTAAAAAGCTTTTTGAATAACTTAATGAATGCAAATACTTTTATTACTGGTTTTTAGGAATTTCTTGTTTATAAATAAGAATTAGGTTTTTTAAACTTTACATAAAACATATAGTACAAGACAAATAAACAATACTTGCAAGTAGAAATTGCTTTTTAAAAGATGAAATCTCACTGAAATTTGGCTTTTTAAAGCTTTATAGAAATCTTTATTTGAAGCTCAGAGGTTATATCACTATGTAACTCAAGAAAAAAGGAAATGAACATAAAAAATAAGCAAGAAAAATGTTAAACACATAAACAAATGCAGGAATTAATGCACAATTTCCTGTATTCCTAACAGACCACAAAATCTTGGTGTCATGTTCTAGAAATGTTATGTGAATGTGATTACAAAAATATTATTATTTCTTTCAAGGAAAGATTGTATTTTTATTAAAAATAAGGTCACTGTAATCTCCTCCCTCCTTTTCCTGTCCTACCCCACTACCTTTCTATTTGCTGTTCAGTTCCTGCTATTCCTGTCATGAGTGGTTCTATGGGAAATACTTGAAAACTTTAAGAGAATTTGAGAGTTCTAAATGTTAGATAAAACTGCAACAATATTAGGAAACTCATACTTGGAAGTTTCCAAGGCACAACCAGTGCACCTGAATGGTACCAGCTCATCATTTTGTAAGTGTGTTTTCTCCTAAAGCCTGAACATAGTCCCTTCAATTTATATTATTGCTTAAAATTCCATCATGTTATCTGAGTTATAAATACAAATACTTTTGGGAAATGTACGGTGTGTTAGAGAAATTAGCTTAATCAGATTGATTTTTTTGCTAGGAACTGAAATCATATTGACTCAGGGAGTGGGAATTTGTACAGAAAGTATTTATGAAACACAGGTTAAGGTGCTCAGGTGGTACTTTATAGGGTTCCCTTCAGCAGGAACCCTTGGAGCACCAGAACAAAATGTTTTAAGGCTCCACAGAAAAGAAAGTGAATGGGCACCTATGGAAAATTTAAAAGGGTTCTATCTCAATCCAAGAAAAGGGGTGGCAGAAGCAGAAGCCCTGTTGTCCAGGTTTATAAAGGAATAGAAACAAAGGCAGTTAGGTCACCAGTGATGTCCAGGAAATTTGTAAAGAAAGAAAAGTTGAAAGGTAACTCAAAGGGGTAATGAAAGCAACCCTTTCCCTCTTACTCTTAAATTACTCATTCCTTGCTCTCAAGAATTAAACATAATACAGTAATGTTTTCACTATATTTCAGCTGTTTTAATGGTCCTTTGTTGAGGAGACTGAGAATCCAACCATTATCGTGTGTGCATTATAAATTCCAAACAACAAACTCTTTAGAATTCCCAACAGAAAATGCCTTAGAATGGCAAAAAAGATACTTCATGATCTATCCTTATTATAGAATAAATCTGCATTCTCTCGTTACTGTTAATCAGATCAAATGTTTGCAGTTCTGGGAACATGTAAGGAAGTATAATGCATTTGAACATCTGTTCACATCCTCTTCTCCCTTCCCTCACTCCCACCCATACCCTCAATCCAGTTTGAGATGGATTTCCTAGATGAGGTGATTGGGAAACATTGGCTTATTTTTTTAAGACAGCAGCTCATTTTTCAGCTTTTTATGAGTCCCTTAGGAAGAACTGTCTATTCTCTCCATCACACCCCTAGATATTCTGTTTCTTCTCTGTGATATCTAAACTATTTCATTGCTCTTCCTTGTTTTCATATCTTTATCCCCCTAATAGAGGGTAAATCCCTTAGAACCAAGAACTGTGAGTGTTTGTCTTTGCATTCTCAGGGCCTGTCAAAGTAAGTTCTCCCTCCAGAATGGACAAATGAGTGAATATATGGATCCATAAATGAATGAAGCAGATGGCCTGCAGTTCCCCTTCAGACTGTAACCTTTTTATCAATCACAACTGCCTACCTGCCAGGAGTTACTCAGAACTAAGGCTTTGGCTCTCTGTACTGTTTTTATTTTCTGATAGATCAAGATAATTTTAAATAACCAGATGTGAAGATTGTAGGCAAGCTAAGAGGGAAATTAAATCTTTTTTATTTTTGAATTCTTGTGATGATTCAAGAAATTCCCGCTACCTTATAAACATTCATAACCTGATTTCTAAACTAGCAAATAATAAAATAAGACCCAGTTTATTCTTGTTACACGAATACATGTATAGCAGGGAAACAAAGAAAGGTGAGGGATCTCTAACCAGGAGTAATGGTTAGAGATAAATGAAGATGATGTACTTCTAATAAAAAAAAACTTAGGAACCTGCTAGAGATTTTGATACAAAATAAAAATTAGAGCTTGCTTCTGGATTGCTATTAGCCACATCAGATTCTCTGGATGATTTGAAATTTTCCAATGAAAGGCATTTATGCAGTGTATTCTTTCTCTTCAGAACTGTTGTTTTTGCAAAATTAAAGGAGAAATTTGACCTTGACTGCATTCCTGGAGGCCATGCCTAATCTAATTTATTCCCAGTGGAACTGCACAAAGAAGAGTTGGTAGAGTCTGCTGGCCAGGTCTACCACCACAATACTTTCTTCAGAAAGTTTTACCATCTGGAAAATGTATGATTCAGCTTCACTGGCACAAGTATATCATATGTAGGAAATAGAAGAACAATGATATTAACTGAACAAGCTTCAAAATAAATACAGAATATTTGTACAGGAATGCTACCTAGTTGCTGAAAAGTGAATAGGTCTAAATAGCTTTCATCTTGATGGTCTGGACACTCCATTTCAGTCTGGTTTTACTTGTGGAGTAGAATTTCCTTATTTTTCAATAGGGACTATAAAGAAAAAGAATAGTTACATGTAGAAAGTAAAAGAACATACCAAGAGGAAGGAGCCCCTGAAATATGGAAATTCTAGAATTGGAAGACTGATATTTTTTCCATGAATAATTTTGCCCATAAAAATTCTGCCACAGCAAATGAAAAGCAGTGATAATAAGCTTCTGCTTTCAGTGTTAGTGCTGCAGCCGAAATGTTTAACTTGTATGTCAGAGAAAAGCAAGATTTGGTGGTACTATTAACATCCTGAAAAAGTCACTATCCGGTCTAGAAATTTTTATCAGATGACACCTCAGATCATTGGTTTTCATGTTTGTTTTGTACCTCTCCACAAATGTACCAGTTATCAGGCACACATTCCCAGATACATAAACACATACTTTATTAGGCACAAGGACACATCTCTCAGCTAATATTCATCATCGTCATGATTATCATCACCCTCATTGTCAATATGAGAAGAAGATGTATTGAGAATTGTAAAACTTTGATCTATTCTAAACTATATGTTTTTTTTTTCCATATTTTAACATCTGATGTCGGACTGTGTCTTTCAATGTTGTCTTAGATAATTGTTAGCAATCAGATAGTATACATGGCATAGTTGTCTTACCTGACATTTTTGAAAACATAAGGAAACACCCTGAGACAATGATGAGAAATGACAATGATGAGTCAATGATTAAGAAATGCTGTATGAGACATACTTATAATGACATTGGAAAGAATATTTTATGCAAAATACCAGAATCAATAAATTTGATTCTAAAAGTAATTCAGAATGTTTTGAATATTTTAACCAACTTATTTTGTTTGTATTTTTTACTTACATAAAGAGATATATATGATAAAAATAAGGAATTGACTCACATGATTATGAAGGCGAAGATGTCCCAAGGTCTTCAGTCAGCAAGTTGAACATCCAGAAGAGTTGATGTGTAATTACAGTTTGAGTTTGAAGACCTGAGAACCAGGAGAGCCAATGGTATAATTCCTAGCCTGAAAGAAAGATTTGTTACTCAAAGACTCAGTGGTTCATTCTGAGTCTGAAAGCTGGAAAGTATCAATGTTCCTGCTTAAGCAGTCAGGCAGAGAAATTTCTCTCTCATTCACAGGATATACAGTATTTTTGTTGTATTCAGTCATTTAACTGATTGGATGAGGGTTACCCATATTAGAGAGGACAATCTACTTTACTCAGTTTACCAGAGAACATGTTAATCTCATCCAAAAACACCTTTACAGACATACCCAGAATAATATTTGACCAAATATCTGGACTACTCCTGGCCTAGTCAAGTTGACATGTAAAATTAACCATCAAAAGTTTACCCTTTGTCAACTTTGCACTCATATGCATCTCCTTAAGTCATACTTAATCTCCAAATAAAGACAATAACAAAATCATAATTCTCCCTAAAATGATATAACTTTCTTGCATACAACTGAAAATTCACTAGCTCCTTCCCCAGAATGGAAGGTAAAGTACTCGGTGATGTTTACTCTGCTCCTTGATATCCTGTAACTTAAATGTTACTTTTGTTATGATTTCAATTAATAATGCTTAAATCTTATAATTATATATATAAATATATGTTATGGTATGATTATCTATAAATCACACAACATATTCATAACAAAATAAGGAGGAGATATTCATAAAAATAATAGTCCTAATTTCAGTTACTGATCACATGGTCATAGCTGGTATTTATAACTGTCTTCTTCTACTGCTCATTTTGTATTCCCTTTGTCTTCAACAAACACCTCAGCTTGTTGTGTGTTTGTTTGTTTGTTTGTTTTACCTGGTGGTATGACCCAAACTTTCATTCCTGAAGATGTGGGCTATTATAGTCTTGCCTAGACTGGAATGTTGTGGTTTTCCATTGACCTTAATCACAGAGCATGGTAATACTGAGAGATGGGAATGGGAAGCAAAAACTTTGTAGATGGTTTTGTGGGGATAATAGGGAGTGGTGCCACTCTCATTTCCACTCCTTTATTCCAAGACCCATGAATTCTGGCCATATATTGGATGCTGATTTAGAGTATATACAGCCTTTTGGAGATCCTTGCCCCAATTCTGCAAGGTATTACCACCTAGGTGGTGCTGCAACTGAGTCTTCAAGAGGCCATGACACCATTCTTTTGAACCAGCTACTTCAGAATGATGGGGAAAATAGTAAGACCAGTGAGTTCCATGAATATGGGCCCATTGCCTTACTTCTTTTTCTGTGAAGCAATTTCCTTGATCTGAGGCAACACTGTGTGGAAGACCATAATGGTGAATAAGGCATTCTATAAGTCCCTAGATAGTAGTTTTGGCCAAAGCATTGTGTACAGAAAAGGAAAATCTGTATCTAGTGTAGCTATCTATTTTAGTAAGAACAAAACTTTGCCATGGCCATGATAAAAGCAGTCCAATGTAATCAACTTACTGTCAAGTAACTGGCTGATCACCCTGGGGAATGATACTTTATCAGGAACTCAGTGTCAGTCCCTTCTGCTGGGGGACTAGGCACTCAATAATGGCCATATCCAGTTTGACCTTGGTCAGAGGAGGCCCATGTTGCTGAGCCCATGCATAAATCCTGTCCCTGCCACCATAGCCATGTTGTTCATAAGCCCATTGGGTGATGATAGGGTTGGCTAAGAAAAGAGGCTGAATCGTATCCCCAGAATGGATCATCCTATTCACTTGACAATTAAAATCTTCCTCGCTGAGGTCACTTTTCAGGGAGCATTCACATGGGACACAAACACCTTCACATTTTTTGCCCATTCAGAGATGTCTTTCCACATATCCTCCAAATTTCCTTGTAACCAATTTTCCAATCATGTTCCGTCCAATTCCCTGACCATTCATTCAGCCAAACCATTAGTCATAGGTCATGAACTGCTACATAATCACACATCTGGCCATTTCTCCTTTCAAGTAAAGTTAACAACCAGGTGTGTTGCTTGAAATTCTGCCCACTGGGAGGATTTCTCTTCGCCACTGCTCTTCGGGGATATCCTAGTAAGGGGCTTAGTGCTGCAGCTGTTCACTTTCCAGTGGTGCTTGCAGGTCATGAAGAACCTTCTCTAAATGAGGTCTTTCTTTTATTTTCCTTTGTCAACTAATCATAGAGAACTTCTCACGGGGCCATAGATGTGGTCTTAGAAAGAGAAAGCAGTATAGCAGAAGCCTAAACCATGAACATTTGGCCATGTCTTCATGTAACTTACTTGTGCCTTCAGGGCCTGCTCAGACCCAATCATGTATATACAACTTCTATTTGATGAGGGAGTGTTGCTGTGCATCTCCAACCTCATGACTTGGTGAGTTACATAACACCCAGTTCATGATGGGCAGCTCATGTTGCATAGTAACTTGGTGACCCAGGGTTAAACATTCAGTTTCTATTAAGGCCCAGTGGCAGGCCAAGGGTAATAGTTATTTGTAGATGATGGCAGAGTTTTGCTCCAAGATCCTAAGAGCCTACACTGAGATTTATCTCTAGGGGCCTGCCAAAGACTCCTTATAGCATCTACATCTGCCACTTACACTTAGAGCACTATTGGGGTCAACGGACAGAGGAACTTTATACAGTAACCTGGACCTGTCACAAAATCTTCTCTTGTTCTAGATCCAAAAAACTAGCATCTCTCTAGGTCACTCAATAAATGGGCTGGAGTAACACATCCTACTGAGGAATGTATTGCCTCCAAAATCCAAAAAGGCCCATTAGGTGTTTTGCCTTTTTTTTTAAAAAAAAAAAATGATTACTGTAGAAAGGGCTAGATGCAACAACTTATTCCCCACGTTAGAAAAGGTATGTCCCATACCACTGGATCCCTGGAAGACCCTTGAACTTTTGTGAGATATATTTCTCACTCTATGACATGCAAATATTTTACTAATAAGTCTAGAGTAGTCACAACTTCTTGCTTACTAGATCCAGTCATCAACGTAATGGACCAGTGTATTATCCTGTAGAAGAAAAAGGTGATCAAGATCCCTGCAAACTAAATTATCACATAGGGCTGAAGAATTGATATATTACTGCAGCAGGGCAGTGAATGTGTATTTCTGGCCATGCCAGCTGAAAGCAAACTGCTTTTGGTGCCTTCTGGAAGGGAGAACAAGGCATTTGCGAGGTCGATAGCTGTGTACCAGGTACCAATGAATGGGTTAATTTGCTCAAGCAATGAAATCACATCTGATACAGCAGCTACAATTGAAAACACCACATGTTTAAGGTTACAATTATCCACTGTAATTCTCTAAGATCCATCTGCCTTCTGCGTAGGCCAAATAGAACAAGTGAATGGGAATGTGGTGAGAATCACCATCTCTGCATCTTTTAGGTCCTTGATAGTGGCACTAATTTCTTCAGTCTTTCAAGGAATGCTAAATTGCTTTTGGTTTACTAGTTTTTCAGGCAGAGGAAGTTCTGGTGGCTTCTACTTGGCTTTTCCTATCATGATAGTCACAAGTAAGAAAATCAAAGCAGGGATAGTGCTCGCTGCTGAGTATACCTATTCCAATGATATGTTCTGGAACTGGGGAAGTATCCAATGGTGGGTTTAGGAACTCACTGGGCCCACTGTGGTACAGACTAGAGCTAAAACTTCTTAATCACCTGACCTCCATAAGTCTCTCCTCTGACTGGTGGACCACAGTGATATTTGGTTCTCTAGGAATCAGTGTCAGTTCAAAGTCGGTGGCCGGTAGTCCCTGAAAAGTATATTTATTTTCTTTTCCTCAAAGCACAGTTACTCTGGTAAAAGGCCATTTGTCTTTTGGTGGAAAGCTGAGATAAAGATTAACAATATACATTTTTGGTAGTGTACTGAGTTCTTCCTCAAGCGGACCCCACCACTTCTCTTTCATTCAAGGGGTTCTGGGTTGGTAAAACTGCTCAAGTTTGGGAATTGCTTGAAGGACAATGACTATCTGTTCTTACAACTCAGTTTATACTGTTGTTCACTTTACCTAGAACTTTTCTGCTTATACAGATCAAGTAAAAATTTAATAGGCTTCCTATCTGTTTCAGTTCTAGGAAAACCATGATTAAATAGTCAGCTCCATAGGTCTGTGTCAAACTATTCTGATTGCTGCTTTGATTCTGTTACCCATTCCAGTAACCATGCCCACCTTGCCTTTGGCTGTTGAGTGCCCCCACTTAACCCCTGCCACCTTGGAACCCAATTACTCCTATTGCATTTAGGTTTCCCAGTTTAGTGACTACAGTTTCTACAGAGAAGAGTAATCATTGAGTTCTTCAAAGATGGCAGGGCTCCCCTCACAAAATTATTTCTCACAATCATAGTGAAAGATATGTCTCCTGGACCCTTCCAGTGTGTGTGAATAAATTTTAAGTGACAAGTTCACACTAACATTCCAATTATCCCAAGCCTTTGAATCCCTCTCTCTATATTAAATCAAGGTAGATCCAGCATTTCCAATTTGTTCACTGTGGTCTTCTTTTTGGTCCATGTTGTACCCAAATGACCAAATTGTCTGAACTCTTTCTGATTCCCCAAGCTGCAACATTAAATGCGGAATCTCTGCTTAGTGAGTCTATATCAGTAAATTTGGCTTGATCCCATTTAATGTTACTTTATTGTTCCACAGATGGTAACTTTGCCTGTTGGCTTCTCAGCCAAGCACTTATACCAAATGTCTGGATGTTCCATGGCCCCAAAGATTAACCATTACTATATGTATAAAGTAAAAATTCTAAGTGACTAAAAAACATTCAGTTGGCATCATTTAATTGATGATATATTAGTTTCAATAACATGTGATGATCATTTGTTAGACATTGTTCTAGGTATTTGATGTGCATTTTCTATGGGGTTAAGACTACCCATAAGATTCTACCTCCCCACCCCCCGCCCGCCGCCAAAAAAAAAACTATTTTAAAGATGATGGAATTGAGGCTCAGAGTATTTAATCATCTTGCCTATGGTCTCATAGCTTGGTAGTAGCAGAGTAGAAGTAGAGTAGAAGTAGAGTAGAGTAGTAGAGCTCAAATTCAGGTCCATATGACACTACAGAGGATTCTTTGTCACATGTTTGATGGTCATTGACACTTAGAGTTTAGGATTTACAAGACTTCATTCCAGAAACTTAGAGATATATACAATTTAGATGTCTAATAGCTGAGCAAGATTTATAAAATTTGATTTGTGTGGATACTTGGGTGAAGAAACCTACTGTCTGCCCTTAGGGAAACAGATATCTTTAGGTAGATAATATATAATATGGTAAATGCCCTAAGAAAGTTATATATAGGTAGTGGTAGTAAGACTTTACTAAACAAAGAAATGGGATTGACAGGGGGAGATGATCCGAGCAGGGGAGAAACTAAAGTATCATATTCATGGTCTATTACCTTCAAATAAATTTGAAAAGTCTGGAAAGTTTAAATCTAAGACCAGGAGCAAAATTTTGTGAGACCATGTAAGGGAAATAAAGCTGGAAATAGAATATGGGGTCCAGTCATTGAGAGTCTCTTATGACAAGGTAAATAATTCTGATTTTGGTTATGAGATACATGATAGATTCCCATGTTTTACAGTAGAGAAAAATGAAAACTGGAGAGAATTAAAGTAATTGACTTCAGCCATAGACATGCTGTAGCAGAATCACATGAAGAAAACAGACATCCAGTTCTCAGCCAGACCGAGAATATGTTAAAATAGGAATACAAAGAAAATTCATTTCAATGACTTCTACCTTCTCCATATAGTAAAAGAATTGATTTCTGGTAAAATGAGTGTAAGAAGAATGAGAAGTTGACAATTTAAGGATGGAGGGGAATTCCATAAAAGAGAGGGTACCCAGGAGACACAAATATAAAATGACAAGCCACAATGAGGGTGTTAGGCAAAACTGAGGTGACAAACACTTTTAATGGGACAGTCACTTATCACTTTGGCCTCTATAATAGTTTTCCAACAGTCTTTCTCATAGTTACTCTGGAGAGCTTCTGAAAATACAGATATCAGGACCTCTTTCCTAGAGATTCAGATTTGGTACATCTGTGATGGGATCCAGGAATCTCAATTTTGAACAAGTACTGCAAGTGATGCTGATGCTGAACTTCTATAAACACTAATTAAACAATTAAACAAAAATGATTTTATAATTCAACACAGAAACAGCTGTTTGGAACCAGGTTTATGGTGTTGAGAGTCCACCAATTAGGTTTCCCCAAACATGAAGGGCAGCATTCACAATCTACTCTAACTTATAAAACTGCAATGATTAAAATAACCAATATAAACATTTACTAAATATTTCAATGCAAACAATTGTGATAAATTAGAGTAATAATTCAAGAAACTAAATGCACAATGATGTTATTAACTGCTGTTTAACAACTTAAATAAATGTAAATTGCACATTAGCTTCCCTCCTTTCCCCATCTCCATCCCATAAAATCTTCCAATCCAGCCTCTAGCCTCTAATACGTCATGCCAATGACTCTGCCTTAAAACTCATGTTTGAACACTTGTTTCTGGGTCTTCAAAGTTCATTCTGAACACTTACAAATGACCCGCTTAGAAAGCAGCAGGTTCATGGTGAAATGCATAGGTAAGCCAGAATTTGGACCCAAACCCAACAAAAGCCTGAGTCAATTGAATCAGTTCAACTGGATTTGATTCAGCCACAATTACAAATCAATGCTTTTTTTTTCCCCCTGTGGGAAGCAGAGAACTTAATTTAGCACTGTCTCCAGAGTTTTTCTGAAGATCTATGAATGGATCCAGCAAAAATATTGAACACAGAGAATTTTTGTTTTTTTGGGGGGGACATTGTCAATCTTCTGTGTCACTCTAATTATTCTCTTCATAAAGAGATTCATTACCTCCAGTGGCACTGCCTCTATGGTCTAAAGGCAAATGGAAGGTTCCAGGTCCCAAGGTATCTTCTACAGCTAGAAGTAATTAAAAGCACAAGTTCACCGGAGTGTTTCAGTTATTTAGTGCTGTGAAAAAAATTACCCCAAATTTCATGGCTTAAAACAAAATCAGTTAACTGTTCCTCACAGTGTCTGTGGGTCAAAACTTTGGACAGAGTTTGGCTGGGTGGTCTCAGGATTGAGGTCTATCAAACAAATGCAGATAGTGGGGTGGGAATGGGACTAGAGCAAGGTGTGCTATCAGTCAGAATCTCATCAGGCATCTCTCTGTCTCTTCATGTGATCTTTCAAATACAATAATTTGGGCTTCCTCACAGCATGGCTGCCTTTATTTAACTGTTTACACGATAGCTGGCTTTACTGTAAGTGAATGTCCCAAGAGAGCCAGGCAGAAGCTGCATCTCCTTTTACAACCTGATCTCTGAAGTCGCATGGCATCATTTTCATCACATCTACTGATTTAAACAATCACAAAAGCACAGTAATCTCTGGTGAGAAGAACGTTGAAACTTCTATGCATGTTTTAAAATCATTCGGTTGAGTTACCAATAATGTCTCCTGGTTCTGAGCTTCTCTGAGTGTCCATGGCTAGAAAGTGGAAAAGGGCAAAAACTCATGCATATGTGATATGCAAGTTAGTTTACATGTATGTATGTGCACCAAAAAAAACACATGTCAGGGATTAAAAGGATTTGACTATTTAAATCTAGAAATGTACATGGAGTTGTTTCCAAAGTAACTGGGGGCCAGGGGTGTGTCTCGGAGTGAGTGCATGCGCATTACAACCACATTTGTGTTTTGTCTGAGTGACGAAACCACTCTACGGTTCTCATTTAAACTCATTTCCCATGTTGTTTTATTTAAAGACTTGAAAATATTCAAAGAGAAAAGGCATGGTTTCTAAAAATTGAAAGCAGATCCTTGGTTGATGTTAAATTTTTAAATGGCAAAATAAATAGAGAAACCCACTTGATGATTAGGCATTGCTTATAAAGGAGGGTGGGGTTGAGTGAGTGAATTAAATCCACCGCCAGGAAAATTCTTTCCCGATTAGAAATAAAAGTTTATATGTTTTTCATACAGATTCCATCGTGCTTGTGCATGTCATCTTCGGAGACAAACTTACTTCTTCGACATTAAATTAAGCTGTATGTATGTGAATGATTACTGAAGTGGACTAGATAGGTTCAAGAAAAGTTATGGAAAAAGTAGAAGTGTGAAGAAAGTACGTAAGGCTTGTCTATAAGTGGTTGTGAATACATTCAAAGCTGGAGCGAAGGCTCCTACTAATGATTTTATTTCCAAACATCTCAGAGGGAGAGCTGCAAGTTCAAAACAGGGCATGTGCTCATTGGTCCCAAAGTAAGACTCAGTATGCATAAGTTTTTTCTACTCCATATTGTTCTCAGATTTGCCGTAAAGTTTACTATTATCAAGCATCTTATGAGAAAGATCCTCTGAGTCCTGTTTGGGGTAGAATGACTAACTATCCAAGCAACAGCCATTACTTGGTTTCATGGCACCTTCTCGCCCAAAATATTTCTAGTCAGGTAGGTTCAATTTTTTAATTCTTCCTAATTAGAAAACAAGTAATCTTACAGTCTGGGATGCCATTCTCTAAGTCTTCATGTAGAAATAAAAAGGTAGATTTGAGCCCCCTTGTCACTATTCTTCAAAGCAAGTGTCTTCATGACTGCCAGCACATGGATCAATTTCAATTTCAGTACAATTAATAAAGGCACAACATTTGGTTGGAATATATTCCATAATTTGGCAAGATTGCACATTTAGAAGTACATCCTACTTAGTTCTTTCCTATTTTACTCTTCTACCTGGTTACTAACACTTAGACTCTTGAGAAAGTCTTTTCATCAAATTTAAAATGCTTATAACTCTGTCATGATTTGACTCAGTTCCCTTAATGCAGGTCTTCTAGTCTCCCCAGTGTCCTAAATTTCATGATTTGAGTCATTCCTTCATGATTTTAACTGCTTTATTACTGAGATATTCCATATTCAGTGTTAAATCTTGTCCTCTAACATTTCTGTCCAGGAATTAGAATGTGTATTTTAATAAATTTTTGTCCTTTCTTGTTCAGTTCAGGATTCCCTTAGTGCCACTTCAGATTAAGTGATCTGACTACCTCATCCCTGAAAAATTCATCCTCTGCTAAAATGTCACAGAACCTTGAATTTTATCTCTAAGTACTCATTCCTTAGGGAAATTTCCCAAATTTACTTCTTACTTTTTCATAAGTATTATTGGAGTATCCTGTTGAAATAGAATTCTTGCCTTACACCAAATCTCTTTAGTCTAAATCCACAGGGAGAAATGAGAATTTATAAAACAAATGTTTCTATGTATAACAAGTATTAAGATCTGCGAAGTTTGGGAAATACAAGTTGGCAAACTTTTTTTTTTTTTAATTAGTTTCAAGTATAAAGTACATTGGTTAGACATTTATATAGTTTATAAAACAATCCTCCTAATTGCTCTTTCTTTCCTCTGGCTCCCACCTAGCCATTACATTAATGCCGACTGCATTTCCTATGCTGTGCTCCCCATCCCCATTTTCCATAATGGGCCATATAGTAAACACTACAGGTGTTGTGAGCCATGTGGTCTCTGTTGCAACTAATCAGCTAAACAGCCGTCATAGTAGCCATAGACAATATATAGCAAATAATTATGGCTGTGTTCCAATAAAACTTTCTTTACAAAAACAGATGAGCCTGGCTTTATCTATAGACTGTAAATTCCTGACTTCTGGTTTTAGGGACTACAACTCACTTATTTAGTGCTAATTTTTACCGATACTGATACCGATAAATTGTTTCCTCATTCTTTATCAATGAAGATATCAATGTTTCCATTTTTCAGGTGGGGAAATTGGAATTGAACATGTAATTCTGGAGCACAGTGTCTGGAATAAAGTGTGAAATAAATGTTGTATTGCTTTTGTGTATATATGGAGTATGGATTGGATATTTACTATAACAAGACATAAAGTTTGAAATTTCATTAATCCATCCTATATTTATTAAAGGTTTACTCTACTTAATATTTTACGCATAATTATCTGAAGACATTATTGTTAAAGACATAAAGGTGAATGAGATTATCTTGGGAACAGAACAACAGAAGTCAGATAACAAAACTCGGAGACAAATGACATATAATGGCATTTTACCAAAGCAAAAACTCTAAACTGATATTAATTTAGATTGAGATTTTTCTATCTAGCCTCATGAAACATTTATTTAGTCTTAGAGTGGAGAATTCAGTTAAATTTCCAAAATATTATTTTCTTAAAAGTATTACTCCCTGAGAATTTAATGAGCTCAACTTTGAATTAATTTATTAACATAACTACATGCAAACTCAAACTATAACTAAAAGAATTAGTGGTGAAAATAAGACTTTTTTTTCAGAATAAATACTGAGAGTTAGCTCTAGAATTGAAAATAAGATGCTTTTAGAAAAACTAAAAGATAACCAGAGAGAGAAAAAGAGAGTGAATCTTGTGATATTTTAATGAGATATATATTAATCTATTAAAAATATATTTAAAATTATGATGTATAAAGTATATTTTAAAATAAGCTACAAATATGAACTATTGAATTTATAGACACACCAAAGTTTGGACACGACTGGAAAATAAATATGCTAATCCATCTTCAAACCCATATGCATCACTTACTCAAAAGATTCATTCTAGTCTTGGATCATCTTTAAAAATTCTAAGACAAATTTCTCACGGTTTTCTTTGTGCCTCAATTTCAACTTCTGTAGAATGGAGAAAATAATTGTCCTTGTCTTACAGGGAAAAATTGTAAAGGTTGAATACATTAATACACATAAAGCTCTTGGAGCAGGGCCCCACAGATGACACAAGCTTAATATATATTACCTATTACTTAAAAAATTTTTATTTTATGCCACTTAAGTTTTTTGAAGTACTCCATGAAGAAAAGCTTCCTTGATATAAAAATAAAATTTTAGGAAGCAGATCATTTAAAATCCTCAGATTCACAAACTCATCAACACATTAAATATTCAGAAAGTGTTGAGTAAAGAAATCTAACTCACTTTATTTCTCATATTTACTTGAACACAAAAATGAGTGCAAATATTATTTATGTATTCTAAAGAACCCATGTAGGGCATTGCTGCTCTGAAGGAATTATAACTGAATAGTCTCGGAAATATAATAAACTCGATTGGCCATCTATAGCTTCAGATCTTCTGGGTCTCATCTGATCCATAGACATTGCTGCAGTTAACTCCTCTGCACAAACTTCAACCCGCTTTGTGCAAAAAGAGTATCGCCTCAGTCATGCAGTAGCTTTTCTTATTCTCTGCCCTGGGGTTTTCCTGATACACAGGATGGGATTCTCACCGGAACCCAGTCACACATGTGCAACCTTGAAGTATGTGGTAGTTATACCCTAAAGGACAATTTTCAACCCAGGGAGGATGTAGTTGACACATAACTACTTATTTTTTTTTTTCTTATAGACAGATAATTCTGGGATGTTTTATACTCTCTTGCTTGATGGTGTCAAAAGAATTCAGCATCTATTCTCACATAGTAATGATCAACAAATTACTATGTTGATTCTCTCCCACCTTCCTTCTTTCATCCTCTCAGGTCCTTCACGACCACAAATGGGATCACTTCTCAGATGACCAACCTGCATGCAAACTCTTGTCTCAGGCTCTGATGTCTGTAGAACCTTAGCTAAGACAAGGACTGATATATAGACTGATATAAGATGAGGACATACATTATATATACTATATGCTCTATACAAAATACAATGTAGATAATAAATCTTGTGAGTTCCATCTTTTGAACTCAGTACATTAGCTTTAAAGAATCATGTATGGTACAAAACTCACATTCTATATCTGATAAGGGGCGGGGAGAATAAAGAAGATACTCCCCGCCCCCAATAATGTCTTATTCCAAGGTTTACGTGTGTTGGAGTTATAAATGAAATTGTAGCTATCATTCTTACTGTTACTTTGTAGCTCCTCAGTGATAGTGACCTTTGGTAAAAAGGTATAAATTTTACAAACATAATTGCCTGTTCAATAAGAATTGTGGTCACTGATATTGTCAATAACAGAACTGGTGAGTCTATATGGTCTAAAATCTCATTTTCTTCTTAAACTCATCATGTCCTTTGGCAGGTATGTTTGTTGAGATGTGATAGAACCTAGGTTATTTTGATTTGTTAAATGATTTTAAAAATTCCTTATAAAGAATAGAGGAGAATTCACATCATAAAAAATAAATAAATAAAATTTGATAATTCAATAAATAAAATTCTTCGCCATCAGAAAAATAAATTAAAAATAAATAAAATTCTTTTCCATCAGGATAAGGGAGAAAATTAGAGATTATCTATTTTCCAAAATGAAGCACACTTCAACTTTAATCCACATTTACATTTGAATCATTTTAAGGATAGGATAAATGAGGGCCTTTTGCTTTAAATGTTGACCTTAAAATATCATATTAAATTTAAATATCATCCTCATTGATCACGTAGGAAAGCCAACATCTCATGACTTGGAATATCCTTGTGTTTGACAGAGCCATTGGAGACAGGCCCCAGACTGACTTCAGCTGGGATGGCACATGTGGATCGCTGAGTGATTCATTTCCAGATGGAAACACGTGCTAAAAGAACTACAGTTCTAACAAGAAGCAATCATGTAGAAAATTTTTCTGAAATTGTGGAAGGTCACAATGTCTGACTTGAAGTGAAACCATCATAGAACACGTCATATAGCAAAAATAAAATCAAAGCCATCTTAGTAGTTATTTTCTATAAATTTCTTTCCTTTTACTTTTAATTACTAAGTAGGGTGCTGAGTCTAAACATGGTAGTCACATAGCAAAGGAGTCTTTTTATGAAACTGAGAGGTAATGGCATTATCTTCTGAGCAATTTCACTTTAATTTTTTTTTCAGTAGCGAAAATTCAAAACTTCAAATGTCAAACTACTGGAAAGTATAAACGAACATTTTTCTTTGAAGAATTAACAATTTGGATCGCTTCAATCATATGTAAATGTTAAAGGCCACAGAATACATGATAAATATATAAAGGAAAAGCATTTGGGAAAAGTCAAAGTAAGTTGTCACATGAGAAAGGGAAAATCAAAATATATTCCCTTGATTGAAACAAATACATGTTCTGCTTTATATTGTCAGTATTTGTGTAAATATCTTATTCCTGAACCCTAAAAGAGGACCAGATAAACAGTTTATTATTGCCTACATGGCCTTCTCTCATGTAATGTAGTACATTCTCCAAATTTTTGGTTAAAATAAAATTAAATTTACAAATTCAAAGCTGTTTGAAGAAATCAAATGAAAAAATAATATGACCCTATGGTTAATTACATGCATGGGGAAAATGTGTTCTAATGTGTTCTCATATCCATTTTGGATAGTGAAGATTACAAATCTATCACTCAAGTAATAATACTATAAGAAGAAAAACAAAGATGAGAAACTGATTCTGAGTCTATCATCAAATCTGGCATCATATCATGCGATATGTAAACACATACTGTATGTTATGGTACACTAGAAGGGAGTCTATACTCAGATATATGTGTACTCTCAAGTAAAAATTCAAAGTAACCATATTTTCAGTCTTTCAGATTCCAGCTTTAGCTCAAAGTATGTGGGTTCTAACCCTATGTGGGAGAAAGATCACAGATCCTTTTTTCTTAGTAAGTCCAATTGCCCACTTTTCTTGATCACCTGTATGGTATATAATCTGTGATGGAAAATAAAATTCATCAAGAATTTCATAGCACTGTATATTCACACTTTTTAAAAGTTAATGTTAAATTGTCTTTCCTTATAGTATAGTTGAGAAAAATTTTAGAGGAATAAGAGGAAAAACTCCTGGAATAAACAACTATGTTTTGCCAAGGGGACCAACCAAGGACTTAGGACTCTCAACCAAGCACAAACATGTGATATTAAATCTCCACTGGCGTTAGCTAGTGGGTCTTGCAGGACAGAGTTCATGTGAAAACCAGCAAAGTCAAACCTTGGGGTACTTCAGCAAATAATTGAGTAGCAGTACATCCTGAATCTGCTATTTTTGGTAGTGTTAGTGTTTGTCTGGCGATAGCTTTAAATCTTAAACTCTGTTTTGTAGGAATGAATGTGCCCATATTCATTATGAAATATTTCTTTTGTGTCTTAAAATAAAAAAAGTATTTGAGTGTAGTTGCACCAAAAAGTTAATGGGGATCTTTAAGAGGAAAGGTTCATGAAACTCTTTTTGCTAACACAATTTTTTCCTTTTTTTTTTTTCTTCCATTGGTGTTTTGCTGAAAGCCCATGATTTGATGGACTGGAACAGAGAACATTTTGAAGGCTTTTAAAATTAAAGGAGGGAAAATTTCCAGGGAATCCCATTTCATTTAAATTATGACTGTAAACAGGAGTGTTCCTGCTATTCAAAGTGATAAATTGCAATTGGAATTATTTCACCTAAAACAAAATAAATTTATAAATACAACCAGTTTTTTTCAGCCAATGTCTTGATGATTATAACAATATATCCACAATGAGGATGATCTCTTTTGTTCGATGACCCAGTATTGTACTTAGAAAACAACACATGCCAGTATACAAACTTGTTAGGTATTGGTATGCTGTAGACAAACAAAATTGAAAAATAAGGCACAGATAATCTTTCTCAAATATTATTAATTTAATATTAAAAAATCAAGATTGTTTTGTGTGAATAATCAAATATACATTATCATTAAAGAACTTATGACTTCTCTGATGATTTTGGGTCATACTGATACTCTATATCCCACAGTGTTTCTTCCAGTTTAATTATGTAACACCAGACAAAGTGTTCCAGTAATATGCAAACTAACATCTAACTATAAACACAAAACACATGTTCTTACAGTATATGTCAGGAAAAGGTACATTGGTTAAGGATCAGGTCAGGGCTGAGTCTAAACTGGGAAGGCACTTTAAAGTGGGCTATAATGACAGCGTAAGGCGCTGGTGCTCCAAACACACTTTACCTCCTAGTTTTCTGTCACAGGGTAGTCACTAAGCTTCTCTATTTCTCAGTTTGATCACCTGCGAAATGGGGAAGAATTTATCAGTTTTAGATGTTTAGCCTTATATGTGAAGTCTCCAAAACTTTACAAAATAACTAAAACATTGAATGAATATATTTAGTTCAACATGATAAACATGACTGTCTGCCCTTTTACCTTAAAATTCAGTCTTCATTTTTGGTGAATTCTAAATGAATTGTTAAAAAAAAGTTTAAAGTGTGATATTTATTAAATATATAATTTATCATGTTAGGAGCTCTACTTCCCCTGCATCTTAATATTTACAATCTTAATATTTTGAGCATAGTTATATTTACAATTGGGCACATAAAAATCTTAAGCGTATCTATTAAGTCAGTGCAAAATGAAAATGGCACACTCAACATGCTAATATTTATATACCACTTAATTAGGTACTAATTTTTATTACATAAATGATTTTATTTCATTCTTGCAATAATGCCTTGCAGTGGGAAAGCTAGGTGTAACATTACATTCATCCTACTGATAAGAAAAGTGAGGATCAGAGAAATGGTGACTTGTCCAAGGATACAGAGCTATTAGATGAGAGGATCAAAATTTCAGCATGTCTTTTTTTTGTGACCATAATTTTCTAGTTGTTTAAAGTAGCCCAAGTTTAAGGTCTTGAAAAATCACATTAAACATAAAAATAATCATATTGTAGAAAAACAGACATTAAGTTGTTTTATTAAGTAACTGGCTCTTGAATTTTTTCAAATGTTTAATTGTTATGCATAACTTGATTATATTATTGATAACAATGAGGATGACATGAAATGATGGACTAAATTCTATAAAATAAATATATCATTGAGTTTATAGCATACTTGAATTTATCTGAAGAGTTTCTGTAGAGCAAATGTCTGATTATCTGGGATGAAAATTAGGCTTCTCACCATGAGTGGTACAAGTGCTGAGAAGTTCTTAAGAAGGGATTCAGAAAAAGATTATAAGTGGCAGAGAAATGGCTCTACTTCAGGGTTTTTCTGTTAGTGGTGGTGGCAAGTCCCTTTTTCACAGATGGAATTGAACAATTAATAGCATATGGCAAAGCGAGGAGAGAGGCTAAGGAGAAATCAAAGAAAGAAAAATTATCGGAACCTCATTTTTATCTTTGATATAAAAGGAACACACATCTGAAATCTGGAAAATAATGTCTATGCTGTTATGCATGTTAATAGGTTCAGAAAAACCCTAGCCAAGAAGTATATTCTGTTATGTTCTTTACTATATCTCATCTTCCTCACAGACTTAGATGGTTCAGCAAAGTAGGGCTTTTTAAAATTTTTTATTTTTTTTGGTCAAATGTTTATGCCCTTAGTTATATTCCATGTTAAATTTTTTGTTCTAATCACTAGCAGATTCAGCAAGTTTCTTAAATAGGAGACAGTTTTACAAATCTAAAGTTTTCAAGTAGTGCATGTTTGAGAAAAAGCCATTCAGGTAGTTTTTGTTTAAATGGGATAATGTTCTAAGACTTGCATACAATCCATTAGTTACTCATTATCTCCATTAATCTTTGACTGTTTAGACATTTCTGATGAAAAGATATATTTTCTTGTCATCCAATATTATTGTTGGATAAATAAGGTCAGAACAATTCATTCTTTTTATGTTGTAAAATAATATCAGTTCAAAGCAGCTAATGAACTAATTTTTAAAACATTAGATAATTTCTTCTACAATAATGTAATTTGATTATTAAAAGGATTTTCTAATGTTTAAAATATTCTCACATTACAAAAATTAAAACTTGATTGAAATAAGGATGAAAAATCCATAATTGTAATTTATAATTCAGTTGTTTCAATCTATAGGTAAGTTTCTAATTTTTCTTGTTCTGTTTTAAGATTTTGACATGTAGACATTTAAGGTAGAAACTTTACAGCAAGAGTTCGGAAGTTTGTTAACATTTTAGATATAGATCTTATTTTGGAAAACGTCTTCTAAAATTCTTTACATAGTTTTCTAACTATTTTTTTCAACAGAGAAATAAAGACACGTTTAAACTTTATTACATTCTTTATCCTCACACCCATGACTTCCAACCTCTCCTCCATCACAGCTTAGATCATAGTGTACCTCTACAATTAAATTTTCCCCAACTGAGCTCTTTCTTGACATCAGCTCTGATTACTCTGTAAATCACTTATAAAAACACCAATGTCTAGGTCCTCCCCTCTACCAACTATCAGAATCTGTTCCTAGGTGGGTCTAAGACATCATTTTGTTTGATAATCTCCTCAGATGATTTTAATGGGCAGCCAGGCTTGAAGACCCACAGCAGTTTAGCAGTGACAAAATTGTTCCCCACCAACCCATCCCTGGTCAGAGCCCAGCACACACACACACAGGTTTGGTTAAAAATAAACCATGTACCCTCTAGACCCTATCCCAGTAAACTGCTCTACTCTCAAATGCCAATATAGCAACTTAATATCTTTAACCTTAGAGAATAATAAGTTGTTTTTTTTTTTTAATATGTAAAGATAAATTCTTATAGGAGGGTCTAATTACAGGACTGCTGTCTCTCCCCTTCTCTTTAATTATTTTTAGGAGTGCAGAAGCTAGAAGAAAAAAAAGTGGGCCTTTGAAATAGACAGATGTGAACTGAAATCATAATTATACCACTGATGAGCAGCATGCTCAGGTAGATGATTTCATTGTGTTGAATTTCAGCTTCCTTAGAAGTAATATGGGGATAAATATCCCATCTACAGAGAAGATTAAAAGATTAAATAGCAATATATATGTAAACTACCTGGCACAGAAGTATTAGTTCCATTTTCTTAAAAGATCTTATACTTTAAAACAGTAATTTTTATATTGAATTTCTAGGAGCATAGGGCTCAGTGGCAGCATCTCAGGACACATGGTTGAGTTGAGCAAGAGATCTCAAGAGAAAGAGCTCTAGCTCCCTAAAGTCAAGTTCTGCCAGACACGCACCACTTTGATGTATGTTATATGGTGGCTTTTGACATGAGATGTCATATAATAAAAGAATTCTACTGAAGCAAAAAAATGCATAAAGCCACTGAGTTAAGTTATGACAGCTTGTTTTTTTCCTTCACTGTACACATAATTCACTGCAAATGCCCATGTTGAGTTATTTATTTCATTAATTATAATATTGGCTTTAAAACTTGTTTTTACATGTTAAAAAAATAATTGAGTACTCTGTACTTGGACTACAATAAAAGGTCAGTTTTAGGAAGTAACTCTTTAAAAAATTTTTTTAATTTATTTTTTGGTTGCAGTTGATATACAATATTATATCAGTTTAAAGTGTACAACACAGTGATTAGACATTTATATAATTTATGTGATGAGTAGAAGATCCACATTTTGGATGTAGATAAAGTACATAACAAATGTAGCATTGTAAAGAGTGTTAAGGAGGCAATGGAACTAAATCAATACCAAAAAGAGAATAATTGAGTAAGATAGCTTAGTCAAGATGCTCTCGTAGGACATGTAATCTTGACCTCATTTTGACTATAATAAAAATTAATGGGACCAACAGCAGTCTGGAATTTCTATAGATACCAGTCTCTTTAGTTCATCGTTTCCCAAAATAAAAAAAGGATACATGACTTTCTTGCTGTTTCTAATTTAACAAATATAATCACACATTACTATAAACATAGTTGCTTATCGTATTCATCCAAATTTCTGGAAAATATTAAGATTTATTGTCAAAGTAATGAGAACAAAAAATGTTCCCTAGCATATTTTCTGTTGGGCATTTCCTGTTGCTTTCTGCATACTTTTTATTGCAATCATTATTGCAGCTGAACCTCTTTACTATTTTTTCTCTCTCTCTTATACTTGCAGATATAGGTTTTCGTTAAGTGGCTAAAATTACCAAAGTTCATCTCTATATTCTTCATGGCTCACCCACAATGTTATCTTCCTTGGGGCATAGATCATTGGAATTTTCTGGAAATCATTTTGACATGCAGCACAAGGTTTGTGACAGTAAAGGCCATAAATGGACAATGTAACCAGAGGCAAGAAACAGCTCATCAAAATGCCAAATGAAAGCCTTGGTAGTTGAAATTTATTTGGTGTTTTGTAAACTACACAATTTGGATTCCTGCAATTCTACATGCCTCACAAGTTTTCATAGTTGTAAAGAGTGTATCTGTCACTCATCTTTTCAAAGTGACTTTTCAATAAAATTAATAAGGAAGTGAGATGCTATTGGGAGCACATTGACTCTCTAGTTCCACTTGTTTTCTGGAAGTGAAAAAAATTACATGCAACTTCTAGCAATCTTGCTCCAATGTAAGCATATTACTCTACCTCACACATGTACAACCATCTTATTTGTGGAACAAACATTGCCAAGCCAGAAGCAGGTTGATGCTTTTGGATATTATAAAATCAAGATAGCACATGACACAAACACTTCTGTTAACTTCAAGTTGACCAGACACATATTCACTTGGAAAACCAACAAGGCTAATCCCTTACTTAAATTTCTTTGATGAAAGAAAAGAAAAAAAATTTCAGTTATCTGAAAACTACTTGAAGATTAGTTTAATAAGCTTCCCTTAAAATTTTTTATAAGGCTTACTGTGTGCCAGACATTGAACTAGTCCTGGAGATTAAACAGAGGATAAGTTGTAATTTCTCTCTCAAAAATATCATAATTATGTCAACAAATGGTGTCAGAACAGTGTGATAATTGCAATAATGGACTTGGATACCATGTACTGTAATGGAGGGCATAGAAAGGGAAATGATTCATTTTTCCTGGAGAAAAACTACATGAGGTTACACAGAGGAGAGGGACTGAGCTGGGTATTGAATAATACAAAATAAAACAGGAGACATGAGAAACAAGAAAGTGAGAGAAATAGGGGTAGGTGATGCACTCAGATCAGAGGGGAGAAAGACATAAAACACTGAGGAGAGCAGTAGTATAATGAAATGTTTAAAAAAATTCAAATTGTCAATTATAGGGGAATGAAGTTTGAGACTATAAATGGCAAGAATTAAAGTTACATATGTAGGAAGATTCTTGCATGCTATGTAAATCATTCCTTTGGATACCAAAAGTATCCAAAGTTCTTATATTATATGTACCATTTGTTAAAAAATTTCCTTCACTATATGTACGTTTATTTATTTTTATAATTATATATGAACTACATGATAGTTTTTCAAAACATCTTTTTTCAGATATCTGACTTAGTTATTAATATTTCTCAAGTGTTCTTAACAGTGCTTGGCACAGAGAGGACTCAGCTGTGAAATGAATGATGTACGTTACTAAACACAGATAAAAAACATGAGTTTCAAGAAAGGGATGTGCTAAAAAGTCATTTTAAGGGGTTTGCTAATAGAGATGGCTTTCTATTGTCTTTATCTGGTATCTCATGGTACAGTATATGCTTCGAGGCTCATGTATAATGATGGCAGATGTAAATTAGTATTTCTAATAATCTTCTTGATAATGTTGAAATTTTTTGCCTAAAATCTTCTCAAATCTTCCTAGATCATCTTCTTTACCTTGTGATGTGGCTAGGAAAAGCTCGTGTTAAGGGAAGAAGGTGTTTCAGTTTTATAATATTTTTAATAGCTCTTTTATACTGACATTATTAGTGTCATCTTCAATGAATTCTTCAGGGAAATGTTCTTAAGTAACTTGCTTATTTTCTGAGGTTTTGTAAAGACGTAGTAATACAGATGATAAATTCACTTGCCGATACGTATAAACTACAGTACATTGCAATACATTGAAAGTAAATGAGTCAGGGTGTCATCATCGAACTGCACTCTGATCCTCCAACTCCTGCTTTTGAATTCTTTACGGGATCACTTATCAGTGGAACTGAAGGAGGATACTGGGGCCTACCTACATATTAAATGTCAATACAGCATAATGAATTTCTTTTTAAATATAATATATAATGCAATAAATGTAAATATTTCAATATTTTCTTCTTAAACTTGAAAGAATTGTGTCTCTTTCCCCCTTGAGGGGAATGCACCTCCATTTAGAGACCATGGTTGTGGAAATAGAAACTATGAAAAAAGATTAAGCACAGAAGTGATATCTTTAGACTTGATTGAAAGAACTGTTTTATAGCCAATTTTCTTAGGCAGCTTTAAGTATATATTTTAATTCTATCATTTTGGATGGGTTGAAAACTTTCTAATATGTACTTTAGACTCCTTTGATTTACTAATAGCTATCTTATCAGTACTTTTCTTTATGTCTTACTGTGCAGCATTATAGAGGGGTCTTTAATGTCTACTAAGTTTTTTTTTTTTTTAAAACATGAGTCTCTATATTAAGTAGCCCTATGTTATTATTCTTTTAAAATTTCTATTATTTATTTTCAGAAAATTTTAGTATTTTCTGTGTCTAGTTAGCATCATTACTGTTATCGTTATTGTTATTTTTTCCCTTCTTGACTCATCCAATTTAACACATTCAAAGGGCATGAAACTCAGATGATCAGCTTAGTAAAATTGTATCTAAAATAAGGCAAAAACTTTCTTAGTTCAGGCTGAGGAATATTCTTCTAAGCAAACTAAATATGTGACTTAATATGTGGACTTGATGATCTCTCTCTTTTCAGAGGCTTTTTTTTGTTTGTTTCCTTTGGTTTAAGTTTTAGGTGTGAGATATATTCCAGATAAACTTAAATGCCAAGCACCCAAGTTCTGGACAAATCAAGCATGACTCTACATGTTACTATTACTGTTTTATGATTTCTCTTTATAAAAATTGTTAACAATTATTTTTCATTTGTTAGGACATCTGCACACTTCTAAACTTGCTGAATGAAGCTCTAGAGAATCTTGAGTAGATCAAAAGAGGGAAAACTTTGGCCCTGACATGCAAATTGAGAACTGCTGAAAAGCAAGACAAAGAAGGAGCACTGAAAGAGAGAGGAAGAATTTATTCTGAGCAGGAGACCCTCATAACTAGAATCGAGGCCTGCATAAAGTCATTCTTCCGAAGAATAAGAAGAGGTAGCTGGGTTGATGGGAAAATAAAGAATAAATAAGTCTCAGTTGCCAGGTCAGTGAAAGAGGACATAGCCACTGTGTCTGTGGCACAGTGATGATACTTTGGCAATGCACACACTCAAGCAATCAGTGCTAGGGGGCTCTGAAGAGGAATTTAAGCTGAACTCATTCTCAAATAAATCAACTTAAGATAAACAAAATGATCTCTTCCATATGTTATTGGGTGCCTGGTGAATTAAGATTTTATTTATTCTACTGACTATAGAGCTATTAATCTATATTTTATGAAAAATTTTATAAATATAGAAAAATACTAAAAGTAATACAGATATATATCCTCTCAGAATTAATGCATATTAGTATTTTATCCTATTTGCCTCAGACTTTTGTTAAAGGCATAACATGTTATAGCTTAATTTCTCTTTGAATGCCTTCCCAGCCTCATTTGGGCTTCCTGCTTATAAGGGCAATTTGGAGTTTGAAAAGTTAACTGGAAAAAATGAATTGATATAGTTGTATTTTTATTCCAAATTCTGGGTTACACTGCAAATAAGACAAAGAGAAGTATTACTGATATCTTTTACCATAGATTTGTTTTTCTTTTTCATCATGTAATAGTGCTTTAAATGTCTCATTAAATGTTCATTAACTCTGCTTGATGGATAGCAGTACATTTCTCTTGGCATATACATTATGGGTAAGGAGTTTCTAACATCATGTTGAATGGGTTCACATAGTTTCAATACCTGAGAAGGGAGTGCCCAGACTGAGCCACCACAGAAGGTATAAAAAGGATTAAAACATCTTAGCTGCTGTTCTTTCTTACTTAAGGAAGGTGCAGATATTTTAGAAGCAAAGTTTGCCTGTGGGCAAATTGTTTTTCTTTCCCATGTTATATTTTCACTTGAGGCATAAGACAGGATTGTCACAGGTTATATTCTCAGGCAGCAAACATGGAGATGGAAGTTTGTGCACAGGGGGTTTATTGAATAGTGCCTTGAAAATACTCCTATAAGGGAGTGAGGAAAGCAGATGTGAGTGTAGGAGACTGATGCAGACACAAAAGAAGGCATAGCTGATCTCACTGGGTTCATGGGAGCAGAGATGGTCCTTCATAACTGTCCTTCTGTGAAGAAGGATGTAAAAAGGGCTGCTGTTGGGGAGGAGATAAGAGCCTTTAGTTAGGCAAATCTTTGTGGTCTAGGGCAATTTCTGGAGAGGCATGCATCATTAGCAAGCAACAGTACCAGCATCTGCGGAATGAGGGCTTCAGTACTGGAGAGGGATTCTAGGCAATTTGCCATGCCTGTGTCCAGCCTGTGCATGCAGCATGTACAAGATAGAACACAGCAGGTGCCATGGCACACATACTATTAATAGTCAAATAGTCACTCCATTTCATAGGGATGACTATCCAAATTAATGCAATTTAATTTCTTTGCCAAGCAATATTTTATTTTTAGTAGTAAAATTTTATAAACTATATGAATGTTTTCCCTATTTTTAATTTAATTAATTAAACTAATCAAATATCTACTTAAGAACCATTTCAAAGGGAATGTGCAAATATAAGAAAAGTCATGCTCACTTTTTGGAAGGAATCAACAATAGCATTTGACAGGTTAAATACATAGGAATAGAACACTTAGGGAACAATTCCATAACCATGCATAAAGGAAATGCATGATAATGTACTAGGAATAAAAATACTAATTAAATTTAGGTTGGAGAACTTTTCAGAATGGACTAGTGTTTGTATTGGAAGTAAAAGCATCAGTTAAATTTTCTTTTTTTACATTTTTCCAGACTGTTTTTAGCAGGCAAAAGTAATTATTACCACATTATATACTAATTCTCTTTTGTAATTACCTAGGTTATAAAAAGTTATAAAAGGAAAACTGGAAAAAACAGATAGGTTACAGTTTAGAGGTTTTTTTAGTCCAGTAAAACTTTATTTAAAGGACCTTGCAGTACTATGACTTTGAATCTAGATCAGGTAATTTCTCTATGTAGTCTTCTCTTTACCTATAATGCAAAAGTCACAAAACGCAGCTATCATTCTTGTGTTCATAAGAACAGAGTGCAGTCCTGTTCGACCAGAACTCAGCATTCTGGTGAAAATGCATGGGCCAAACAGATATCGTGCAGAACTGGTGACCAGAGAGGGGCCCAGGGGAGGAAAGAGAAGCGGGCAGAGCCTTGGACACCCAAGGTCTCAGGGTGGAGGGAAGAAGTTCTACAATGGGGAGAAGGAGATGTCAGTAGTAAAGGAGGAATGTCTGTTGAATTAATTAACACTGTTTTGATCTAACATGTTTTTGACTTTCACATGTTAGGGATTATTTTGGATGTTATTTCATAATAATGTTTTAAATAAAAAACTCTTTGTTTCAATTTGATATTTTCTCATGTGCTCATGGCAGCTTTACAATACTTCTTTACTTTTTAGTCTTTATTTTTGCTTTCTCTTGACCTATATTTATTGCCTAAGAAACATTATTGGAAAAGTAAAGGACATGAAATAGGAGAAAAATTTACTCACAATGTCCTTATGCTGACATATCAACTGCTTTCATTTTTCCATTTTCTTTTTTAGTTTGTCAATACATAAATATTGTTGTAACCACAGCAGAGATACTTTTGTGCTCTGCTTTATTTCACTTGACATTGTATCATATTTTATAATTCCTAATCCTTTGCCTTTACCACTCCAAACAAAGAGAACCCCTTAGGCTTCTAGATTTCATGTTGGATGCCCAAGCTTGTAAACCTCTGGCCTATTCACTGAATTCCGTGCAGCTTCGTTTAGAGATGGGGCTGTGTGTGCCACTGCTGAGAGCATATCTCTCTACAGATGTCTTCTCCAATTAGATGGAAATAATTTTCCATTCGCCTTTTAAAAGTGCAAGGAAATTGTACCTTCTCAGACACTACTTTGGACCTGCTTGTCCTTGTAGGTGTCATTTGAATTTAAAGGTAATTTCAAGTTTTATACTTGAAACACTTCTCAACTGGTTCCCTGACTGTGGTGCCTGGCATGTATTAGACATTCAATAAATGCTTATTGAATGAACAGTATTGTTCATAAGGGATCACATATAAATTACTTCAGCTTAAGAAAGTTCTTATAATGTATTTCCAAAAGAAAAAATTTCTATTCATTGTCCTACTTATAGAAGTTTTAGCTCTTTTAAGTTTTATAACAACTCTGTGAATTGGTACTGATACTCCTATCCTACAGTTAAAAATGCTCAGAGAAGTTAAGAAACTTGTCCAAGATCACACAATTAATAAAGAAGTGTTGGAGCCAAGATTTGAATGCTGCCCTTCAGATATCAAAGTGTGTCTTCATGTGGTATCTTTCTAGAATCCATACTCTGCTTGTTGGTTTCGGAAAGCATAGAAATCAGAATACTATGGCAAAGAAGGCTTCTTGGTGTCCCTTTAAATGTGATGAGTGTGTGTTATGAAGTGAGGTGTCAGCAGCAGTGTTTGCTGCGAAGATGTCCCTGATGTCACCTTAGTGGCTGAATTAGCTTGTAGGTATAGATTTGAACTCTTGGGGACTTCCAATCATTTAAAAGTGTTCATGCCTGGTGCAGGCTACCTAATTTCTCATAAAACTACAGAGAAGATGGAAGTTCTATATCACTTTGGTGTAGCAAGTAAAGAAGGGAGCATTGTGGTTACTACCATAAGAATCCCTAAAAATTACAGTTTGAAATATAATATTATTAAGCAAAATGAAATAAAATGAAGTGACATTAACGACTACAACTTTTTTAACAAGAAAAGAATGAGAGATTAAATATAGTAACTATATATAAATGTGTTTTAAAAATATTTATCTCACACTTTAACTAAAAGGCTTATAAAGTCTAGAACGAATATCTGATGTTTTATGGAATTCTATGAACATATATTTTACTCTCACTCATTCTGAATGAATTGTAATATTGAACTATTTACATATCAACCAAAAATACAATCTTAAAATGAAATAAACATTTCTTTGACTTTCAATTTTTAGAAAATATTGGCTGTTGGTAGTTATAATTTAATCTTTGTGACATTAGCACTGGTAATAATAATGGAAGATTTTTTTTCCTGCCACATTTAGCTCAAAGCATCCACTAGATAACTGTCACCTTCTACAAATCACTAGAGTGTTTTTCAAAAACATTAGCTAAGCATTCCTAAAAATACTCCTGAGAAATATTATTTCACTTCATAGATATGTCTGTCAAAAACATTAAATCTCTGGACACTATCACAACATTCTATTTTAGAGTCAGGAATCAATTTCAGGAAATATGATCTTGTACTCACAATGTGATACGATAATTACAGGGGATAGAAATGTTCTGGGAAGATGAAATTATAAGTGCCAAAATGAGACAATTTTAAATGAAACTGAATGTTTATTTTATGCCATTCAAAATGCTTACATTTTAGAATGAGGCAAGAATGATACAAACCGATAAAATAGAATTAAAATGTTTATATTTGTATAATATAAATCTCATGAACTGTGGTTCTGACTTGCCAATATTTCTTAAGATTTTTACTAGTACTCTTTCAGCAGCAAGCAGCTAGCTTTGGCCCGTAACAGGCTCTTTCAGAGGTGGGAGGCCAGCCTTGATCTTGCTGCAGTCTTTCTTAAAGATTCACAAAGGCCCACAGGCCCCAGGCAGGCAGTGACTGGCCTTGGTGTGCATATGCCTCTTACAGAATGGCCCCAGGCTCAAAACTGGCACCAAATCTGAATCTGCATTAACTGGGTGAACACAATTCGCCCAATTCTGGTGACTCCCTGAGACCCTGCCTCATCTATCTCCTATACCACTTGAGGTTCTTTCAGTGGCAAGCCTTGTGATCCTCTGTGCCTTTGGCTAAGTGAACCCAGGGAAGGTACCGGTAGCAGCTTAACAGACAAGAAAAAGCTAATGGTATTCATCATCACCAAACCAGTATTGCAAAATATGTTAAAGGGACTTATTTAAGAAGAAGGGAAGGAAAAAAAGAACATCAATATGAATAATAAAATGGCAAAAACTACATACCTATCAATGATCACTTTAATTGTAAATTGATAAATGCTCCAATCAAAAGACACAAGGTACCTAAATGGATAAGAAAACAATACCCATATATATCCTTTCTACAAGAGAACCACTTCAGATCAAAAGACACACACAGACTGAAAGTAAAGGGATGGAAAAATATATTTCATGCAAATGAAAATGAAAAAAAGCTGAGGTAGCAATATTTACATGAGAAAAAAATAGATTTTAAAACAAAGGCATAATAAAAGACAAAGGACATTTTATAATGATAAAAGGATCAATCCAACAAGAGGATACTACCCTCGTAAACAGTTATGCACCCAACATAGAAGCGCCTAAATATATATAGTAAATATTGACCAACATAAAGGGAGAGATTGACAGCAATACAGTCAGTAGGGGACTTTAACATGCCATTGACAACAATGGGTAGATCTTCCAGAAAAAAATCAACAAGAAAATGTTGATTTTATGACATTAAATGACACATTAGGTCAGATGGATTTAATTGATATTTTTAGAGCATTCCACACCAAAGCAGCAGAATATTCATTCTTCTCAAGTACATATAGAACATTTTCCAGTATAGATCACATACTATACCACAAAACAAGTCTCAATTCATTTAAAAAGATTAAAATTATATCAAGCATCTTCTCCAACCACAATGGTATGAAACTAACTAACAATCAATTACAAAAAAATAATGGAAAAACACACAAACACATAGAGGCTAACTAGCATGCTACTAAACAATTAATAAGGTAACAATGAGATCAAAGAAGAAATCAAAAGATATCATTAGACAAATGAAAATGAAAACACAACGATCTCAAATTTATGGGACATAGCGAAAGCAGTCCTAATAGGAAAATTCACAACTATGCAGGCCCAGCTAAGTAAACAAGAAAAAAATTTCAAATAAACAGTCTACCTTTCACCTAAAGGAACTAGAAAAAGAGCAGTAAACAAAGCCTAGAGTAAAAGGAGGAAATAACAAAGATCAGAGCAGAAATAAACAAAATAGAAAAAGGTTAATGAAATCAAGAGCTGATTCTTTGAAAAGATAAACAAAATTGATAAACTTTTAACCAGACTCATGAAGAAAACAAGAGCATACACAAATAAAAATCAAAAATGAAAGAGAAATGACAGTTGACACCACAGAAATACAAACGATTATAAGAAAATACTACAAACAATTATAAGCTAACAAATTCAACAATCTGGAAGAAGTGGATAAATTCCTAGAAACATATAATCTTCCAAGACTAAATCAAGGGATTAAAAAAAAAGAAATCTGAGCAGACCAATTATTACTAATGAAATCAAATCACTAATCAAAAAAACTCCCCAAAAACAAAAGTCCTGCATCAGATGGCTTCACAGGTTAATTTACCAAATATTCAAAGAAGTATTAACATTTATCTTCTCAAACTATTCTAAAAAATCGAAGAGTAGAGAAGGCTCCCAAGCTCATTTTACAAGGCCAGCATTACCCTGATTCCAAAACCAGACAAAGACATTACAAAGAAAGAAAATTATAGGCTGCTCTCCCTGATGAACATAGATGCAAAAATTCTCAACAAAATATTAGCAAACTAAATTGAGCAATACATTAAAAAGATCATACACCACAATCAAGTAGGATTTATTTCTGGGATGCAAGTTTGGTTCAATGTCTGCAAATCAATGAATGTGATGCACCACATTAACAAATTGAAAGATAAAAATTATATGATCATAACAACAGAAGCAGAAAAAGCATTTGATAAAATCTAGAATCCATTTATGATAAAATCTTTTAGCAAAGTGTTAATAGGGTGAACACATCTCATCATAAGAAAGTCTGTATATGATGATCTCACAGCTAATATCAGACACAATGGGGAAAAGTTAAAACTGTTTTCTTTAAATCAAAAATAAGACAGGGATGTCCACTTTCATCACTTTTATTCGACATAGTATTGGAAGTTCTAGCCACAGCAATCAGATAAGGAAAAGAAATAAAAGTTACCTAAATTGGAAAGAAAGAAATAAAACTGTCATTTGCAGATGGCATAATTCTATTTAGAGTGAACCCTAACGATTCAAAAAAGTTCTTAGAACTGTTAAATAAATTCAGTAAATTAGTAGAATAAAAAATTAGCATTCAGAAATTAGTTGCATTTTTATGCACAGATAATGAATTATCAGAAAGAGACTTTAAGAAAATGACCCCGTTTAGAATTATATCAAAAACATACCTAAGAATAAATTAAACCAAGGGAGTAAAAGACCCATACTTTGAAAATTAAGGCATTGAAGAAAGAAATTGAAGAGGATACAAATAAATGGAAACATATACTGTGCTCATGGATAGGAAGAATTAACATCATTAAAATCTCCATACTATCCAAAGCAATCTATAGATTTAACGCAATCCCTCTCAAAATACCAATGGTATTTTTCATAGAATTAAAACAAATAATTCTAAAATTTATATGAAACCACAAAAGATCCTGAATAGCCACAGCAATCTTGAGAAAGAAGGACAAAGTTGGAGGTATCATGGTACCTGATATCAAACTATACAAGGCTATAGTAATCAAAAGAGCATGGTACTGGCATAAAAATAGATATATAGATCAATAAAACTGAGAACCCAAAAATTAAACCCATGCCTAGATGGTCAATTAATATATGACAAAGTAGGCAAGAATAAGGTAAAGACAGTATATTCAATAAATGATATTGAGAAAACTGGACAGATATATGCAAAAAAAAAAAAAAGAAAGAAAGAAATTGGACCACCTTCTTATACCATATACAAGAATAAACTCAAAGTAGGTTAAAGACTTAAATGTAAAATCCAGAACCATCAAACTCCTGAAAGAAAATATAGACAATGAACTCTTTGACATTACTCTTAGTAATATGTTTTCTGGTGTATCTTCTTGAGCAAGAGAAACAAACAAACAAACAAAATAAATGAAACTACATCAAACTAAAAAGTTTTTATATAGCAAAGGACACCATCAACAAAATGAAAAGAAAGCTTACTGATTGGGAGAAGGTATTTACCAATGATGCATCTGATAAGAGGTTAATATCCAAAATTCATAAAAAACTCATACAACTTAACACCAGGAAAACAATCCAATTAAAAAATGGGAAGAGGACCTGAATAGGTATTTCCCTGAAAAGGACATACTGATGGCTAGTAGACGTATGAAAAGATTCTCAATGTCACTAACCATTAGAGAGATGCAAATTAAAATCACAGTGAAATATCACCTCACACCTGTCAGAATGGCTATCATCAATAAATTAACAAGTGTTAGTGAGGATGTGGAGAAAAAGGAACCCTCGTTCACTGTTGGAAGGATTGCCAATTGGTGCAGCCACTATGGAAAAATATATGGAGGTTCATCAAAAAATTAAAAATAGAACTAATTTATGACCCAGCAATTCCACTTCTGGGTATATATATGAAGAAATCCAAAATACTAATTCAAAAAGATATATGCACCCCTGTGTTCACCGCAGCATTATTTACAATAACCAAGATGTGGAAGCACCCTAAATGCCCATCAATCGACAATTGGATAAAGAAGTTGTAAAATAAACATGTAAAATGAAATGTTAACCATAAAAAATGAAATCTTAACACTTGCAACAATACGGATGGACCTATAGGGTATTACGTTAAATGAAATAAACCAAATAAAGAAAGACAAATACCAAATGATTTCACTTATATGCAGAATCTAAAGAATAAATAAACAAACAAAACAGAAACGGACACATAGATACAGAGAACAAACTGATGGTTGCCAGAGGTGGGGTTGGAGGACTGGGTGAAAAAAGTGGAGAGATTAAGAAGTACGAATTGGTAGTTACAAAGTAGTCATAAGGGTGTAAAGTACAGCATAGGGAACATATCAGTAATACTGTAATTATGTACTAGACTTATTAAGATGATCACTTTGTAAATTATATAAATATCTAACCTCTATGTTGCATACCTGAAAGTAATATAAAATAATATTGAAAATGAACTGTAATTAAAAAATAAAAATTAATTTAAGATTTTTTCACTGGTAAAGTTATAGAAATTTATAACATAAATCTGCAGCTTTAAAAGTACAAATACAGTAAAAATATGATCCTAGATTTTCAAAAAATTATTGACTTGCAATAGTAACTATGTCATGGCTAATGATTAACTCAAAGACAGAGAATAGCTCATTAACAATTTTATGTTCAATGTGTCTTTTACATATCTGTTGGACTGTCTAAACTTTTGTATTTAAATAGTCCTCCTTAGAGTTATTAGTACTTCTTAATGTCTGTGCCTAAATGAAAATGTGTTTGAGGCAATTTAATTTTCAAATTCACTAATGTTTCTTCCTTGCTGTGTCTGAGGCATAAAGTATCTAGGCCTTAGTATAGAACTAACATAATAATCTAACTTGATAAGACAAGTTATCTTTTTTTATAGGCTTTCAAATTGTCTCTTCAGATGCATTTTATTACCTTCCTTAAATAGAGGATACGTTTTATACCAACAGCTTGGAAAAATATACTCTTGGTCTATCGGAAAATTTACTGACTCCATCTTCAGGGTTAAAGTTAGATATTTATTAAAAAATTAATCAAGATCTACCATTTACTCTGTGTGTAACTAGTGAATAGAAATTAAGCATATGGTAATTTTAAAAATTGTATCACAATGTAAAAAAAATGTTCAACATACACTTGAAACCTATATAATTTTATTAACCAGTCACCCCAATTAATTTAGTAACAAATGTTCAGCATAGTATTATAAAATATACAACCTCATGTGACAGATATACAACTAAAGGTTAACTGAAAAGCATAGATAGGTATGAGTCAAACTAAATAGTAATCAGAACAAATAAGTGAATAAACTCAGCAGAAAGAGTATGTATTTTCATTTATCTTCAGTAAATATGAACAGGCTGAGTCATATGATAGGTATATGTTTAACTTTTTAAAAGAAACTGTCAAATTGTTTTCCAAAGTAGTTGCATCATTTTACATTTCCATCAGCAGTTTATAACGGTTCCAGTTCCTCCGTATCCTTGCTAACAATTGGATGTTAGTAATTCTAATAGCTGTATAGTATAGTAATAAATGTGGTTTTAATTTTCCTTTCCTCATGACTAATAATATTGAGCATCTTTTCCTATTTATTTGTTATCTTTATATTTTCTTTAGTGATGCTCTTGTTAAAATATTTTGCCATTGTTTTTTGGTGTGTCTGTTTTCTTATTGAGTTTTGAGAGTTCTTTATATACTGAGAATATAAGTTTTTTAACAGATATATGCTTTGCAAATATTTTCTCCCAGTATGTGTCTTGTCTTTCTATTCTATTAGGAGGGTATTTTAAAGGCTTTGACACAAATGTTCATAGGAGCTTTATTTGTAATAACCCAAATCTGGAAAATATCCAAGTATAGATCAGCAAGTAAGGAGAAAAACAATTGTGGCATCTAAATAATAAGAAAGAATAAACTATTGATATGTATAACGACATGGATGAGCCTCAATATAATTATGCTGAGTGAAAAAAGCCAGGAAAAAAAAAAGAGTACATGCTTTATGATTTCATGAATACCAAACACTCAAAATGAAAACTAATCTACAGTGACAGAAAACAGATAAGTGATTAATTGGAAATAGGTGGGCAGGAGGTAGGAAAGATTGTATTATGGCACAAGAAAATTTTTGGAGGTGCTGAATACATTTATTATCTTACTTATAATGATGATTTCATTGGTTTATACTTATATCCAAACTTAGCAATTTGACAACTTTATATACTTGCCTTGTATGCCGATATAACTCATAAAGTTGTTTAAAGAATTCAACAGAAAGTTTATATTATATTCCTTTTATTTGTCCTCTTAGATAAATTAGAAAAATAAAGGAAAGAAAGAAAGAAAGAAAGAAAGAAAGAAAGAAAGAAAGAAAGAAAGAAAGAAAGAAAGAAAGAAAGAAAGAGAGAAAGAGAGAAAGAGAGAAAGAGAGAAAGAAAGAGAGAAAGAGAGAGAGAGAGAAAGAAAGAAAGAAAGAAAGAAAGAAAGAAAGAGAAAAGGAAAAAAGCAGAAAAACAGAAAGAAAATCATAGAGTATATAGCATTCCATGAAAATTATATTGTATCTCATTTATACTTTTATAACACCATTTGGCTCATTCTAAGGCAAAACATACCAGTGTAAAGAGATAAAAGTTTTACTCTTCCCTTTTAAACTCTAAGATGAATAGAATTCCATTCTGAAAGGTTCAGTTTAAATAACAATGTATTATAAAATCCTCCATGTTTATACTGAACATATTATGAAAACATTAGTTTTCATAGAACACATAATAAATTCTGCCCTTGGTGAGGCATGTAATTAAAAGCTTAAAAAAAATACCATTGCCAGACATTAATTCCATGTGTCAGGCCATGCAATAGAAAATTATTAATTTGTTTTTTCAGCTGTCTGATAAAAATGGAAAGATATTAATAAAGGGCAGCACAAGATAAAGAAGGTCAGCAGAATAGTTTTAGGAAAGGTTATAAATTTCACTTAGTATTGTTGGTACATTTTCTGGTTTTCCTCTATTATGACCTTGAACTACACAGTACAGTTCTTAATACTGAGCTAAATAAGATTAAAATTCAGCAGAAGGTGGCAGGTAGATTCCACTGGATCATCTGGAAAAATTTATGGGCAGTAGATAGTCCAGGATGGTTCTTCCAATCCCTACTCTCCATCTGTGTTCTCTTTTAGATGCCTCAATGAAAGTAGAAGAGTTTACTGTTCTGGGTCCATTAGCCCTTTGTTCTTAAATCCCCCCTACCCCCACTCAGAAAATGAATCATCTTTTCAGTTTATCTGCATTCCCCAGCTGTGGCCTATCTGCTATCTAGTCTCATCTGACCTTTACTGTTACTCTCTTCAACCACTATCAGCTAATCATTTGCTGCATCAAAACGGTTCAAAATATTTTAAATATGATTAAAATTACTGCTACTACAGAGGATAGAGAGAAAGAAGTTCTGTAGGGCCTACTTTAGAACTTCATTCTAAAACCGCTAATATTGATTCACCTGTTGATTTAGATTTTTGCTTTGCAATACACCTCCTTGACCTCCTCTATAAATAATTGTGGGTCTTTAATGATCAGATAATTGTAATTTAGTAAATTTCCCTTAGTCCTTTCGGTGACAGTGGAACTCCACAAAAGAGAGTTTTTATATGTGTTCTCAAGGCATAGTCAACATTTAATGATGACGTAAATTACTTCCTGATAATTAAGCCACATTTTGACAAATAAAGGAGGCATCTTTACTTGGGCTAAGAACACAAAGATTAAAATGTCTTGTCTTAATAAACTTATTTTTGAAGAGTTTTAAATTTACAGAAAATTTGTGAAGATAGTAGAGAGTTCCCATACAGTCTGCATCCAGTTTCCCATATTAACATTTTACATTATTATGATACATTTGTCATGAATAATAAACCAATGTTGACACATCATTAACAAAACTGTATAATTTATTTGAGTTATTAGTTTTTACCTAATTTTTTTTAAATCTGTTTCAACTTCCAGCCCCACTAGTACTCTCAGATCCTTTTCTGAAGTAGAAGCTTGGTGGTTACAGAATGAATAACGATCCTTACAGGGAAGGAGCAGAATATAGTGCAAGAAAATGTAGATCAGGATAATAGAAACCTAGGCTCAAGTCCTTTCTCTTCATTAAATAATTATATAAATTTGAGAAGAACCTGATTGTGTCTAAGACATCATTGTATTCATCTGTAAGACAGAGCTAATGAAAGCTACTTTACAACCTTGTGATATGGATTAAGTGAAATCTGTATTATATTTGACCTCAAAACATCATTTAAAATAGTTGTTCACACTCTTCTTTAAAAATTAATTTTTCTATGAAATTTTAAAGCATTTATAAAGTTACAGATACTAGCATAATAAATATCATAGCCACTAGCTATCTTTAAAAAGACACTACACACATAATTCAAACCTTCCGTGCACCATCGCTAATCCCTTTAGCGATGCTCTCTGGAAATAAACTGAATGCCAGTAACCATCTTCTTGTATATTCTTATAATTCATATTTAGTGTTTTTACATGTTTTAAAAGGAAAAAAAAACTAACATACTGTCTGTACCCTTCAACAACTTACAAGTTTCAGTTAATATATTTTAAAGACATAAATTCTGCATATTAATTTATCTTATGAATAATTCTTTATTTAATTAATTATTTTATTTATTATTTATTCTCGTTTTGATAAGAATTTGGATTACTTACAATTTTTTTGTTATTATAAACAATATTATTTACAAAGAGGTTATAAAACAAATTCTCCTTTATTTTTGAACATGTTCTATAAAGTTCCTCCAGAGTATAACAATAACTGAAATTGCTGGGTCATTGGATAACACATTTTAACTTTATAATGTATTGCTAAATTGATATCTAGAGTGATTGTTCTAATTTATATTTTCAGCAACAGTGTAAGGAAATTTTCATTTCTACATGATTTCACCAGCATTCTGCACTGTCAAATTTATTGATCTTTATTAATTTTATGTTTTTAAAGTGGTAACTCATTGTGGCTTTAACTGGCTTTTTCCTGCTACTAGCGAGATTGCATGCCTTTTGTTTAGGTTTAATGACCTTCAAGTCTTTCATTTTTGTTCATGGTATCTTTTGTTGTTCTGAAGTTTTAATTTTAGTGTAATTTAGTGTAAAATTTATTGAACTTTTTTTTATGCTTCACACTTGGTATATGTGCAGTTTTATATTCTTAATTCTTTTCTATCCCCCAAATTAATATTATTTTTTAAATGTGTTAAGTTTTATTTTTCATATTTATGTCTTTAGTAGACCTGGGAATTTATTTTTTTACACCATGAGGTAAATTTCTAATATTTCTTTTTTCAGTGTAAGCAGTGAATTGTCTCATATAATTTAAAGGATTCTCTAGCCTTCCCTTACTAATGTGGAGTGACATCTGTCATAAATCAAAATTTCATATACACCTGATTTTTTTTCTATGATCTCTGATTTGTATTTTTTGTTTGATATAAACATTCCATTTATCAAAATATAGAATACTGAAATAAATTACATGTAAAATACAGTTAACTAAGTTGGGTTATTACAATTCGAATATGTTATTTTAAAGGTAGGGATCCCATTAAAGTATGTGGAATTGGAAATATTTTTTAATGAGAATTTTATTATTGATAATATTCACATTTAAAGTTATTATTGACAGATATTTTAGAGTTCTTACTGGGGACATATTCAAGGGAAACAAAAGATAATTCAGATCTCAAGAGAGTAGAAAATTAATGCATCATAGAATATAGTTAAAGTTGCTAATCTTTCACCTCCTAACCATTTACCTATCTTGTACTGAGGCTGATGCACATTTTGGACTCACAAACTAACATTTCCCAATCATTGGAACTTCAATTCTACTGGTCTCTTCTATCATATATGGTGAGGGAAACTTAAGAAATTACTGAGAATACTTTTATTCTTCAAATGAAAATCTACTAAAAAAACCTTCTTGAGAGGCAGTCCGGGCAGTCTTTCCTCAAATCAATTTATTTATTAGAGTACTGTAACAACTCTAAAGCATATATGAGGGAGTATAAAGAAAAAAAATTAGTCAAAGAATAAATAGATGAAAAAAGATTATAGAGAAAAATTTTAAAAAACTCGTGAAAAAAAGTCAGAATGAGCCAGGTACTGTTTTCTTCATTTATTACAGAGTCGAACTCCACTTTTAGATATTAAAACTTAGGTTTAGCTTGCCTATTTTGTATCAGTCAATTAAAGAGGAGGATAGGTTATATGATAATGATAATTGTATATAAGAATTATAACCCTCCTAAATTTGTAAATTAAAAATCTCTAGAAAGAAATGAAAGTTAAAGAAGAATGCCTATAGCAGAAATCTATTGCAACGCAAATAAGAGTTTTTCTGATAATACTACATTGAGAAATCTAACAAGCAGGTGAACACTTTAATAATCTGTCTCAGTTGTTTTGTGAATAATTTGGAAAAATATATTGTGTAATATTTAAGACATAATTATTTTATATTAATATTATTCACAACTCACTACATTATTTTATAACTACATTTTATTTTCTTAACCCAGAAGTGAAATGAGAGGATTTCCATTTCTGGCTTTGAATGGAGTAACAGGAACCAGCTGTGGTGAGCTGAGAACAAACTCAATGAGATTCTAGAAATCCTAGTAATCTGTGGAGACAAAGATTAGGGGTTGAGGAAACCATGACAGCTAGAATTTGTGGGACAGAGAGGAGAGGGTTGCATAGAATCAGAACTTCAGAGATCTACAGAGGTGGCCCCTCAAGTCTTCGAGTGCTTATCTGTGTCATTTACTAGGAAGTCACTTATATCTGGAAAGAAGCACTGGAAATCAGTAATCTAAACAGATATGAAAATATTTTTTCCCTCACAAGACTAGAAAAATTTCATAATATCTGGGGCATTGGGATGAATCCTCACAGGAATTTTGCCTTGGTACTAGAGTTAAATTAGCCTTACCTTAAAGACTACAAAGGATCAAATTGTTTCCAGGTAACTTAGCTACATTCACAAACTCTAGTACTCTTTAAGGGAGTATAACAAAATCTAGCACTGAGCAAAGTAAAATTCACATTGTTCACCATCCAATTATTAATTATAAGGCAATCCAAAGAGCAGAAAAATATGACCCATAACCAAAACAAAAATAATTAACAAAAAGATTCAGAAATGGCAGATTTTTAAAAAAATTAGTATTAATTGATGGGTTTTTCTCCTTATGAGAACTCTATCCAATGTAGCTTCTTTCTATACTTGTTAGCAGAAGTTTCATACATTGCTGATGGAAATAAAAATACTACAGCCAATTTGGAAAACATTTTGGAGATTCTTTATAAAGTTACACATACACTTATCATAAGATACAACAATCCCTAACTGTGTTCTTTTCGGTATTTACCTAAGAGAAATTAAAACATGTTCATAATAGCCAAATCATTGATAGTACCCAAATGTCCATCAACTTAGTAATGGGTAAACAAATTGTGATACATCTATGTAATAGAATACTACTCACTAATAAAAAGGAACAAACTACTGACACACCTAACATGGATAAATCTCAAAATCATTATGATAAGTGAATAAAAGCCAAATATAGTCATAAAGCTTAACCAGAAAAGGCAAAACTTTAGTGGCTGAAAGCATATTCGAGTTTGCCAAGGGTTAGGGTTGAAGGAAAGAAATTGACTACAAAGTGACATAAAAGCATATGTATACATAAACACATATTTTCCAACATTCATTGAATTATACACTTAAAATTAGTGAATTTTATTGCATATAAATTTTACATTAATAAGTGGAATGGATTTGGGGGTAGAACAAGTTTCTAAGGCTTGAGACAGCTTAACCAAATTTTAAGTTTACTGTTCGTAAAAGAGAAACAATTTGGTAGTAAAAATCAATAGCAAATAACTGTTTGTGATAAACATTGCTAGATTTTGTTACATTTTGAATTAATGTCAAACATTGAAAAGACTGCTCACATTCAAAGAAAGCATTGAATATCGAGGGGTTTTCCTTCTTTAATTTACATAGTATTAGACACATAATAAAAATAAAATTTCAAGAACACGAATTTCATAAAATCAGTGACACAACTCATAGGTCTTCTCAGAGTTGGCATGCTCCATGTGGAAAAAGACAGTCATCATTTTCATTTTAAAACATTCAAGTGGGCAACTCCTCCCCATTTTGAACAACCAAACTATTTACTTAAAAATTGTTTAGTGCTTTTACACAGCAACTGATGCAGTTAGGAAAATATGTTACTTTCAACATCATCATTCTTTATGTGAATTGTATCCTTGTTAACATGAAAAACTTGTATCAGGGATTTCACCCACAACCAAATGGTTAGTCCTTCATTTGAGATACATTCATTCATTCCTTCATTCATTCTTTCCTCTTTAATTAATTCATTCAATATTTACAGAGCATCTTCTTTGTACCAGATACTCTGCTAGGTGCCAAGGATATAATAATGAAGATATTAGATAGAACTCGACATCAGAGTATTCAGTCTGGTAAAAGAGACAAACTTTCAATTAAAAGGCCACATAAATTTTATGATTAATACTTGTTTCTTTTTGGTATATGGTGCTTTCAAAGCATATGTTAGGATCAAGGAAGTTTAGAGAACATAAAATTCAGATAGAAAATAAAAAAATCTAGATTAAAATTTGGAAAATAACAAAAATCAATCACGAAAAGTTGGAAATTAGTGGTTGAGTATTGACAAAAAATTATTTTTAATTAAATTTATTGGGGTGGCATTGGTTAATAAAATTATATAGGTTTCAAGTGTACAATTCTATAATACATTATCTGTGTATTGCATTGTATATTCACCATCCAAAGTCTAATCTCCTTCTGTCATCATATACTTGATTGTCTTTACCATTTTCTACTTCTACCCTCCTCCCTTTCTCTCTGGTAACCACTAAACTGTTGTTTGTGTCTATAAAATTTTGTTTGTCTTGTTCGTTTGTTGCTTTCAGACTGGTCTCTCACATATGAGTGAAATCATATGGTTCTCGACTTTTTCTGTCTGACTTATTTTGCTAGCATTATATTCTCAAGATCCAGTATTTCATCTTTTCTTACGGCTGAGTAATATTCCACATATTACTATGTGCCACATCTTTACCCAATCATCTACCGAAAGGCACTTTGGTTGTTTCTATGTCTTGGCCACTGTGAATAATACTATAATGAACCTTGGGGTACTTATATCTTTGCAGATAAATGTTTTCAATTTTGGAGGGTAGATACCCAGAAGAGGGATTGTTGGGTTAGATGTTAACTCTATTCTTAATTTTTGGAAAACCTTTATACTGTTTTCCATGGTGGCTATAGTAATTTACATTCCCACCAGCAGTGTATGAGGGTTCTTTTTTTCCTTCCACAACCTCTCCAGCACTTATTATTACTTGTCTTGTTGAAAATAGCCATTCTAACAGGTACGAGGTGGTATCTCATTATGATTTTGATTTGCATTTTTGTAATAGTTAGTGAAGCTGAGCATCTTCTCATATGCCTTTTGGCCATTTGCATGTATTCTTGGGAGAAGTATCTGTTCAGGTCCTCTGCCCATTTTTTAAATTGGATTGTTTATTTTTTTCTTGTTATTGAGTTGTAAGAGTTTTTTTTTATATAGTTTGTATATTAGCCCCTTATCAGAGGCACTGTTTGCAAATATCTTCTCCCATTCTAGTTGGCTGCCTCTTAGTTTTGTTTTGTTTTAGTTTTTTTTTAGGCAAGGCAACCCTTGGTTGACCTCACAGATTGCAAGGACCTTATCAGTTAACAATCCCTTATTTTTTAATTTTTTATGCCTATAGCACCTGGTCTTCCTAGGAGGTCTTCCATCCAAGTACTAACCAGGCCCAACCCTGTTTAGTTTCTGAGATCAGACGGGATGGGGCTTGTTCAGGGTAGCATGGCTATAGACCTCTTAGTTTTGTTGATGGTTTCTTTTGCTGTGCAGAAGTTTTTTGGTTTGATATAGTCACATTTATTTATTTTTGCTTTTATTTCTTTTGACTTTGAGGAAAAATTTATAAAATCTTCTCTAAGACCAAGGTCATTAAGTTTAGTATCTATGTTTTTTTCTATGCATTTTTTTGTTTCAGGTCTTACATTCATGTCTTTGATCCATTTTGAGTCAATTTCTGTGTGTGGTGACAAATAGCCGTCAATTATTTTTATGAAGAAAAGTCAAAGTGATAAAAGCCTTTCATTAGGAAGAAAAGGATATACATAGGTACATTATTATACATAAAAGGGAAGAAATAAGTGTGCAGTGATAATGGAGATGGAAAGTTGAAATAGCATATTAAAACAATCCAAATATATTATTTGAATAGGTTAATATTAAAAATAGATATTATTTATCCATGGGTAAATATTTTACTGCTTCATGACTATTTCACTATTCTTTATTAATATTATTTTCATTTGAGTAACTCATTTTAAAGTTTTTATATTTATTTAATCCTTAACTCTTAATTTCATAATAAATAGTGTGACTTGACTGAAAGTAACTAATATACCACTCCTTTCTTTGTTTATACACAATGATTTTTAATTTTTCTGCATAAGAACTTCTTTTTCTTTAAACCATAGTGTCGACATTGTTTTTTTCCCGGGAAAGGGGGTCACATTTGTCTGAAAAGTGAGTACATATAGTAAAAATATTTCACTATATGTTTTGCCTATGTGTTCTGAAAAATAAACTCTATTATCATATAGTTTTCCAATGAAAATATTTCTCTCTTTTTTCTGGACACTCTTTCACTTTCCTTCTTTCTATTCGAATGCTTTCATAGAACCCCTATGTGTTCTGTGCAGCGCTAAGGAGTGCCAGGTATATTGGGCAGGTTGTTCTCTGCATTACTCCAGGGAGCCCCATTCCCATAATGGTGCATTTGAGTCAGTTGGTTCTTGACATTTGAAATAATCTCCAGCAGTATGTCCTCAACCTTCTTCTCTCCTCATGTTTCATTCTTATTGTGTGATATCTCCTAGTCTCTGTTTTTCAGAACACCTCTCTTCTGAGCTCCCAATCCTATATAGTTAGCTATTTATAGCACATCTCTCCCTGGACATCTTACAGACACTACAAACTGCCAGTATGATACTAGCTGGATTTATCCTATCTTCTCTAAAGCTCTTCAGAAGTCATTTTGAGACAATTCAAGAAACGTCCCCTCAACACTTATAGAAAGTAGTCTTCCAGGTACTGTGGCAAACCATGATGGCTAAAACAAGAGATTCCTGGTCTGGATGAGCTCCTCAGCAAATATGCTGATTATTTTCTATATTCTTTTTCAATTATTCACTATAACACTGGCTCATTACCACCACAATTAGATCTATTTCAGATATTTACACACACACACACACACACACACACACAGAATCACTCCAAGGATGATGACAGTCACTGGAATTCTTTGGTAGTTGCCAAGCGAGTGAGAAATTCTGAAAGATTTCCTTTGTGTAAGGCTTATTTACTTATCTGTTATAAATTATACTTGGCCTACCTATGTCCATGCTACCCTGAACACACCTGGTCCCAAATGATCTCAGAAGCTAAGCAGGGTCGGGCCTGGTTAGTACTTGGATGGGAGACCGGGCCTGGTTAGTACTTGGATGGGAGACCACCTAGAAGACCAGGTGCTGTAAGCATAAAAAAAATTCAAAAAAAATTATGCTTTAATTTTCTTATGTAGAACCATAAACACTAACATCTTTGTGATAGATACAATTTTTTCTTTGACTTTTTGTCAAATGTTGTTCTCTATATTAATCATGCCATTTTATTTTCTGTATTTCTGATGCTTTGATATCTGGAGCTTTATTGGCCCTGGAAAGACTGTTCCTCCTAGGGCTAGCTAATTCACAGAAATAGTTAAAGACTGGCTTGCAGTCTTGGTTGGTTCATAGGCAAACCAACCAATCCAGAGCCCGTACTCTATCACCTTCTATATTGGGCTTTCACGTTCAGGGCTACTATACCTGTTCTAATCACCCCAGATATAGGTACCAGAAAGTTAGGGACAGCAAGTATATCCCCGAGTCCACTGAAAGTATTCAAATTTGCCAATCCTAAACTCGCCTACTCCGCCTTACCCATTCTTGCTCCCAGAAAGCGTAATAAAGAATCTCACTCATGTTTTCTCACTCCCTTTGTGTACCGACCAGCTCTGGTGCTTTCCTGTGTGGCCCTGTGTGATGTGCCATGTCCTCCCCCCGCCCTCCTGGGAGCTGTAACAATTCCATTGCTTCCAATAGCCTCTCTGACACTCAGAAAAATAGGTAAAATGTCTTTATTTTTTAGTCTCAGATGAGATGTTCTATATTCTGTGGATATATTCTGTGGATGTGTGACAATAAATATATATATTTGATTGGAAAGTTACTTTATGGTTAATAAATGTTTTCACATATATTTGTTAAGAGCTACACACACATTTAAGACAGGTTGTCATAAATTATTCCTATCTTGGAGATGAAGAAATTGTGTCTCCAAGAGCATATATGGTTTTCCAAGCCTCGTATTAATAGGTTGTGGTGGTGGTGGGTGTTTTTTAGTGCATTAATAAAATAAAAATTTTAATAGAAACTTGATTTTATAAAAGGTAGTAAATTGAAATTATAACCTGTATAAGTAAAATTAATTACATTCACAGTTGGAAAGGGACATACTTAGCCCATCTCTTCATATACATAGACTTAGGCTGATCTTGTGTTAATTTCTTTATAGTTTTGTATTCATTCATTATTATACTATTTTTTTTTTTTGCAAAGAACTATTATTTAAAACAATTCTGATGAACTTTTCAAGTAGAGAGCCACCAAAGCCACAGTACAACTCTTGTACTGTTAAGGAGAGATAAAAATTTAGAGGTGGAAATAATTTGAGAGATTATATAGTACAAACATTCATCAAGGAAGCCCAATGATATTAGAAAGTTTGCCCAAGATATCACAATACTCTATCTCAGAAATTTGTCATTTTACTACTAAAGTTCTAGCTTGCATTTCATATACCCTTAAGGATGTTTCAGCTCAGAAGTTCTGCATTCTTATGCATAATGGAGAATTTGAATCTTTAGAAGAAAAATAGCCCTGACGCATTATTTTAGCAAAACTAATCATGTTCTCTCCTGTTGGAGTTAAGCCATTTGAGGTTAGGGGCAGCGGGGATGGGAGGAGATGTGGTACAAAGTTTTACCAAAGTTTAAAGGTAAAAAGTTTAATGAGAATTTCAGAGGCCAGTCATTCTGTACAATCTTATGAGATCTTAGTGAATTTCAAGTACTAGTCTGACCCAAATGAGGACACCCATTTAAATCTTACATCGTATTTCCATTTCATAGGCTTTGCAAGAGGAATGGTCCCCCAGTATATCTTTCCTTCTTCCCAGAGTATTAGCCCTGAGAAGCCAAAACTTTCTCCAAATCTATGAAAATAATTTTAAAACTCTACAGAACATTTAAGCCTTTTAAAATAAAAACTTTCAAAGATATTTGCTGTTTGTGAAAGATTTCTTTTATTTATCACCAAAGGCTGGAATTACTTACAGCAAATCTGCTTCATTTTTCTTCAATGGAAGTCTCCCAAAAATCATAGAAGTTCTGAGAAATCAAGTCCTGAAATATTCTTAGGCTTCTGGGATATTGAAGCTGGAGATTTATATTTATTAAATCCATCTCTATATTTTTGGCAGTTAGTTTCTCACACCTTGACTTTAGAAATCTGGGAATCATCGACACGTCAAACCTTCAAAGAATATGAGACTAATTTATCATAAAGCAACATAACTAATTACTGGTATTACTTTTTGAACTGTTTCCACAATCTAATACTCCCGGGATTTATACATGGCGAATGCATTTAAAATGCCATCTATCATCTGGATCCCTATTTTCAAGCCTTTAGGCAAATGTTTTTGTAAACAATTGGCCCTTGAAGGTATCCTTGGAGCCAGGAGGCTCATGTTTCATTGGACCAAGAGAAGCACATTCCAGAGTTGAGGATCCTCTGAGGACAAAACTGTGAGTCAAGTTTCACAACATCATATCATTAAGCAGCTCACTTCAAATGATGTAATAAATTCAAGGTAGGAAAAAAAAAAATCCCTGCTAAATTCTACCTCCAAGGACCCACTTATACAGCTTCCAGGGTGACCTGTGAAACTGTTTTTCTAATTTTTAAAATTGAGACAATGATTATGAAATACAAAATGTAAAGACCAACTATAAGTCCAGGGTTTAATGCTGTAATCAACAGAGGGTAAAAGAAAGTGAATTGAACATATGCTGAATATCAATATAATTATGATTATACGACATGGTAAGGAATCATAAATAGTAACTAACAATGAGACTGGTGACATGTATACAGCTGACTTTAACATTTTTAAGGGCCATTTGGTAA